>NC_044304.2:102226667-102538452 GCF_007474595.2 Lynx canadensis
TGAAACATTAATTTGGAGACTTATAGCTAGGTGTTGGAGGGAAGAGAGAATTCAGGATCCAGTACATTTTACAGGCAGAAAACAACACCTCAAAGACAATGAACAGAACTAGAATCTGATAGCCACAAAGGTGTACTATAGTTTTCCATAGGAATGTAATTTTTCTCTCTATAGTCACTCCCATTTCTATCAGAGATAATCAAAGTACAACTAATTTGTTTACAAAGTAAGTCTAGTCTCATTAAATTTGGTCTACTTTTTTATGTAAGTTCAGCAAGAATGCGATTGATCATTGAAATAAGGGAAATGATTCATTTTCAGAAATACCAAATAAAAGCTGTGCTGTTTAATTAACAGTAGGTTTATAACCTACTGGAAATATCCATGAACACCCCCACCAGTGGCGTCACAAACCCTTAGACACTTCACTTCCTGGTTCTTCTTCCCCTCTCCTTTGAGGGCTTATTTTCACAGGCTTTGCAATGAGCATGCACCAAAGAACAAAGGGAGGAGGGACTGAAGGTCTCTGTGCTACCTCAGGGAATGTACATTTGTTCCAATCAGACTAGTTTTTGCCTTACTTGGGCATTGGCAGCATCTGGGTAAGGCCTCTGTAGTACTCAGCAAATGGGGAGCCAGGGGAGGGACTTGAATACTAGGAGATAAATTGTCTGCTCTAACTGCCCAGAGTGTGCCTGTCCATCAGATACCAGCTCTCACAAAAATGTTGATTAAAGCCTCACTTTACTGTGCTCCGGGTCTCTGCATCCCCCCTTTGATTGGGTCAATGGGCTTCTTTCTAACAACTTATATAGGCTCTTTTAAGTCTGCTTTGCTGGAACTTTTCATAAGGAATCTCAGATTGGACCTTTAAAAGCCTCTCAAGGCTAGGAAGCCAAGCCAAGGATTTTCCCTGTAATACCTATAGATTTGAGCGAGTTCCTCTCTTCTCAAGGTCGTTTGAGGTTCCTGGCCTGCCAAGAAGTGACCTTTCTTACTTACCTTGAAAGACTTCCAGGAATCCTGTAAAGCAAGATACGAGGCTCCATTTTCCAAGGAGCTTTTTTGGCTTTATAAGTCAACTTTAGTTCCTTAAAGCTGTTTGGTCGTACCTGAGTATATGTATATCTCTTTCAAATATGACATTCCAGTCAAAGCTGTGGTGCTATAACCAATATTTCCCATTGTGTCTTATAAGAAGGAGAACAGACTCTTATTGAATTTATACAAACAATTATATTGTCATAAAAATAAGAATACTGAGAATTTCTAAATTCTGGAGGGATCAGGTAGTGAAAAAATAATTGCTTTATCTTTGTTCACAAAGGTATACTTTATCAAATTGCTGGTAGCTTAAGAGAAAAGAGAAAAATTTTCATTAAATCTGGAAAAAATAATACATTAAAGAAGCAACACTGTTTCAAATAAGTCATAGAAATTATAATCATCTCTATTCATTCATTTACTCCCAAAAGATCTTGATCTTTTGTTAGTTTTATGAATCTAAAGAGTTCTGTACTGTCTTACTCAGTTCAGTAGTGTGACCTGAAAGTTATCAGAAACCTGTACTTGTTACAGTCCTTTCCATGACTCTCCTTGAAGATGAAACCCTTGCAGGAATACTTTCTGAAAAGCATCAGCATAAAATGATAACTGTCTGTAAATGTCAAGCATTGCAAATTTTACTTTTTTTGTATGTGATGGATAATCTTGCTTTTTTGTTTTGGTTAATATTCTCAAGTTTTTTTCTGGGGCACAGTTAAGTGATTTTGAAACAGTTTGATCCTAATGCTTGGAATAGAATAGACCAAGAAATCAAAATGAGGAGGGGTTGAAGTTTATCCAGATGGCATAAACCTTGAAAGAGAAATCTGTATGCAGACAAAAATGGGAAGAATAACTGTATTGGTGGTATTTGAGTATTGCTGAGAGATTGATTCAATTTCTCAAACTTAAGTATATGCATCCTGGGGCAGTGGAGTAGAATTTATTGGGAAACAGTGTAATGTAAGCAGTCCCTTTGGGGGCAGCCACATTTTATTCAAAGCAAGAAGTAGAGGAAAGTTTAAAGAAGTGATTGAGATTTTTGAAAGGTTCAAGTATGAATACAATGTAAGTCAGTCAGACATATTAACATAAGAAATACGAAAAACCATAATTAAAAGGAAACAGAAAAATCAAATTATGTTCTCTTTAGCTAATTTTTCCTTTTCCAATATTTTAGAACTATTAAAATAAAAATCTGCCTGTCTCTATATTTCTAGTCTATCAGTATTTTGTATAATTTCATATATTTATTAGGATCGTCTTTTAATGTATTTAGAACTTAAAGCATATTACATTTTCTTAATTTTCATTTTATCATGTTATATGAGCAATGATATACATGTCCTATATATACAGCAATATTTCATTATTCTTTTAAAAACAGAGTCAAATATTGAACATAATATGAATATTTGTGAATTCTTGAATCTTCCCAGTACATTTTGGGTTAAGGTGGTTTAGCCAAGAAGGAAAATCTTAAGTCCAAAATGTTAGATTTGGTGTATTACATTTGCATAAGCCAAACTCAAGAAAACACATAAATTTTCAAATTTAGGGAGTAGGAGAAAAGTAAGAACAAAAGAATGTGAAAAAGAGGATCCATTTGAACTATTTAAAAGATAAGTGACTATGAAAAATAATCATGTTTTAAGAGAACAGATTAATGATTACATTAGTTAAAATGGATATTAGCACAGATACTTTTAGCTTTATTTCTCAATAAAGAATTTCCCAAGGGAATGTGCTACAGGGCCCCCAATAACAACTTTGGCCAGAAGTGTTCTAATTAACTGTACCAGAGGGTCTGCTGTGCTGTCTAGTTAATGCTTTCTATCTGGTTTTTTGCTGGCCATCATGTATCATTGTTCACCGAGTGACAGCAGTCAGGTTATTAAAGGTGTAGATATTAAATTAACAACAGTAGTAAACATTGTAGCTGTACTTCACATCTCAGCAGAACCAATGAAGTGGATGACACTGAATCCATGCTGATATGCTGCAATGACAGATGGGCGTCATTTAACACAATACATCAGTGGGCAACCCACGTACCACAGCTGTCCTCCACTAAATGAATTAGATCAGGGTAATTAATCTAAGGCAGAAAGTATCACTAAAGTGGATCCTAAGCAGAATTAAAGAGAATGAAATCTCTCAAAAATTGAAAAGGATTTATGCATTAACAGTTTTAGTGCTGACAAGAAGGTTTCCAGAAATTATTTCACTTCTCAAAAAAAAATTATACAATTCTTCCTTTTTTGTTGAGAAGCGGAGTCTCCATTTAGGGCTAAAATGGACTATGCTTATTTCTTTATTCCTGTGCTTAAAATAGATGTTGCTGAGAAATGAAACTCAACGTAGTGTATATGAATTTGTTCTTTAAAATAAATCTACTTCTCATGCGGCGCCTGGGTGGCTCAGTCAGTTAAGCCTGCGACTTAGGCTCAGGTCATGATCTCACAGTCTTGTGAGTTTGAAACCCGCGTTGGGTTCTGTGCTGACAGCTCAGAGTCTGGACCCTGCTTCGGATGCTGTGTCTCCCTCTCTGTCTCTCCCTCCCCTGCTCGCTTTCTGTCTCTCTGTCAAAATAAATAAACATTAAAAAGTTAAAAAAATATTAAAACAAATCTCATTCTCTTTTATCACATATGTTTACTCCAAGTATAAAAATTTGAGGACATGTTAAATTTTCATTTTAGATAGGTTTTATAGAGAGAGATAAATGGATAAATGGATGGATGGATGGATGGATGGGTGGATGGATAGATGATAGATAACATTTTTTTTTGTCTCTGATTTCATTTTCTTATGAAACCAAAGATTGTTTAAGTTTACAAAGGTAGTCTTGCAAAAAACAAGATACACATCTGTAACAATTTGGAGGAATTTCTTTTTTTTTTCTTTTTAATTTTTTTTCAACGTTTTTATTTATTTTTGGGACCGAGAGAGACAGAGCATGAACGGGGGAGGGGCAGAGAGAGAGGGAGACACAGAATCGGAAACAGTCTCCAGGCTCTGAGCCATCAGCCCAGAGCCTGACGCGGGGCTCGAACTCACGGACCGCGAGATCGTGACCTGGCTGAAGTCCGACGCTTAACCGACTGCGCCACTCAGGCGCCCCTGGAGGAATTTCTTAAATATTTATTTTAAGAATATACTGAAGGTATTTTAAAATATATTTAATAATTTAGCATTATTAACCCTTTTACTCATTTACAATAATTTACATTTAAGACTCAAATACTTAGAATTTAATATAGAAAGTTACTTTTTAAAATGGTTAAAGTGTTTTTATGATCTTAAAGTGCCAATTTGTGAGTTGTATCTTTGAAAAATAAAATGTTTTGACATTTTATTTAAAAATTGCCAATAGGACAAACCCATGATTTAGACAAAAGCCAGAAACTATATTTAAAAACATCAAATAAAAAGTATACTCTCTCCAGTGGGCCCAATTGTACTTACATATTTTTTAAACTTAAAGATCCTGGTGCTGAGAAATTATTTTCTAACTCATGAATTCCTTATGGAGTTAATTTCGAGTGTTTCTCTGATATTTTCCTATAAAACATATTTACAACAATTGTGGCCATTGATCTAGCAGCATGCCATCTGCTCAGTTGTTACAGTTCTCTTCTAGTTTTTGCTTTCTTTCTATTCTCCTTTCCAGAGGTTCCTTTCTTCTACCTCTCATATAAGATGGAAAAAACTGCTGCTAATTACTGCAGTTAAAATTTTTAACACAGCAGGAGATATCCAAACACCGATCCTTCTTTTTTAAAGAATTTGCTGGCTTCTTGTTAAGTAGCAACTCTTAGTTGGAGGTCTGCAACAATCATGTCAAAGTATTGTGTGCTTATTGTAGAAGCATAGCTAGAAGAAGCTACCGCATGCACAGTATTTGATTTTTAAACTTCATTATCTTGTTCATCCATGATTGGAACAAATTGTGGACTAACTGCTGGTCACATTCAAGTATTAAAATTGAAAATATGTTTGAAGGGCAGAAAAATATAAACACACCTCAGTATGCAAGGATATTCAGTCTCTCTAAATTCTCAAAAATTTAAAAGTGCACTTGTACTCAAATTATGTAATAATTATAATCATTCTCATATGTATTTTTAACAAAAAATATTAATGATTAAATACAAAAGGAAAGAGACTATAATATTTAATTTAATTCCATTAAAAAATGAACTGTGTTAACTGTTAAGTTTAACCTGTAGTGACCTCTCTTACTTGACCAAAAGAACAGTTTTTGTTATTTTCAGAATATTAATAAGGCTAAATTTTAGTGGTTTTTATTTTTTTTTTCTGATGGGGATAACTGTCTACAATATTGTGAGTTGAATGGTTACTGAGCAGAAATAATTCAAAGCAATTTTCCTTGTTACCTACCTGGGGATATTTAGCACTATGTTCAAAAGCTCTTTATTCATAACATCCTCTTGTATCTCCATACAGTTTAAACTATATACTCTGATATATGAGCAATAATAAAATACTGCTATAAACTAATTTTACTGCTATAACCTGTGCTATCACAGGATAGAGTGACAACAGTATTATACTGTCCTTTGAATACAAAGCTGCCATTACTGAGTCACCAATATCATGAAGTGTATTTTTTAGTCATATTCATACCTCGACTTTTTAAGGGCTTTTATTTTTCTTTATCTTGAGGATATTATATTAACAATCTGAACTTGAGTTTTCTTATCTGTAAAATGGGAACAACAACCTTGCGTTGTTTTGAGGTTCAAGTGAGAGAAAGAGAAAGTATTTCTCTTAAAGTATTACTTTAGCTGTTTATGGTACAGCAGTCTTACAAATATTTTGCACTGCTCAATGTACAAGGACTAGTGCAACATTATTTATGAACTGGTTTTGGTGTGGAAAAATACATACATGATTTATAAGAAAATAATTTCTTGTGCAAAACTGTTTAACTTGGTGGTTGGATATCGAAAAGGTCTGCATTTACATTTCAACCTCACTATTTGACAACTCTGTGACCTTAAAATGTAATCTTCTCACCTTTTGCCCTAAGTATCCTCATTGACAAAAGAGTTTATGTCATTACTTTCATAAGGTACAAATATAATTATATGTGTAATGCCACTAGTATAAGGTCTAGCACATAGAGGATGCTCTATAAAAGTTAATTCTTTTCTGCTTTTCTTCTTTCCCTAAGTGGTAGTAAAGGTGCAAATAATCTTTAATGCTTAAAAACATATTCCAAATAGAAATTGAGCTTTGAATGTTACTGGTGATAATAATGTGATCATTAGTTATCAGAAATGTGGTACCTATATGTTTTAAATAAATTTACAGGAAATTTCAATTTCATATAAAGTGTATATATGAAATATAAATATATATATACGTATGTGAAAACAAATATATATAACTTTTAACTATTATATAAAAGGTCACTCCCATTAGAAGCCATCATGTTGACTTCTGACCTGTATATTTTGATTATTTTGATAGGACCCCCTCTGCATAGATATGAACTGATTGTTTAATGTTCGGTTAAATGACTTAGGTAAGCTCATTAAATCTTTTCAGTAGAAGGGCATTATGTCTTCATCCAAAAACAATGGCAGAGATTTTGTCTTCTGTTTCTTTTTCTGCTCTATCCAGAAAAATGAAAACAAAAACAATAACAAAAAAAAGGGTTTTACATCTGTTGTCTGACATATTCTTTTATATACATATCTTAATGGAAAATTTAGTTCTGATAGCTTTATTATTGAATGCTTGCTAATGAAGATTAAAGAAGAATGTATTAGATACTTTCCTTATGCCTGGTAATCTGCTAGGTCCTCAACTTTGACTCTTTCAGCCTATAATTATTTTCTTTCTAATTCCTGTAATGTTAACCAATATTACTACCTTAACATAATTTAGGTAGAACACTACAGAATATCTTCTATACACAAAGATTTTTTACTCTCTGAAAGAGAACACTGATAGGAAATTAGTGCAGCTGGTGAATCACACACACACAAAGATCTATCATGTTAAGTATTTTGTTCTTTTCTTCTAAGGTAACCTAAAGGCACTATATTTTTACAAAGATTAACTTGTTTGAGAACAGAAGCTATTAATCTCTCCCATAACAGGCTGCTGAATCATTCTCATTCATTCTGTCAATGTCATTTTACAACTGGGTTTCAGACAATTTTTGCAAGAATAAGATATATAAGTATTCGAAAACGCTAATATTCTCAGCTGAGTATTCCTAATTACGTCTTCAGTTTATATTTGCTTAAGGCTTTTATGTTGCAATAATCCCGTCTTCAGTTTCTTCCTTTTTCATTATATCACACTTAACTGGTCCTAGGATGATTGCATTCTTTGGCTGATAAGACTCTTCTTACCCTGCATAATGGGACACTTCAATGGAATATGTTAAATTAGTGATCAGGAGGATGGGCAAAATCATATCTCTTTAATCACTGTGCTGAACTAAAAACAGTTACTTGGACAGACAAAACTTTTTTCTAAAACCCAATAGAAATCTTACTTTTAAATGAGAAAGGAATATCACTTATTTTACCATGCCATAGATACAATAGATACTTCCTTCTAAATATATTTCATAATGGCTCCCCAAGTTTTTCCTCATTTTATCCTATTGGCTGCAAGAAAAACACTATATTTCAAGATTTTTTGGTGAACATAGTCATCTTCCCACTTGGGATGTTAAATTAAGAATAATTCCAAAAATCGAGGAATAATTAATCACAATGAGATGAAATTCATTCACTTTACATGGGCTTTTACTAAATTGTAAGTTTCTGTGATGCCTTTCCTTTTTTATAAGCATTTTATTTTAGAATAGCTTTATTTTTACCGAAAAGTTGTGAAGATAATGTAGAGAATTCTAATATAACTCTCATCCAGCTTACTCTATTATTAATATCTTACATAAGTATGATGTATTTATCTCAAATAATGAATCAATTTTATCCATTGTTATTAACTAAAGCCCGTACTTTATTCATATGCCTTTAATTTTTACCTAATGTCCTTTTTATGTCCCCAGTCCCATTCAGGATACTGCATCACATCTAGTCATTACTTCTCCTCATGCTACCCTAGGCCATAACAATTTCTTAGACTTACCTTGTTTTGATAACTTTGACAGTTTTGAGGAGAACTGATCAGGTATTTTGTAAAACATCGTTCAACTATCTAATGTTTTTCTCATGAATAAACAGGGATTACTGCTTTTTGAGAGACAACTTACAGAGTCAAAGTGCCAGTCTCATCACATCATATCAAGGGGACATCCTGCCAACATTGGTATTTCTACTGATGTTAATTACCTGGCTAAGATAGTTTTTCTCAGATTTCTCCACTTGTAAAGTTATTTTTTTCCCTTTCATACTATACTCTTTGGAAAGAAAGAGCTCTGTGCAGCCAAAACTTACGAGGTGGGGAATTACATTCCACCTCCCCCAGAGTGGATTATCTACATGAATTATTTGAATTTTTTGCTAGTATCTTATTGAGAATTTTTGCATCCATATTCATCAGAGATATTGGCCTGTAGTTCTCTTTTTTTACTGGGTCTCTTGCTGGTTTAGGAATCAAAGTAATACTGGCTTCATAGAATGAGTCTGGAAGTTTTCCTTCCCTTTCTATTTTTTGGAATAGCTTGAGAAGGATAGGTATTATCTCTGCTTTAAGTGTCTGGTAGAACTCCCCTGGGAAGCCATCTGGTCCTGGACTCTTATTTGTTGGGAGATTTTTGATAACTGATTCAATTTCTTCACTGGTTATGGGTCTGTTCAAGCTTTTTATTTCCTCCTGATTGAGTTTTGGAAGCATGTGGGTGTTTAGGAATTTGTCCATTTCTTCCAGGTTGTCCAATTTGTTGGCATATAATTTTTCATAGTATTCCCTGATAATCGTTTGTATCTCTGAGGGATTGGTTGTAATCATTCCATTTTCATTCATGATTTTATCTATTTGGGTCATCTCCCTTTTCATTTTGAGAAGCCTGGCTAGAGGTTTATCAATTTTGTTTATTTTTTCAAAAAACCAACTCTTGGTTTCGTTGATCTGCTCTACAGTTTTTTTAGATTCTATATTGTTTATTTCTGCTCTGATCTTTATTATTTCTCTTCTTCTGCTGGATTTAGGCTGTCTTTGCTGTTCTGCTTCTATTTCCTTTAGGTGTGCTGTTAGATTTTGTATTTGGGATTTTTCTTGTTTCTTGAGATAGGCCTGGATTGCAATGTATTTTCCTCTCAGGACTGCCTTCGCTGCGTCCCACAGCGTTTGGATTGTTGTCTTTTCGTTTTCATTTGTTTCCATATATTTTTTAATTTCTTCTCTAATTGCCTGGTTGACCCATTCCTTTTTTAGTAGGGTGTTCTTTCACCTCTATGCTTTTGGAGGTTTTCCAGACTTTTTCCTGTGGTTGATTTCAAGCTTCATAGCATTGTGGTCTGAAAGTATGCATGGTATGATTGCAATTCTTGTATACTTATGAAGGGCTGTTTTGTGACCCAGTATGTGATCTATCTTGGAGAATGTTTCATGTGCACTCGAGAAGAAAGTATATTCTGTTGCTGTGGGATGCAGAGTTCTAAATATATCTGCCAAGTCCATCTGATCCAATGTATCATTCAGGGCCCTTGTTTCTTTATCGACCGTGTGTCTAGATGATCTATCCATTTCTGTAAGTGGAGTGTTAAAGTCCCCTGCAATTACCACATTCTTATCAACAAGGTTGCTTATGTTTGTGAGTCATTGTTTTATATATTTGGGGGCTCCTGTATTCGGCGCATAGACATTTATCATTGTTAGCTCTTCCTGATGGATAGACCCTGTGATTATTATATAATGCCCTTCTTCATCTCTTGTTACAGCTTTTAACTGAAAGTCTAGTTTGTCTGATATAAGTGTGGCTACTCTAGCTTTCTTTTGACTTCCAGTGGCATGATAAATAGTTCTCCATCCCCTCACTCTCAATCTGAAGGTGTCCTTATGTTTAAAATGAGTCTCTTGTAGACAGCAAATAGATGGGTCTTGTTTTTTTATCCATTCTGATACCCTATGTCTTTTGCTTGGCATATTTAGTCCATTTACATTCAGTGTTATTATAGAAAGATATGGGTCTAGAGTCATTGTGATGTCCATAGGTTTCATGCTTGTAGCGATGTCTCTGGTACTTTGTCTCACAGGATCCCCCTTAGGATCTCTTGTAGGGCTGGTTTAGTGGTGACAAATTCCTTAGGTTTTTGTTTGTTTGGGAAGACCTTTATCTCTCCTTCTATTATAAATGACAGACTTGCTGGATAAAGGATTCTCGGCTGCATATTTTTTTCTGTTCATCACATTGAAGATCTGCTGCCATTCCTTTCTGGCCTGCCACGTTTCAGTAGAGAGATGGGTCACGAGTCTTATAGGTCTCCCTTTATATGTTAGAGCACGTTTATCCCTAGCTGCTTTCAGAATTTTCTCTTTATCCTTGTATTTTGCCAGTTTCACTATGATATGTCGTGCAGAAGATCGATTCAAGTTACGTCTGAAAGGAGTTCTCTGTGCCTCTTGGATTTCAATGCCCTTTTCCTTCCCCAGATCAGGGAAGGTCTCAGCTATTATTTCTTCAAGTATACCTTCAGCACCTTTCCCTCTCTCTTCCTCCTCTGGAATGCCAATTATGTGTAGATTATTTCTCTTTAGTGCATCACTTAGTTCTCTAATCTTCCCCTCATACTCCTGGATTTTTTTATCTCTCTTTTTCTCAGCTTCTTCTTTTTCCATAATTTTATCTTCTAGTTCACCTATTCTCTCCTCTGCCTCTTCAATCCGAGCTGTGGTCATCTCCATTTTATTTTGCAGCTCTTTAATAGCATTTTTTAGCTCCTCCTGGCTGTTTCTTAGTCCCTTGATCTCTGTAACAATAGATTCTCTGCTGTCCTTTATACTGTTTTCAAGCCCAGCGATTAATTTCATGACTATTATTCTAAATTCACTTTTTGCTATATTTTTAAATTGTTTTTGATCAGTTTGTTAGCTGTTGTTATTTCCTGGATGGTTTTCTGAGAGGAATTCTTCCGTTTCATCATTTTGGATAGTCCCTGGAGTGGTGCGGGACTGCGGGGCACTTCCCCTGTGCTGTCTTGAATAACTTGCGTTGGTGGGCAGGGTCGCAGTCAGACCTGATGTCCGCCCCCAGTCCACCGCTGGGGCCACAGTCAGACTGGTGTGTGCCTTCTCTTACCCTCTCCTAGGGGCGGGGTTCACTGTGGGGTGGCGTGGCCCGTCTGGGCTACTTGCACACTGCCAGGCTTGTGGTGCTGGGGATCTGGCGTATTAGCTGGGGTGGATCGGCAAGGTGCACAGGGGCGGGAGGGGCAGGCTTAGCTCGCTTTTCCTTCAGAGATCCGCTTTGGGAGGGGCCCTGCCCTGACTGGAGGGAGTCAGACCCAAAGGAGGGATGGATATGCAGAAGCACAGCATTGGGTGTTTACCCGGTGCAAGCAAGTTCCCTGGCAGGAACTGGTTCCCTTTGGGAATTTGGCTGGAGGATGGGCGAGGGAGATGGCGCTAGCGAGCGCCTTTGTTCCCTGCCAAGCTGTGCTCTGTTGTCCGGGGCTCAACAACTCTCCCTCCCGTTGTCCTCCAGCCCTCCCGCTTTCCGAGCAGAGCTGTTAACTTACAACCTTCCAGATTTTAAGTCCCGCTTGCTATGGGAACACACTCCGCACGGCCCCTCCGCTTTTGCCAGCCAGACTTGGGGGCTCTGCTTGGCTGGCAGGCCGCCCCTCCGCCCCAGCTCCCTCCCGCCAGTCCGTGGAGCATGCACAGCCTCTCCGCCCTTCCTACCCTCTTCCTTGGACCTCTAGTCTGCGCTTGGCTCCGGAGACTCCGTTCTGCTAGTCTTCTGGTGGTTTTCTGGGTTATTTAGGCAGGTGTAGGTGGAATCTAAGTGACCAGCAGGGCGCAGTGAGCCCAGCATCCTCCTACACCACCATCTTCCCCAGGTCTCCACAAACTATTATTTTAATAGTTACAGTGCACCGGACTCAAAAGATTTGGAATTAGGCTCCAGTTCCAAATCAGCCTCCACCACTTTCTGGGTCTTTGATCTTAAACGAGCTACTATACATCTCTGAGATTATTTCCTCATTCATTAAAAAATATATATGGGGCTTATAGGGTTTTAGAAATTTTAAGGAATTTCTGCAATATACTTAAAAGGATAACTCCATTTTTGACACATGGGAGATATCCCATCAGTGTATCAATGTTAGTTACAATGTTCTTTGGAAACTGTATTTTGTTTATCTTTTTATCGTGCATGTTATAAAACAATAATTACCACATATGAACCTACCCTAATCTAAGAATGAAAAAATCAGGCATCTATGTTATTTTCTCTCAAACCAAATTATGCATATATCTATATGACTCTCATATTTTATCCTGAGAGGAGGTAATAATAATCCTGAAATTTGTTTTTCAATCCCTTACTTTTTCTTATTGATATCTCCACAATTCTTAGATTCTTTTGTTCTTTTGTAAATTAACTCTTTAAAAAAAGTCATTTTGGGAAACTTCTATTTATCTATTTGTAAACACAGCAAATGATTGTTTTCTTGACTACATTTAGTTTACATGCATATATCAAAGGCATTCTTTATTTCTGTTGCAGTCTCTTTGATATCTAACATTTCCTTTAAATTCTTTCCTTCTTTTTTCTTCTTCTTTCTTTTTTTTTTTTTTTTTAAACCTTCCCTTCTGCACATACTCCAGCATCTGGTAACTACGATTCTACTCCCTATTACACTGAGTTCATCTTGATTCTTACAGTTTCTCTCTTTCCGTGTAAGTTATCCATCTGTTCTTACATTGTCTGCTTTTTTCATTATAACCCTTAACATATTAATTATACTTATTTTTAATTACTTGCGTGATCATTACAACATCTGTGTCATATTTGAGTTTGGTTAAGATGCTTGATTTTTCTCTTCTGACTTGGTATTTTTTTTTTAATACATCATAATTTTTTGTCAAGAACCAGACTTGTATAATGGGAACTGAGGTACATAGGCCTCTATTGTGAGAATTTCTGTTAATCTGGCTAGCAGCTGTATTTTAAGAAATGTTTGCTGTTATTATAGGTGCTTGAAGGTTCGTGATTTCCTAGTATCCTTGTTTTTGTCTCCTGTTAATTTTGACCTCCCTAAGTGTTCCTCTTTAGAGGAGTACTTTACATGCTTTTTACAACTTTAAGTGTATTCCATTGTTATTATACTGGCCCTGGGGTGGTGTGGTGGTAAAGTGTATGATGGTGGTGGTGGCAGGGACACATGCTGTAATCTTCCAGTTAAATCTCAGTGTTCTAGTGCACATGTGTCTGGCCTATTACCTTCATAGTGTATATTCTTACATAGTTCCCTTCCACCGTTAAGTGAAACAGGAGGACTATGGGAGGCTGAAGGGAGAGTAATGTCCTTATCAATTTCTCTGAGACAAGGCTTTGATAAGATTTTCCTACTGGAAACTATGTCTTTGTTACAGAGAATGCACCAGGCATATTTCAAAATGATTACTTTTTCCCTTCCTCCTGCCAGAGACACTATGGAATCTTTCCTGGAAAATGCAGAGATAATATCTGTTTTTTTTGAAGTTTCAAATCATGTATAAGATTGTCCAGCAAAAAAAATCTACCCTTGTTCTCAAGGAAATACTGAAACTTGGATTTATTATCTGAAATTCAAGAGCAGTATACAGAAACTTTACTATGTTAATAATTAGATTGGCTTAAAAGGGAAATATACCAATGAATTAATATTATGATCTACTGGGACACCAGCTTATGTAATATAAGAGTGCATTTATCAGTATGTTTCTATATTCTTTTTTTTCTTTTCTTCATTGAAGATCATGCTTTTATCGAATACAGAATGTCACATTTCCTTTCCTTTCTTAAAAAAACTTCTTTTATATTGAAGGTGAAAATAAGACTTACAATATCTGCCATCTTATTTTGGTTGGATTTGGGGAAGGTTATGTAAATTATAAACTTGGTGCCAGGATATCAGCAATTCTCAAATCAATTTGAGAGGACTTTCAAAGGCAATGAATAAGCATACTAAGCCACAGGTTTCTAGGAACCTACAGAGATGATACCCCAGGAGAAAAAATAATTGATCAACATTGGCAGGATGCAGATAAAGTTTGTAGGGAAGTCCTTGGGGGAAATTTATAGCTTTAAGTGCTTTTATTAGAAAATCAATAACCAAATCTTGCATAAAGAAGATGGTATTATGAAGAACTTTATGCCAACAGATTAGATAAATGGAATCTACAAAGTCCATAAAGATACAAGTTGACTCAAGATAAAATAGAAATATGGGTACACCAACAACAAGTAAAGCCATTGATTAGTAATTTAAAATATACCCATAAAGGAAAGCCCAGGCTTAAATAACATTACTTAAGGAATTTATTAAGCATTTAAAAAGCAGAAAGAAAGGCGGAAATTATAATAATGTTATAACATAAAATAAATTTAGTACATGCACACACACACACATACACACATTTTCACACAACAATGCGCACCTCAATTTCTTTTTTTTTAATTTCTTTAAAAATACAAGCTCAACAAAAAAATTTTGCATAACAAATTAGAAAATTTCACAAATCATTAATGGGACTTCTGTGTTATAAATTATAATGGAATAGACACTGCAAAGGCCCCTACTCACTACAAAATTGATAGATCCCTACTAAAACAAATTTTATTGGATTTCTGATTCTCAGAAAATAAGAAAAATATCTAAAATGTCTTTTTAGGGGCGTCTGGGTGGCTCAGTCGGTTAAGCGTCCGACTTCAGCTCAGGTCACAATCTCGCGGTCTGTGAGTTCGAGCCCCGCGTCGGGCTCTGGGCTGATGGCTCAGAGCCTGGAGCCTGCTTCTGATTCTGTGTCTCCCTCTCTCTCTGACCCTCCCCCGTTCATGCTCTGTCTCTCTCTGTCTCCAAAATAAATAAAAACGTTAAAAAAATTTTTTAAATGTCTTTTTATATCCTCCAAGCCAGAAAAATGGGAATAAATTTAATATGTAGGTCTCCAGTTACACAAAAAATATTAACACTGGCATAAATGGCAAAATAAAATAACTAAAAAAAAGACAGGGAAAAAGTAAGCTTACAAAACTCTCATAAATTTCCATTTATTTAGAAATTTTAAATATATACTTCTGAATAACTCATAGGTCAAAGAAGAAATTATTATGGTTATAAACAATTTATTAGATTTGAATAACAATCCAAATATTGCATGTAAAATTTATGAAATGCAATTAAAGTCAATATTTATAGTTGAATACTTATAAAATAATATTTGATATTAATTTATGAGCTGTGTCCAAGTTATGATATTATTAAAAAATAAAACAGAATAAATCCAAAGATAAATATAAAAACATAATAAAGATAAAAGCAGAACTTAGTAAAAAACAAAAATAAATAGAGAAATACACAGAAGACATAAATCTTTGTTGAGTTGAAGAAGAAAATAAGAAAGAAGACTTGAATACATTAGGAATTTGAAAGGACATATAAATCCAAGTTCAGTTTACCCTAAATATAATGTGGGAATTCTATCATACTTTTATGTGAATAAACTGAAAGCGTTACACAAAATAGATAAAACTGAGTCTAGGCTTTAAGCTTTTGATTTCTTATGGTAAGTATAGCTGTCATGTTTGATTAATTATATGTCCACATATTTTTTGTAAAATTCACAAACTTTTCCTTCAGGTCTGATTACCTAAAGGTTTCCAAAAGCTTAGCTCTGCTGTTGGGTATAGGACAGGGAGAAGAGCAATCCTGCAAAAGTGTGGCAAATTAAAATATTTTTTTCTTTGATAAAATTACATTTTTTTAAAAATTCTTTTAATGTTCATTTTTGAAAGAAAGAGCATGAATGGGCAGGGGGTGGGTGGGGGGTGGGGAGAGAGAAAGGGAGACACAGAATCTGAAGCAGGCTCCAGGCTCTGAGCTGTCAGCACAGAGCCCGATGCAGGGCTCAAACCCACAAACCGTGAGATCATGATCTGAGCCAAAGTTGGAAGCTCAATTGACTGAACTACCCAGCTGCCCCAAACTTATAATTTCAACATTAATAATTACTATACCTAAATAAAAGGAAAATAAATGGCAATCTAGTTAGTAAATGGAAGACAGAGCTCCTTCCTAATACCTGCTAGTGTGAAATCTGGGATGGTAGATGGTCTAATTTGACATAAGTATTCATTTTAAATGACAATTATAAAATTTCAGTGGAGCTTCCTATTAACCAGAATCATAAAACCAAATCCCTCTCCCCTGACAAATATACACATTAGCAGAGAAGGCCACATACTTAGACTGCTACTACTGCAATATTTTCCTCAATAGACCCTAATGATAAAAACCAAAATATATGAATGTATCCTGAACACATGTTATGGGTTTAACATTGCAGTGGAATAGAAACCTAATGTAGTGGAATTTTAAGATAAGTTTCCTGCTTTTAAGGTAATTATTAGATAGTTGATCCAATCCCTATGAATCAATAGTTTATAACACAATAAAGAATGGAGATTGAAAATCTTGGATATAGTCCCAGTTTTGTTATTCTCAATTTTTATTGTCATGACTGAGTCATTGTCTTATGATGTATTATTGATTGAATTGTACAAACTCTTTTGCATGATTGTTTAAAAACTCATCCATGTATTTATTCCTTCAACTAATTTGTTTAATGGCTATTCAATATGATACAACATTCTGGCTGCTGAGATTACAGCAGTCAAGAAAATGGCAAAGTCTCTGCTTTCTTAAAACATTCATTATGGTAGGTTGAAACAGAAAATATGCAGATGAAGAAATATTTATATGTCAGATGATAGCAAATGTTATAAAGAAAAACAGAGCAGAATAAGTGAATGGGATAATAAAGCCAACAGGCTCAAACACACTGTTTTTTCTGTCTTGAATATGCAACTGCCAACTGCTATAAATTCAGTGTTATTGCCTATGAAGTACTATCACATATTCATTTATCAATGCATTCTGTGGATATTTAGTAAAAACCTAGTATGTGCAAGGTATTATGGCAGTCATTAATTTTACCTGAATGATGTCAATTACTCTATATTGGATAGATTTTGAAATAATGATTCTCTGACATACCAATATATGTGGATTATAGATATAGTTATATATTTGTTATGAATCATGTGTTTAGTTACAATCATGTCACTATGCCATAAGTGGAATAAAATTGCCTGAGAAATATATTAAGTATGATGCATAGCAGAAAATAAATCTCGGATGTCTATGCATACTTAAATAGAAGGTTTCTTTTATGAGTTGGTGTATAGTATCAGTTAGAAATTCTAAATGATGATCATAATAATACTTTTGTAACCGAGAAAATTTTTATATACTCTTGAATTGACTGTGTGAAACTTTGCCTTTATATCAATACCACATGCTATTCATCACCAACTAATATGTTACTTCATCAACAGTAAGATCTAAAGTTATGCTTCCTTTGGTAGGAGCAAATTTTCCTTCATAAATATTAAGATACATATTTAGAATATCCCAAATTGGACTCTTAATGCTGTAGATTGCCTCTGAAGTTACATTCTTTTGTTACTAAAGATTACAAGCTTTAGGTGTATATAGTATTAATATTTATTTACATAGACTTTTGCACTTCAGACCATGGGATAGATAAGTGAATTTTTAATATAGATGTACAGTTGTTTTTGTGCTTCACCCAAAACTCTCTGTCAGAAAGCCCTTCCTTTGGGATTGCTGGAGAAGCTAGTACACTAGAGGTTAATAAGAGTTTATCGTCCTTAGTGGGAAATAATTTGACAATCTAGTCTAGGGACAAATCTAGAACTCTGCTTGCAACAAAGTTGCATCAAGTGCTCAACAAAAATGTGTTGAATCAGTGAATAAGTATGGGTTAATTACATTTGATTACATGACTCAGAAACCTTAGTCATTATTTGCAACATTGCTTCTATAGATAAATTGGTTTCTTAATACTGATTTATCACTTTTGAGTGCAATATTATCATATACTAAAGCCAACTTTCCAGTAAGTGACAAATAAAATCATGTCATACATGAAAATCCCACTTAAATTGTAGACTTATCAGCATTAAAAGAAAGAGAATATACCATCCCTGGGTATTTGTACCTGTGGCTTGACTTACCTGACCAGAGCATTCAAAGGTCTGCAGAATGCTGTCCTGGGTATTTCACACATCATGGACATATTTGGTGTTGGGGTCGGGTCTAGACTGATGAGCACAAAATAGTATCCAGAGGTCTTAAAGATTTGTCTCCTGCTTACATGCATCTTCTTTTCTACTTATATTTCTATAGTACCAAATTTGTATATTTGCCCAATCAAACCTTACCATACCATGACCCCTTATACTCATCAAACTATATGATAAACATGGTCGGACATATTTTTCTCTTCAAGCTTAGAATTTATATTGGCCCTCTTATATAGTTGATGCATATGAAATTACAATTTTGTCAAAATAAATTTTTATGGTTCAATATAATATTAGGAATATAATAACAATTGTAATATGTACACATTTAGTATAATGTGTAATTTTTAAATAAATGTTTATAAATTACACATATATGTATATATACATATATATACATATATGTATATATACATAAACATTATGTCATCATCATCCCCAGAGCTTTATGCAGTCTCTGCAACATAG
Organism: Lynx canadensis; assembly: GCF_007474595.2. Classification (NCBI taxonomy): domain Eukaryota; kingdom Metazoa; phylum Chordata; class Mammalia; order Carnivora; family Felidae; genus Lynx; species Lynx canadensis. Next base: position 102,245,512 of record NC_044304.2, read on the forward strand.
TAAGTACTTACTAAATGTTTGTAGTTGAATTAAAGGTGGTGGGATAAGTCACAAATGCTGAAGCACTTATGACTTTTTCCTAAATTTGGAAACTGAAAGGGGTTTTAAACTACAATCTGGAAGAGATGGTGATACTGGTATAAAATATCTCCTTGTATTATTCCAGGTAGGACAGCAAAGTATGAAATTAAGCATCAATAATTGCTTTTCTAAATCTATGAGCATTGTATTGTAATTTGTTGCCTGTTTTTTTTATTTTTAATTTTTTTTTAACGTTTATTTATTTTTGAGACAGAGAGAGACAGGGCATGAATGGGGAGTGTCAGAGAGAGAGGGAGACACAGAATCTGAAACAGGCTCCAGGCTCTGAGCTGTCAGCACAGAGCCAGATGCGGGTCTTGAACTCGCAGACCTCGAGATCATGACCTAAGCCAAAGTCGGACACTTAACTGGCTGAGCCACCCAGGCGCCCCTAATTTGTTGCCTGTTAAAGGATTGTCATGAGCAGCTATAACTTTCATCCAAAATGCCAGTCTAGAGTGTAGGTTTTAAAAATTGTTCATTTATATCTTGGGTTCAGTATGTTGATTTATATTTTGGCCTGTTGGGGCTTTATAGTCTGCAGATGTTCTGGGCAGTACAGGTGATTGTTTTGATTATGGTAGATTTTGATTGATAGAAAGGGCTAGAAAACACGAAGTAAGATATATTTAGTAATAGTTAAAAAATATTCTTTAGTGACCTTTCCCTCCTCTCTGTCCACTTTCCAGTAGATAGGTCATAATTGGGTAACTTATTTAACTTTTCATAAAAAGTATTTGTCAACATCATATACACCCTATGGAAAATAAGATTCCTTGCAGATTAAAACAAAACTATTGTTAAAATGTACAAAAACTTAAAATTCCTAAGAGAAATTTAAACTTATAAACATATAAATTATTTTGAGTATAAATGGGCATTTGCAGAAAAAGCTTTTGGTTCTTCTTTCTCAATATGGCTTAGCCTTATCTTTTGACACACAAAAAAATAATAAATATCCCTTGGTCTATGCAATCAATGGTCATTGACAAACCTGGCTTAGAATCATTAGGCAATATGAGAGAAGAAGGAAAAAAAAAAGATTTGTGTTTGCATCCATCAGATGCTTTTATTATAAGAAAAGACAGTGTTGTTGATAATCTACCAAAAAATATCCAGCTGCTTTTCACTTACATGTGTTATCATATAAAAACAAAACAAAACTCAAATTACTAGGTACTTAATTTCTTATTCATTCATTTTTTAAACATTATTTATTACTGGCCTTTTTCCACCTACGATGAATTGAAAGAGAACAGATACACCCTCTTACTGGCCACTATAAAAAACTGGAAACAATGAATGGAAAAAAATGGCTTTCAATACATTTGACATCATCCATTTCTTCTAATTTGACACTCATTCCACATCTGAAACTCAACTCAAATGAGTCACTACAATAATACATTTGGAAGACACAGAAATACTTTTCTGAATGGTAACTAGCAATTGGTAGTCACCTACATTAGAAGATTTAGCACTAAGGAGAGAGAGTTAAACAATTCCAAAGAGCTGAAAATAAGAATTAGTTTTACCATTAGCCAACTTCAAAATCATAAATCATCACCATTTTTGCCAGCTCATCCTTAGTAGAGCCCTTTGCTTAACATGAGTAGTTGGATTTCTCATGAGAGTTTCTATTGGTGACTCTGAATTCAACAGCCTTTCGCTACAAAGGTGCTACTCTGAGGGAGTGAAAGATAAACATAAAAAATAAATAAAAGCGGATTTTGACTTTAGAGAAGAAAGCTATTTTAAAACACATGATCTCATAATTGGTTAATTGATGCTGGTAACTTATTCAGGCAGCTATGAACTGAGAGTTTTTTAAACATACTACTCAGAGACTCATCTTGCATTCACAAGGGACATTGACCGTGAACTGAAAGAAAGCTACACTGTTCTTTCTCCTCTGGCGTAGTCTTAGCATTTTGTGGAAGCTGCTTAAAGAATCAAGAATCAAAAGAAAGATGACTTGGGAGCTTATTTGGTAGAGAGGAATGGTTTAGTAGAAGCTTAGAATGGAATACAGTGGCCTTGTGTTAAGCCCTATAGCAGAAGCATCACTAATTATTTATATCCTGCTGTTAAGCGTAAAACAGGCTTGACTGCCCTTACAACAGCTGCAATCTCACCACGTGTGCGGCACCATGAACTTTATGTGTGAGCTCTCCTGAAGAGCTTTCAGGGGCACGGGGCACTGTAAGCAGGTAGAATCATTGTCAGAAGAGCCTTCTGAAGAGTCCTGGTGCATCGGCAGCAATTAATGCAGGTGGTATTTTAGACAAGGGAGCTAATGAGCTTTAATATGCATGCAGGTGAGGGAGTGCTGAATCAGTAGAGCCATTAATGAACCTATGACAGCCTAATTAGCTACAATTTAAAATCTATGGAATCTAATCAGAGGAGCTGAACACTGCTGCAAATCTGTGTATGAATGAGTCTTTCTAAATACTCCAATCTGTTGCTTAGTCACTGATTGATAGTAATTGCTTTTTTTCCTCTATTGTGTGTAGGAAAATGCCCAATTTTGCTCTGATAAGGGAGGACACAACATTGAAGTTAAATGCCTAAGATGTTAGGCTGCTTAAGTTTAATCAGTGGATGTTTAAAAAAAATCAAAGTAAAATTAATTTTCAACTCTGAATATAGATGATTAAAAATATACCATCAACTACTTATATATTGGGTTGGTGAAGATTTCACAGTTGTTAATCAACTGCAAATAGCATATCTGAAAAGTGAGCAAAGACAGTATAACATGCAAATGTATCAAATGCATTTATTAATTCATAATTTATTTTAAAAGGACTTATTTATGTTAGTGATCAGAGATAACAGGGCAAAAATAGTTTTATTGAATGCCTGAGAAGAGAAATAGTTTTCTGAGGTTAACACAATCTATTAAACATGCTATTTTAAAGTGGCTGAACTAAGTGTTCTTTCAGAAATTGAGAATAATTTTATGAAGGTGTGAGGTGATACTATTTTGTAGTGCCCATTTGGTAATAACTGACGTATAAAAGGTATAAGCAGTTTTTCTAATCTGACATTTCACCTTTATATAGCACAATTCATCTGAGAACCTTAAAGAACTTTGTAGGCTCTGATTTATTGAGTCTTATAACACGACTGGAAGACAGGTCACTGTGGCTGTCCTCCTTTTATAGTCAGCTCAACTGAGCTCCATTTGCTGAAGGTCACAAGTGAGTCAATGGAAGAACTATAAAAAGGCACCCAAGAAAGCCAACAGTGCTGCTCCCTTAACTTTTTCATTTGGTAAATGGTGCACCTCACAATTCTGACATTTAGGATAAAAATCTATGTATCTAAGTTTTGAATATCAACTTAGGAAAGAACCTTGAAATGTACACTTATAATTGCAAGTTATTTTTAAATGTCAATATTTGGTGCACATATATAATGTTACCAGTAAACAACTAAATTAAGAGAATTACCACATTCCTCATTGGTGTCAGTAGACGTGATCTCATGTTGTTTCTGTTAGGTTAACCACCAAGTAGTAAGGCTGAAACATAATGAAGATAAAAATGGAAAGTGGTCTGTAGTTAGGAACATCTATATTAAAGAAAGAAGAGTGAAAGGAAGCAAAGGTAGAAGGGGAGGAAAGAGAGAGAACAACACACACACACACACACACACATAAACATATCTATCTACCCAAGAAGTGTAGATGAGACAGTTTACTAAATAGATGCTAAAGAGAGAGAAAAGATGTATATGATCCATTAAATTTGATTTTAGTAGAATCTCTATAAAAAAATAAAGAGAAAAATATGAAAGGACACCAACAACAACTTAAATGATGTGTTAAAACAGTTTTAGATTATGTACTAGCACTTCTGCAAATCCTTATTGCTAGTTTAAAAAATGTACTACGAGGGCAATTTAATGAAATCTACTGTTTTAATGAAATTCACTTGATTTCTGGCCCAGTGGAGTGTTTTTTCAAGTTTGACAATATTATGACAATATCATATTTTCTCTTATGTGAACTATTATGCATTAAATTTGTGAGCAAAATAATCTCTAAAGCAAATATTTTGTAAACTCCTGCTGATGTGACAGTGTTTACAAAAGTGCCCATTTTCTTTGAAACAGCCAAAAAAACAGTGCTGTCAACACAGTATGTTAACAAATAAAACTTTATTTCACCCAACATGATACAGTTTATTTGTTTTTTTATTATGATAGAGTGAGAGCAGGGCAGAGAGAGAGGGAGAAAGAAAATCCCAAGCAGGCTCCACGCTGTCAACACAGAGTCCAGCATGGGGCTTGATCTCATGAACCTTGAGATCACGACCTGAGCTGAAGTAGAGTTAGATGCTTAACTGACTGAGTCACCCAGCTGCCCCTGATACATCTTATTCTTAAATACATCGAATTTGATCATTGTTTTCCTGAATTTAGTTAGTAAGAATGAACAATTTCTACACTCTATTTTGTTTTCATATGTCACGATATAATATCAGTTAATTAGAAAATGGTCTATTATGTGTTGGGATTCATTTTTCATTTTATTACTTTTGTGCATACAATGTGACTAGCTCTCTTAATAGCTTCTTTAAGGAAGTATTATCTGTATTATTAACAATTCATATTAATTTCTTATTGTTTCTAAAATTTTACTGAGTACTAGGGATAGTAGGTCTTCAATTAAAAGATGCCATTTTTGCTTCAAGGAGATTATACTCTTTGTTGACAATAATAGAATACTTGAGTCAAAGTTTTTATATTTATAATTTTGTACATGTCACCTTGAACCACTGTTTTGAACCGATAAACATACTCTCAAATTTTCAGCCTCAAATAATATTTGAGGGTCCAACTATTTTACATTCAGGAATAAATTAGTACAGTACTTCAGTGTAGACCATTCTACATATTGAAAATATTTTATCCGGTGGTCCAGTTTTCCTGGACTTGATTTAATTTTGGAAACCACAATGATTTAAATATGAGTAGTGAGTAGGATCAGTATATTCATGAATCAATTAGTTTTAGTAAGATTTTTTTTTTTGAAATAGATTTACCCACTTGAGCTGGTAGGTTAGATGTGTTAGAAAGTAGAAATTTGATTATATGAGACTCTTCAAAACCTCTAATGTTTCATTAAAAACTAAGGTTTTATGAATATTTGAGGTATCAGTGTGATTTATTAAGTTTTATCAATATAGCCATTTTAATTTTTTTGAGAGAGGATACTATGTCTAGTATAGTTCCATTCATTCAACAAAACAATCAGTATATTTAATACATGAGTTTACACATCCATATTTGTTGTCTTCTTACTATATGCTCGGTACTGTGCTACAAAATAGGTGTGTCAGAGTCAACAAAACAAACATAATGAATCTTCTCAAAGAAGTGTAAATGTTTAACTATTTATAAGTTGTATTGAGGTATCAGGCATGGTGCTCTCAGAAGAAATAAATAATTGTATTTATCTCATATAGAGTTTTCCAGAAGAAACTTTTTATGCAAAGGGAATTACATATGTGAATAACATGAAGGTGGAAAAAATCTATGCACAGCCAAGACTAAAAAAATATTAACATGACAAAACAGGAGGGAAGAGAGGGATATGATATATGATTGATGAGCTCGACAGGTCATGAAGCAATTTCTTGGCCAACTTAAGGATTTTTGATTTTTACTAAGTGGGAGAATCATTTGGAAGGGATTTAAAAATGTGATTTACATGACTTTATTCATATTAAAAATATTGTTTGGGAAAAACAAGCAGCCCAAAGTTAGTAGAAGGAAGAAAATTACAAAGGTCAGAGCATAAATACATGAAATAGGGATGAAAATTACAATAGAAGAGATCAGTGAATCTAAGAGCTAGATAATAAACAAAATAGATAAATCTTTAGCTAGCCTTACAAATACATAGGATCACAACAGGCTACTATGAACAATCACACACCAACAAGTTGGACAACTTGAATAAATGAATAAATTCCTAGAAGCATACAGCCTATGCCAAGATTGCATCAAGAAGACATAGAAAATCGGGGTGTCTGGGTGGCTCAGTTGGTTAAGCGTCTCACTCTTGATTTCAGCTCAAGTCATGATCTCATGGTTTGCGAGATTGAGCCCTGTGTCAGGCTCTGTGCTCACAGTGTGGAGCCTGATTAGGATTCCCTCTCTCCCTGTCCCTCTGCTCCTCCTCTGCTCTCTCTCTATCTCAAAATAAATACATAAACTGAAAAAAAGAAGACATAGAACATCAGAATAGAGCAATAATTAGGAAGGATATTGAATTAGTAATCGAAAAACTCTCAACAGAAGTCTAGGAGAAAGGATTGTCACTGGGGAATTCTACCAAACAATTAAAGAAGAATTAATATGAGTCCTCATCAAACTCTTCTGAAAAATAGAGGAGGAAACACTTCCAAACTCATTTTATGGGGCTAATGTTACCCTGACATCAAAACCAGGAAAGAATGTTACAAGAAAAGAAAATTATAGGCCGGTATCCCTGACAAACATAGCTGCAAAAATACTCAACAAAATATTAGCAAACCAGATTCAGTGGCCCATTAAAAGGATCATACACCATGCTGAAATGGAATTTATTCTAGGGATACAAGGACAATTCAGCATCCACAAATCAATCAATGTGATATACTACATAAACTAAATGAAGGATACAAATTATGTGAAATTTCAATAGATCCAGAAAAAGCTTTTGACAAAATTTAACATAACTTCAGGATAAAAAAGTTCTCAACAAACTGGGTATAGAGGAAATAAACCTCAAAATAATAAAGGTCATATATGACAAGGGTCAGTTAATATCATACACAATGTTGAAATGCTGAAAGCGTTTCCTCTAAGATCAGGAACAGGACAAGAAGGATGCTCTTGCCACTTTTATTCAACATAGTATTGGAAGTCCTAGCCAGAGCAATTAGTAAATAAAAAGAAATAAAAGTCATCTAAATCAGAATGGGAGAAGTAAAATGTCTCCATTTGTAGATGACATGATAATATATAGAGAAAACCTTAAAGATTCCAACAAAATACTGTTAGAATGTACACGTGAATTCAGTAAGGTTTAGGATACACGATCGATGTACAAAAGTCAGTGTATGTCTATACACTAACAGCAAACTATCAGAAAGAGAACTTAAGTCAACAACCCATTTATAATTGCATTAAAAGGCATAAAATGCCTAGGAATAAATGTAATCAAGGAGGTAAAGGACGTGCACACTGAAAACTATAAGACATTGATGAAACAAATTGAAGAGTACACAAATAAATGGAAATATATTCCTTGTTCATTGATTAGAAAATGTTAAAATGTACATATTGCCCAAAGTGATCTACAGATTCAGTTCAATCCCTATCAAAATTCCAATGGCATTTTTCACAGAAATAGAGCAAACAATCCTAAAATTGGTATGGAACCACAAAAGACCTTTAATAGATAGCCACAGCAGTCTTGAGGAAGAAGAACAAAGTTAGAAGTTTTATAATTCCTGGTTTCAAACTTTTTTAAAGCTATAGTAATCAAAAGAATATGGTACTGGCATGAAAACAGACACATAGATCAATGGAAGAGAATAGAAAGCCCAGAAGTAAACTCACACATATATGGTCAATTGACTTATGAAAAAAGAATAAGAATGTACAGTGGAGAAAGGATAGTCTCTTCAGCAAATGGTTCTGGGAAAGCATGACAACCACATGCAAAAGAATGAAACTGGACCCATATCTTCTACTGTACCAAAAACAAAACAAAACAAAACAAAACAAAACAAGTCACAGTGGACTAAAGGCTTGAACATAAGCCCTGAAATGATAAAACCCCTAGAAGAAAACATAGGGAGTAAGCTCTTTGACATCAGCCTTGGCAATGATTTTTTGGATTTGACACCAGAAACAAAGGTAACAGAAACAAAAATAAACATAAGGGACTACATCAAACTAAAAAGCTTTTGTGCTGTAAAGGAAATCATTGATAAAATGGAAAGGTAATATATCAAGGAAAAAAAAAAACCTAAAACAAATATGCAGGATGTTTTTAAGACCTCACTTTTATAAAAGCCTTACTTCAAAGCATTTTTTCATTCATAACTTAAAAATCTTCTCATGGTGTTGAGCTCTAGCATATTCCTATCTATAAAGTGCCGGAATTTGACCCATACTCAAAGCTAAACTTAGAAAGGTGAGACAGCTTCACTGAGGTCAACTGGACATTCACTGACCGTGTCAGATGATTTAACTCTTGGCCCAAGTCCTTCTGTCGCTACACATTGCCTTGTTATCTGCTCTAGGTTCCTAAAGAGAAGACAGTGATCAAAATGAGACAAGGACAGATGTTCTCACGAACAAGGGTACCTTAATTCATTGGTGAATGTCTGTTGATAGTGTTTTGTTTTGGCTTTCATTGGCACACAACATTTTAATCTGACAATATCAGAATTGGCTTGTAAATCAAACCTATAAAAAGAAATTACTAAATTGAAAAACGTCACTTTACCAGAATTACTGAGGTCAGAAGCCATGGATGTCATGAAAAATTTGATATAAAGTGTCTAACTTTTCAAAGACTCAGCGCCTTCATCTAACAAAAAAGAAACCAAAGACGTATCAGACTGCCGCTGCATGGACTTTCATTCCTTTTTTTAATTTTTGCTTCGCTTGGATGTGAAGATATCCTGTGTGACTGAGCCATCTCATATTGAAGAGTCAGCACTGCTGTTGCTGTTGAAAGAGCTATATTGAGAACTTTATTATGCTCATCTGAAAAGCAAAATCAGTGATTATGAACAACTTACAGGACAGCTGAAAGTAGTTAAATCATTTACTTATAATACGCCCAAGATCTTAAAATGCTACAATATATAAAATACATTCAGTCACTGAAGCACTTTTACACTCAGATGAACCCTCTCAAATCTATGGGAGCTTTTCATTTAATCCATTTCTCCTCATTCTATTGTAAGACAAAAGTATTCACAAGTAGACAGTTTCCTACTCTTTGCTTTGAACTAGAGGTTTAAATTTATATACTGTTTTCAATCCGGAAAAAACAAGCACATTTTAACAAGAGATCTTCTTATGAGATACCGTTTATTTAGAGTTTTAAAAGTCCCACTTTATTCTGGATGTCTTGGGCTATGTATTCAAGTCTTGGCGGGGTCACTTATAAAGCTGTGTGACTAAGAAATTTACTTCTCTTCAACTGACTCGGTTTTCATGTCTGAAAAAAAGGAGCATAATAGCCTAATATAACTTTATTTACTCATCAGTATTTTACTACAGATCAAAGGTAGGATCAGAGGAAAAGCAGTTTGTATAATGGTTAAAATTTCCAGAGCTGAAGACGAGTTTGAATACTGGATTTGCCACCAATTGTTGTGTACTTGGGGCCAAGATTTTCTAATTTCCTTTAAGCCACAGTTTGTTTTTCTATAAAAAAGAAGAAGTAAAGATTTACCTCATAAATCTATATAGATATTTATGATAGTATAGATTTACAGGTATAAGCCTGTCTAGATTTCTATGTCCCATGCTTTTCTCACCTATTTTAAGCATTGCAGATCAACCCAGTAAAGAAGCACTGTGATTGATCATTGCCTTGGCCTTCACTGTGTACTTTGAGACATGTCTATCACCAGTCACCCCAAGACTTTTGGCTTGAACTCATACCCAATATCCCTGTAATTGATCCAAAAAGTTATTTCTTGTGGCATATTTCTCTTTATGAGAGATACTGCTAGAATTTCCAGGCTTTGGGATCAGTTATTTTCATCATCTTTAAGAACATGGGGGCTCTGAATATCTACTAATTAGATTCAGTTTTCAGATTCTCTATGTTCTTGTAAACCTTTACAATTTGTCTTCTCAGATGTACCATCTGTCATTAAGGCTATGATGTGATGATGGTGGTCCTCCTTTTCTATAATGCCATTTCAATGCCATTTCTTCTCCCTCTTCCCCCACTTCAGAAACCTCTACTCTCTCAAAGTCTCCTTCCTCCTTCTCCAGAAACCCTTAGTCCCATAATCTTCATATCACTGAATTGATTGCATTTTCATTAATTATTAACCCTACTCACATTGCAAGACCATCCTTATCCCCCTATATTTCCATGATCTATCACAATGAACACTTCTTTGCATCCAGACTCAATTTCCTTGCTCTGCTTTCCCGATCTTATAGTCCCTGGATTAATTTACTTGATGTCTGCATAGGTGTAGCTGTAGTTAGACAAAAATTTGCAAGGGTGTTGACTGGTACAATTTTAAAATAATTGCCATGATCTCAAATAGTCATCCAATATGCCCATTAAATTTCTTTGCGTTTGTACTTTCACCCCCAAAAACAATCCTTTCAGACCTCCTAGTTCATTAAATCTTTATTCACTTCACTCACACACTCCACTCACACATAAAAAATACAGCTGAGCACACACACACTTCCAGCCAAAAATTGGTTTTCATTTTTCTCTAAAAATAAAGGTATTACTACTTAAAGTCCCTCACCTTTTTCATTTCTAAATCTATCAAACACTTAATATCCTTATTCACATTCTTTCCCTTCCCTTCAATTATGTTGGATAAAATGTTCCTACTCCTGTAAAAGCCTCTCAACTTTTCAAGGTCTTTTTCCATTCCTATGTTCAAACTTCAATAGCATTACAGGTTGACAACCTCAGTTTTATCCCTAGACCTGGCCAATGCTGTGAGTAGCTCACCTTTAATTGGGTGACTTTGCCCTTAATAAGTCCTGTCACGGCCTAATGCATCTATGTACAACTGATAGAAGTCTCTTCTTGGCTGTCCAATAGGCAAGGCTGGCTTCATCCTAGGTATTCAGTCATACAGAGCCTTGTGCTGAGGAAGATCTCATAGTTGATTTAATGATCTGCTGTCACCCTTTTGAAATAATTTATGAACAAGGACCCCACATTTTCATTTTACCCTGGACCCTACAAGATAAATAGCCAGTCCTACTAATAAATACTACAAATTTAATATGATCCAAATAGAAGATTTTGTTCTCATTTGCTAAACTGATTTTAGTTTTATTTGTCTTATTTCTATAACTGCCAATGATATCATTTTAGCTTCTCAAGTGAAAATCTAGATGTCACATTGGATACTTCCCTCTTCTTACCATTCAGTGTGTCAAAAAGTTCTATCTGTTCTTCATTCACATTTTATCCTATCATTCTATATGTTATACTCAATTTCTCCATTGCCACAACCAACCAAGAGAAATAGGTTGTGCTAGATATTGCAATAGCCTTTTAACTTGACTCCCTTTTTCGCTCTTAAATTCCTACACTCCATTCACCACAGAGCAGCCAGAAACATCTATACAAAGTGTAAGTCAGAAAGTCTTTCACTTAAAATTTTGCTGTATTTTCCCACAGTATTTAAAATAAAATAAAATTACCTTCTATCGCCCCACATGATTTGTCATTGCCTACCTTTCTGTACTTGTTAACTTCTATTCTTATTTTCTTTCACAGATCACCAGCAACCAAGGCCATTGTTCTATTTTGTAAATATAAGAAACTTGTTTTTGGCTTTAGAGCACTTTCATTTGCTGGCTTGTTGGTGTGAAATATTCCCTCTCTGATAGACATATCTGTGTCTCCTTTGTCTTTCATATCTCATTTCACATGTTACTCATTCGAAGAAATCTTTGCTGACAGCATAGCCTAAATGAGTATCTGTTCCACCACTCACTCACTCTCTCAGGATAGGTTTGTTCCTTTTAGAAATATTATTTGCTGTATTCCAATTTATCTTTCTCATGTATGTACTCTCTCCATGGGAATGTAAGCTACATGAGAGCAGAGACCATATATATGCAATGTCTGCATTTCTAGAATGAAACAGTTGTGAAATAAACTGGAATTGTGGTGCTTAGAACATGCCTGTCATATATTAAGTGTTCAATAAATGTCATGTGTCATTGTTTTATTATGTGTAGAAGAGCTTCTTAACTCAAAAATATTATAAAAATTGTATTATAATTGACTCTTTATATATCTAAAGTCATAGCAGCACTAAGGGTTCTGAAAGTTTTCTTAATCTTTAGGTTAGGACCCTATACTAATTTTTACAGAGGAACACATTTTGCTGGTTTTCAGTATTAAGATCTCATTTGTTTAATAAAGAAAAAAAATAAAAGTAGCCAAATTCCTTAATGTGGAGAAGTACTTTTAAGAATGATAGAGTAAGGACTTGCAAAAATTTGCTGCTCCATTAAAACAAGATCACTGGCAAAATATGTCAAAATCAACTTTTTTTGGAACTTCTGGGAATTAACCCAAGGCATACAAATGTCCAAAGACTGCTTATTCAAGGAACAGTGCTGAATCTTGAAAAGAACAATGAGCTTTGTAAAGGTGTTTTAACTTCCCCTGTTCCCATTAACCCCTTTCCAGTAACATGTATCCTTGAATACTGGCAGCTACACAGTAGTCGTTGTGAAAAAGAGTAGCCAAATGGCCAGTGGAAGGTGCAGAATGTTTTTAGAGTTTCTCCAAAAAATGTAAAACGTGGAGATCTTTTACTATTTGACTAACTTGGAGCTTTATTTCACATGACTTAGAGCTCAATTTGTGAGAATAGATGATCCATAAGATGATTGTCCAAAAAAAAAAAAAAAATTCAGTGGAAATTGTTTATGTGTGCAGTTGCCTAAGGCAGTAGTACCAGCTGGGGCAAGTGAGAGGTTGAACAAAAAAATTAAAAGGAAGATATGTGCAATGAGATGTACATAGGAGACATTTTGAAAAAGCTCTGACGTATTTCTGGGAATTTAAGAGGCTACCTCCATATGTGGGGATATGCATGTGACCAGAAAAGAGCTGGGGAGGCCCTAATGAGACAACAATGGCTGACTTTGAGGCACTACACGAGCAGAAATTAAAGGCTAAGCAGAATTATAAACTGTTATAAACACTGAAGTCCTGCCATAACACAAATGCTCAGAGCCCCTGGGCAAAGGCTGAGAGACTTACTAGTTCAAGGAATTTAAGAAAAAGTCACGAGCTGACCGCTAAGCTAACCAAGCAAGGGATTCAGTTACCACATATCAGGAAGAATATAAATTTTAGAGAATTAGATCAGAAGAGTCCTTAAAACAAACAGTAAAAATAATAAACCTAGGAGGTGAAATCTGATTTCTAGAGTTGCCACATTATATTATTTAAAATGTTCAGTTTATGATAAAGAGATCGAGACTTCCAAACAAGAAAATCATACACAGGGGGAAAAACAGTTGAAAGTACTGTCCCTGAGGAAGTCCAGTGATCAAGCTTACCTAAACAAAGACTTTTTTTAATATTTATTTATTTTGAGAGAGAGAGAGTGCACATGAGTAGGGGGATGGGCAGAGATAGAGGAGAGCAAGAACTCCAAGGAGGCTCCATGCTGACAGTGCAGGACTCAATCCTGCAAAGTGTGAGATCGATACCTGAGCCGAAATCAAGAGTCAGACACTTAACTGACTGAGTTACCCAGGTGCCCCTTAAAAACAAATATTTTGTTAGGGCTCCTGGGTGGCTCAGTCATTAAGCATCCGACTTTGGCTCAGGTCATGATCTCATGGTCTGTGAGTTCCAGCCCCATGTTGGGGTCTGTGCTATCAGTTCAGAGCCTGGAGCTTGCTTTTGATTGTGTGTGTGTGTGTGTGTCTCTCTCTCTGCCGCTCCCCACTCATGCTCTATCAACAAAATGAATAAACACTAAAAAAATTAAAAAAAAACAAATATTTTATTTAAATCAACTATTATGAATATATTCAAAGAACTAAAGAGGACCATCTTTAAATAATGAAAGTATGAGAATGATATCTAAAGAAATAGAGCATACAATAAAAAGTTAAAATTATAAAAAAAGGAATTCTGGATTTGAAAATTACACTAAATAAAATTTAAAAAAAATATTCACTATAGGAGCTGAACAACAGATTTAAACTGGCAGAAGAAAGAATCAGCAAACTGGTAGATAAATCCATTGATATTATACAATCTGAAGAACAGAAAGAAAAAAAAGAATTAAGAAACATGAACAGAGCTCCAGACATATAGGATACCATTAAGCATACCAGCAAATACATAATGGAATTACCAGAAGGAGAGGATAGAAACAAAGGTACAGAAAAAAATATTTGAAGAAATAATATCTGAAAACTTCCCCAATTTGATGAAAAACATTAATCTACACATCCAAGTAGTTCAATGAACTCCAAACAGATTAAACTCAAAGTGATTCACATCCAGACACATCACAGCTAACCTGTCAAAAGTCAAAGACAAAGACAATTCTTAGAGCATCAAGAGAAGGTTTTCTACGTACAAGGAATCTTCAATAAGAATATTATCTAACTTCTTACGAAAATTCATGGAGGCCAGAAGGCAGTTGGGTGACGTATTTAAAGTGCTGAATCTGCCCTCTGGGACCCCATGAACTATGCTGTCCTTATCTCCACTTAACACCTTCTGTTTTCTGCCTGAACTTACACCTGCCATGTGTTTTGTTGCTGCCCCTGCTTGGCCCGTTTCCCATTCCAAACTCCTTGACACTGTGCCTCCCTGTGGCCTGTTGCAGCAGCAGCCCTGCTCCTCCCACCCCTACCCTCTTCCTCTGGCTACCCAGTTTCATATCTGGATTTGGGCATGGACTAACAGAAAACAAAACAAAACAAAACACGTGCTGAAACAAAAATTGTCAACAAAGATTCCCATGACTAGAAAAAAATATCTTGCAAAAAAGGAGAAACAATTTCTAGATAAACAAAAACTAAGAGATGTTATATCTAGCAGAACTGCCCCATGAAAATATTAAAGGATGTCCTTCAGCTTGTAATGAGAATGCTAGACAGTAACTTGAAAGAACACAACAAATAACTGGTAAAGAAAACTACATAGGTAAATGTAAAGATGGTACAGATCTAGTTTTGGTTGTAAATATTTCCAATCTAATTTAAACAAAAAATTACATAAAATAATAATACAACTACACTGGTGGGCTTATATAATGGTTTATATAATGATATAATTTGTAATACCATTATAGCACAAAGGAGATAGGAGGGAATGGAGCTATAGTGGAAGCAAAGTTCCTATATACTATTTAAAGCTAATAGATTTTAATCAAAAACAATGTTTTAAATTAAGGAAGTAATTGAAAAATTCAGGGGAAACACTAAAAAACAAGGGAATTAAATGTGATATTAGGACAAAATCTATTTAACAAAAATAAAGGCAGTAATGAAAGAAATGAGGAATAAAATGTACCTAAGGTATAAAGAACAAGAAAATGGCAGATGTAAATTCAAATTCATCATTAATTACATTAAGTGTAAATGATCTAAACACTCCAAAAAAAAAAAAGACAGAGATTGGCAAAATGCATGAAAAGCTATGGTCTAACTATATAGTATCTAAAATGGACGTATCTTAGATTCAAAGACACAAATAGTTTTTGAAAGATGTAAAAAATACACACCATGCAAATAATAATCTAAAGAGAGAAGAAATTGCAGTACTAATATCAGATGAACACACTTTAAGGTAAAAATTATTATTGGAGACAAAGAAAGATACTTTAGACGGATGAATGAGTCAGTCCATCACAAAGGCATAGAAGAAAAAGGAAAAAAAAAGGTTGGAAAGCAAGAAGCAAAACTACCTCTGTTCACAAGTAGCGTTCCTAAGGAATGCACCAACATGCTCTTATGACTAATAAATGAGTTTAAGTTTGCAGAGTATAAGCTCTATATGCAAAATCAAATGTATATCTATTCTTTAGCAATTAACAGAAAAAGAAGAAAATTCCATGCAGTAGCATCAAAAGGAATAAAATATTTAAGAATAAATTTAAACAAAAGAAGTATAAGGTTTGTACACTGAAAACTGTAAAATATTATAGAATGGAATTAAAGAAGACAGATGAATGGGAAAAATATCTCATGTTATGATACTTTCCAAATTGATATACTAAATCTACCTAGTCCCTATCAAAATGTCAGTTGCCTTTCTGTTTGCAAAATCGATAATCTTGTCTTAATGAAAATAAAAATCCAAGGAGATCAAAATAGTCAGCATAATATTGAAAAATAACAAACTTATCCTCACATATCCTAACTTCACTCACATATCCTAACTTCAAAATTTACTAAAAGCTACAGTAATCAAGACAATGTGGTACTGAAATAAAGATAAATGTTAAATATTTATTTTTTTTTTAATTTTTTTTTTCAACGTTTATTTATTTTTGGGACAGAGAGAGACAAAGCATGAACGGGGGAAGGGCAGAGAGAGAGGGAGACACAGAATCGGAAACAGGCTCCAGACTCTGAGCCATCAGCCCAGAGCCTGACGCGGGGCTCGAACTCACGGACCGCGAGATCGTGACCTGGCTGAAGCCGGACGCTTAACCGACTGCGCCACCCAGGCGCCCTAATGTTAAATATTTAGACTAGTGGAATAGAATTGAAGGTCCACAAATTAAGCCTCACAATTATGGTACATTGAGTTTCAACAAAGGTACCAAGACAATTCAATGAGAAAAAATAGTATTTTTGACAAATTATGTCAGGAAAACTGGATGTCTTCGTGAGACAGAATGAGGTTGGTCCCTTGTTTCACAGCACATACAAATATGATTAAAAAGGGATCAGAGATCTAAATATAATTATAAAATTCTTAGAAGAAACATAGGAATAAATCTTTGTTATCTTTGGTTTAATGATGGCTGTTTAGAGATGGCCTTAAATACACATGCAACCAAAGGTGGAAAAAACAAACAAACAATAGATAAGCTGGACTCTATTAAAGTGAGAAACTTTTATACTTCAAAGAACACCTTTAAGAAAATGGATAGTCAATACACAGAATGTGAGAAAACATTTGCACATCATATATATAAGGCATTTGTATTCAGAATATGTTTATGTAATAATAGTAACTCAAATTTTAAAAGTCAAACAACCCAATTAAAACATGAACAAAGGATTTGAATAAATATTTTTCTAAAGATGGTATAGAAATGACCAATAAGCACATTAAAAGATGTTCAGCATCATTATTCATTAGAGAAATGCAAATCAAAACCAAAATGATTTTAACTGTGGGTTCTTACCCTCTCTGTTAGCTAAGGTAAAAAAAGATACAATACTCATTATTGTCAAGAATGTAATTCATGTCCTCATACATTGGTGGTGGCATTATTGAATAGTATAGCCACTTTGAAACACTGTTTCTCAATAAATTAAATATGGAGTTACCATGTAACCTAGCACTTCTATGTATATACCCAAAAGAACTAAAAACAAGTATTTGAAAAAAAAATTTGTACATGAATTTTCATAGCAGCACTATTCACATTTGGCAAAAGGTGGAAACAAAACAAATATCCATTCACTGATTCATGGATAAGCAAAATGTCTATGTCGATACAATGGAAACATTATGCTCAGTAAAGGAAAGTAGTCACACTCTGTATGATTCCATTTATATGAAATGTCTAGAATAAGCAAGTTCAGAGGGACAAAGTAGATATATAGTTGCCAGGACTTGGAGGAAATGGAATGGACAATGACTTACTTTTTGGAGTGATGATGTTAGATAGTTGTGATGGTTGCACAACTATGGGTGTGTACTGAAAACCATTCATGTGAGTTACACTTCTCTTGAAACTGGACCACGGCTTCTGAGAGTTTGGTGAACCAAATTTTGAATCACTTCTGATTATGTAATTATCTAAAGAAAACTCATGAAAAATAATTTTATCTGCTTTCATTTACAAAATATGTTCTAAAAGTCAACTCATTCTTGATAATTTAGGTACCATATGTTTTAAAATATGAATCAGAAGAAATCATTTTACTTTCTAATGTATTGAAATATTGCTAGGTTCAGTGTGAATTGCTGAACAATGGATTTTAGGCAGTGGTGTGCTAGAACCAGCTCATACAGGCTTGTAAGAGCCATCAAATTTTTAGTTAGTAAAATATGTTGTAGTCTTTGAATAGCTTTTAGATTTAAATCTCCTAACCTTGAGCAGATTTCCAAATTTTCCTTTCAGCCAAGAGAGTCTTCTAAAATAGGGCAGGACTGCAAGGGCATTATCAACCGCAAATTCAATCTTGATGTAGTTCAGCTATTCTATTCTTCAACTCGCTGTGGGAAATGATTGCCAAAGTTGATTTCTGGAACTTTTCTTACTCCTTGAAAACTCCCAAACCATTCCTGATTAAAATATATAAGATAGTGTTCTATTTTCTCTTTCAAATTTGTTGGAAAAAAAAATTACTAGTAGCAGTCAGTACATAAGAAGTACAGGCATTAAAATGAGACATTAAATGTTTGGAATGATTTTGTTTGCCCCAATTTTACAATTGTTGCTATAATATAGCAAGTATAAAGTATGCATCTATTCTGAAATATGGAATAATTTAAGTAATCAGTCACTTATCTGCCAAATTCTTGTAGCAACTCAGTTTCACCTCTTACAGTTATCACAAATACATTGTATTAAAAGTTATCTTGCCTTTTAAAATATTTTTTTAAAAATTGCTTGATAATAGGGGTGCCTGGGTGGCTCAGCCAGTTAAATGTCCGTCTTTGACTCAGGTCGTGATCTCATGGTTCATGAGTTCGAGTCCCATGTCAGGCTCTGTGCTGACAACTCAGAGCCTGGAGCGTGCTTCAGACTCTGTGTCTCCCTCTCTCTCTCTCTGCCCCAACCCACTCGCATTTTGTCTCTGTCTCTCTAAAAAATAAACAAACATAAAAAAAAATTAAAAATTGAATTAAAAAAATTGCTTGATAATATATATTCCACATAATCATTGTCACTGTCTTCTTTTTGGTTTATTCAGTTTAATAACCTGAAAATCTTTTAAAATTGGAGTAATAATTATGGTAGTGTTTATGTCAAACCATATATTATCTATCAGCAAAAAAAAAGGGGTAGGTGATGCAGGATATAAAGTATTATCTACTGCATGGGGCCTGCTAGTGGAACTCTCTTCTGTCCATAACCTATTGGTTATGTGGGTCTATTTTTCCTCATTTTTGAAATGGGGATAGATAAGATAATACATCTGAAAGTGTTTGGAACAGTCAGATATGATATCAAATGTGATGCAATTACTAAACAATAAAGCACTTTGTAACTGCCAATTGTTATCACTACTGTTTATATTGTTGTAGAAAAAAAAATAGAGCAGACAGATAAATTTCCTGGATCTTTATAATGACCTGTTAACATAATTACTATCCTCAGTGACCCATTCTTCCCTAAATTTTGATCTTTGCTGCTAATGGACTTGTGTGTCTTGATTCCAGCCTATACTTTACAGTTAATGGGTAAGATTTTAACCTAGATTTCTAATTATGTAGATGCTTTTGAAATAATATCTGCACCAAGTGGTTTTATAAGGAATAATTTGGTTAATGTTATTAGCATGATCTTCTATATAAAATATCTTTCCAATTTCATAATGTATATTCTTTGCAATTTAAGAAAACCAGCTTGTCTAAAACTTTTTAGTCTTTAGATTTGGTTGAATTAAAGGTATATGTTTAATTTTACATAAAGAATATCAATGAAGAAGTCACATAATATCTTGATAGGAAATAAACAGTTTTGAAAAGTGGGTGCACAAATAAGTTACTTTCATCACTCATGGTATTTTTTCCTCCTCAAATTTACTTTCTTGCAGGTAAACAAAAAGAAGTTCTTTCTACCAATATGGATTTGTTTTATACTTGCTATTTTCTCTGTTTCCATACAGAAAATAAGAAAAATCTTATATAGGAAACATTTTCTAAATATTAAACTTTTATGTATTCAGTTGAAATACATATTCAGCTTTTATAATCAGCTTGACATAGTGATCAGAAGGCACAGTTCTAATTTTACTTAACATATTGACGTTCTCTGTTGCATGTGTTATTTTCAGTCTGGACAATGCTTCAAGGTAGTTTTTCATTTTTGATACTATGTCTAGTGGTCTTTTACATTTTCATTTGCACTTTTCTGTCTTATGTGAGGGTATATCAAAAAGTTGGAGCATATTATCTGTCTAAAATACATTTATGCCATCCAGCTTTAAAATTATGCATTTGCAACATACATGAGAATCTGCTAGTGTGTGTGTGTGTGTAACATAAACTACTCTAAACTGATGTGAAAATCAGACTCTAACAAAAGGTGAAGGGTCTGATAACTTTTTTAAAAAGACACATACAACAAGACTCATCTGTGTTCAATTCTCTAGGCAAGGACTTTGTTGTTGTTTTTGAATGACACTTGCCTAGTTAGAAATGAAGTCAGTACCAGCAAGATCAGAATAAAGCAACAGGAGATCATTGACCTAGAACTTGGCTCGTATTCCAAAGGCTGTAAGGCCTGGGGTTGGTCATAAGAAGGAGTTGGTCACCATGTGGTGCTATTGTAGCACAGCAGGCATGGGTCTTTTTGCAAAATGAACAATAACATTATGTTTGCAGAAAGCATTGGTTGAAATATGAAATCTGTTTTTTAACATATCCATAATAGCAAAGGAAATATAACAAGCTGATGAAATGTCAATAATAAACAAAGTTAATCTTCTAATGTTAGTGTTCCTAAATTCTTTAAGATCTAACTCAGTGTCTTTAAAAATTCACATAAATAGAGGTGCCTGCGTGGCTCAATCAGTTGAGCATCAGACTCTCGATTTTGGCTCACGTCATGATCTCAGGGTTTGTGAGTTGGAGCTCTGTGTTAGGCTGCAAGCTGACAGCACGAAGCCTGCTTGGGATTCTCTATCTCTCCCTCTCTCTACCCCTTCCCTATTTTTGCTTTCTCCCTCTCTCTCTCTCTCTCAAAATAAATAAATAAACTTAAAAAATAAAAATACAAAAATAAAAATTCAGGTAAATAAAAAAAACCACTACTTTTGTGCATGCTCTCTCCATCCTCCTTTCTTTCTCTCTTAGACACACACGGACATACACACACACACACAGACACACCTGTACAGTCAATTAATTGCTAAGATTTTGCAAGTACAGTCCCAAGTCGCAATACAGTCCTAAGAACACTGCAGATGAATACAACCTTATCAATGAAATGAGAATATGTAAATAGTAAATTGGGAATGCAAGTAAAATAAATTAGGAATTACCTCTGATAGAAGATTAAATACAATGTCCTCTAGTAATCAGGTAGAGTTGTTCTTGACAATTGAGATATTGCTTTTTGAGACCTGTAGTCTACTTACTGCCCCAAATGGATTTACAGTGTAATCTAGTATTAAACAATTCTTACATTACTAAAAAAGGACTTGAGTGGTTGAACTAAAATAGTTTAGTAGAAAATTGCAATCTAGTGATGACAGTTTTTAATCCCTTGTCATAAATAGCCAATTTTAAAGGCTTTCAAAGTTTTCTTATAGTTTCCTGAAGACTGATATTTTGTATATACAATAACAGAAATGATGTATTGCTGAGTGTATACTTTTTTTTGTTTTGTTTTTGTTTTTGTTTTTTGCTAAAGAAAATAAATACTTTTGTGCTCTTGGCTTCTCTTTTGTGACTTGAGGGGAAAATTTCTAGGAATAATACAAAAAAAAAAAACAAAAACCCAGATACGTAAAATATTTTACATTTGGGCTCATTTGAACATTCTAACCATTTTTGCTTCTTTCAATACATCCAGTTTCCTTTGATAATAATTCTTACTCACTTGTGCAAAACAGGAAATCATTTTGTATAGCATCAGTTTACATATTTAATAAATGCAGTGTG
This sequence comes from Lynx canadensis, assembly GCF_007474595.2. Classification (NCBI taxonomy): domain Eukaryota; kingdom Metazoa; phylum Chordata; class Mammalia; order Carnivora; family Felidae; genus Lynx; species Lynx canadensis. Next base: position 102,267,395 of record NC_044304.2, read on the forward strand.
TATCGTTAGAGTCTAATATCTGATTGCACTCAGGATAAAGCCACCACACAATTGTAGCACAAGGCTAAGGTGTAGAACAAATTCCCCCACTTTATTACCTAAAATTAACTTTGGAAAAGGAGTCAAGTAACCCTACCCAGTGATTTTTGCATCTCAGAGTCCATGATGATGGACACATAATTTCTATGAGAACTTTTAAATTGTTTTAAAGGAAAGAGATATTCAGGAAATATCTGCAAGGTGAAAATAATGGCCCTGTGGAGGAGTACATGACATTTATTCCTTTATTTAATTCCTTTCAAATGAAGCTGAGTCACCCAGGTTGAGTTAATGACAAAACAAACTAAGGCACAATGTGAAATGTAAGAGTAGACTTACCAGCTCTGTCAAAATGGTCTTTCTCTTGTTTCTGTTAGTGATGCAATAATTTCCAGAGGAAAAAGAGACAAAAGAAAATAGCCAGAGGAAAGGTTTTCCTCTTAGGTTTTGGAGTATGAAATATGAGTATCACTTTCAGTAGGTGGGTTTAGGCCCCATATGTATGCCCATTTCCAGGTGTTTTGAACTTAGTTAGAAATGCCAACAACAACAACAGAAAAATACAAACACTTTACATTGAATTATATATGATTACCGTTTATTTGAACTTTGGAAGAGCCTCCAAAAAGAAGGGAATTGATTTTCAATGTATAATTAAAACTTAAACGGGACACCAGTGTAGCTCAGTCAGTTAAGTGTCCAACTTCGACTCAGGTCATGATCTCACGGTTCATGGGTTTGAGCCCTACTCTAGGCTCTGTGCTGACAGCTCAGAGCCTGGAGCCTGCTTCAGATTCTGTGTCTCCCTCTCTCTGCCCCTCTGCAGATCATGACCTGTCTCTTTCTCTCTCTCAAAATAAATAAACATTAAAAAAATTAAAAAAAAACTTACTAATGTAGATCTTACTCCACAAAATGATAAATTGATTCAACTTATTTTTTCAGTTGAGCCAAATTTTGGAAAAACATATGAGTGAGTTAGTGACCAATCAAAAGTGAGGCTGACGGTCCATAGCAGTGATGCAACACCTTCCCTAAAAGCATTTCAAATGTCTTCCTGAGGTTTTCCATGTGTTTGTGTATACATTTCAACAATGGAAATACCTCAACCACTGAAAGGAAGACACTGAAAAATATTGAATATAAAGAAATCTGAATAAGAATAATTCATCAAGGATTGCTAGGGTCGTCATGTCTGGGATGTGCAGAATGTGTGCTGTGTATATGTAGGTTACCCTGGATAACAACCTATACACCTGCTGCAGTGCTGAATCATTTAAGATGGGATAACAAACGGGAAGCAAGAAGCTAAGTGCTGGTTCTTTTCCTGCTTTAATGGTTACAGATTTGACGTATATTAGACTTCCAGAAGTCTTTCTACCACTTGACTATATGCAATATCCAAGCTGATATGCTGTTATGATTCCCAGTGTTAACATAAAGGATCCATGTGCTTTCAGATTTTTTTTTGCAAACTCTTGTTCCCCATTTACAAAATTACTGACTTTGGACCTATTACTTGAGCTCTATATCTTATCATCTTAAATGAAATGGTAATACTTGACTGTCTTACAAGATACAAGTGATTTCTCAGAGAATCACTTCATATTTTATGCAAATTACTTAAGAAATCATAATTCACAGTAGGTGTTAATTCCAGCAGAATCCCACAAGAAACCTTAAATTCTATATTGATGAATAAATATTAAATAAATGACAAATTTGCTTATTACTCCTCTTGTCCATTGAGATAGGAATCTATGCAAAATACTCCTGACTCAAGGTTAGAATTTCTCCATACATGCAATGAAGTTGGATTTAATCAGACCTTCTTAATGTTTTCAGCCAATTAAACAAACAAGTTGTGACACAAACGGAAAGCAGCTTAGATGTTTCCAATTTAATATAATTAGTCTGTGCTTCAACTACCAGTTACTAGTTATTTAACTGATTCAAATGATTCTCTCTACTTTACATGTAATGTGAATAAATAAAAACTCATAGTAACTTTAGTACCTTTTATATTAAAATATATGACTGGTATTTTTAATGAGAGACTTTCTAAACCCAAACTCACTTTTCAGACTATCATGGAGATAAGAAAGACCCTCAAAATCGTATTTATAATTTCAAGAGTATGATTTTTGCTATTTTATGTATATTTTCTAAGTGTTTACAAATATGTTTGTAATATTTACAAAACCACTTAACATAAAGCCATTGCTTCCCTAAAACTGTGGGAGTATAAAGTGTTTTGAGAGCTGACAGCTTGTGATGATAATTGTGCAAGCTCCAGTTGTATGAGTTTTATAGTAAAATAAACAAAAGGCTATTGGTGTCTGTTTATGCTGGATTTTATGTTTCTATCTGGAACACTAAACTCTCACTTGAAGATACATTAAATGAAACAACAGTTCCAAAGAAGGCCTACAGCCAGACTTTTAAGATGTTATATAATTTTGGAGGAATATAATTTTCTCACCAGTATATCTATGCTATTGTAAAATCAAGGTACATTTGTTAGTTTTTAAATAAAATACTGTCAGAGGCTTTATTTGAGTGGAAACAAGATGCACGTTGCATAATGTTATGAAACCTTTGCCATGATGTGGAGGTGACATGGGAGATATATGTGCCTATATATATATCTGTTTTTGTTTCTGTTTTTTTGCTTTTGTATTTCTCTTGTATTAGTAGACCTCAATTTTTTTTATCTCCTCTTAAGGGAATTTGGAGAATGTAGAAATTGTTTTCTCTTCTGATGGTTTCTTTTAGTGCTTTAAACAACAGACTTAAATCTCTGTTTCATTATTTGTTGGCTTTAGAAAAGCAACAGTAACAATATATTGACTGTTGCCAAAATATGGGGGAATTAGTACTCTTAACAGGCCTTTATATGTTAACCTTTCTCCTCCTTCATGACCAGGCAGGGCATAATATATATAATAACCTCAGCAACAGACACAATAGCCCTGTCCAGAATTTCGTTTATGGGCGTTTTTAGTTTTATTACAGTCAACCATGTTTATATTAATAGCTTTACATGTTGTAGGATTTCTGTCATTTTTATTTTATTTTTTAATTTTTTTTTCAACGTTTATTTATTTTTGGGACAGAGAGAGACAGAGCATGAACGGGGGAGGGGCAGAGAGAGAGGGAGACACAGAATCGGAAACAGGCTCCAGGCTCTGAGCCATCAGCCCAGAGCCTGACGCGGGGCTCGAACTCCCGGACCACGAGATCGTGACCTGGCTGAAGTCGGACGCTTAACCGACTGCGCCACCCAGGCGCCCCGGATTTCTGTCATTTTTAAATAATGCATTGTTTCGTCTCTGGAACTACAACAGCTGTTTAGCCCCATTATGCATCTTTGTACACTCAATGTTAAATATAATTTCTTTTATAGTATACTTTCTTCATTCCTGAGCTTCTTATTTTGATGAATGTTGTAGTTGGTTAGATTTCAGCCACAAGTTGTAGTAGTTGCTTTTGCTCTCACTTTTGGTTGTTAAATTTTTGATTCTGTGGACATTGAATAACATTTAAAAATATATTTATGCATGCAGGGCAGTTTAGCTGAAGATCATATTTTGAGGGGCTAAACATCCTCCCTTAAGGGATTTTAGTCACCTTTTAATATTGAATGCAGTTGGCACATTTTGCTATTTATATTCTATTTCTTGTTCTTTTTTAATGTATTTTATTTATTCTGTAATAGTGTAGGTGTATCATTAAGTTCCTTTCATAGCTCTGGAATATCTCTTGTTTGTTTGTTTTTTACACTTTACTCTTTTTTTTTAACTTCCTTTACTCACTTTTACTCTTTATTTCATAGATTTTATTCACTATATTGTATTGTATTTTATTTTGTAATGGTATATATTTCTTGAAAAAAGTGTTCTTATTTTTCAGGTGGAAAAGATATCCAGCAAGGAGTGTTCATCTACTTTTTCATACTATTGTTTTCTATAGGGGAAGGAGAATCCTATAAATTTAGATCACATTGGAAACATGACTATAGTTTTTAAAGCTATATTTTATTAACTTCAAATATGTTTACAGCTGATGTCTTCTTTTTCTTTATAAGCATCTTAAGATCCTTTGGCTTTTTAGAAGAGCAGCAATATATATAATAACTTTCGAATTTGAGGTCAGGTTGAAAGACAGCATTTATGGTGTAAAAATGAGAAAAGCTGAAGATAACTCCATGTTTATGGTGACACCTCTGGGAAAAGGCTGACTTTAGTTTTTCAGACACCATGGCATCTCCTCACTCATTTTGTCTGTCAGAGAGGGGTGGTGAATATTCTTGGAGAGAATGAGTGGCCAGTGTCATGGCTAGAGCAGAGTGGTAAGAGCAGAAGTGGAATCCACATCTCCTGACTAGCAAGCAAGTATATTAATTAGAGCATTGTTAAATATGGTACCCAGTGAGTGAAGATAAGTAGTCAGTTTGAGAAAGGTTTTTCCTCTATAGAAAGTTGGTATTTTGCACTGTGTTTTAGGTCTGAAGAAATCATGTAAAAATTCTAACAACTACTTCTGATATCAAGCATATTACTTGCAAGATGTATTTTAATTTGTACAGGTATAATGGTAATAATAAAATAAGAAACTAAAATTAAAATAAAATTGAAAATGCAAACAAAAAGTAACCTCAACATCCTATGTAATGTTTTATTTTTATTCTATTTATTTTTATAAAATAATATATAGCCTAAAACTTGTTTTTCACTTTCTTTCATGTCCCTTTCTCTTTGGGGGACATACTTATAGACTGCACTCCGCCTTTAATATCTTCCATAGCATGTGATATCATATGTATAGCATAAATCATTCAACCATTGCCCTATTGATTTACGTGTAGGTATTTATAAAATCTTTACATTTCAAACACTGCTTAAGTAAATGGCCTTTTTTATTGTTACTTTTATGCTTAAGGTGCCAACAATTTTACTATCATATATATTGACAATATTTTCCTCAGTCTTTGATTTTTTCCTAGGGTGAATTTTGCCATAGAAAATTTTTATTTTATGTGGTGAATTTTTTTCAGCATTTTCTTTTATGGTATCTGAACTTCCATACTTGCTTTAGGCAAGGACTGATACTTGTGAGATTCCAAATGTATTTTCTTATAAATCATTTTCTTTTTACTTATTTTATTACATACCTATTATTTATTGAATATCTATTACTGTATCTCTGTTGGATATCTAATAAATATCTAAAAGATATATATTATTAATGTTTATGTGTAAGTATAAAATCTCTTCCATCTGTAACTTATTTTTATATGGCATTTTACATGATATGATGTAGTTTCTTCTGAATTTATATTCAATTACATCAGCACCATTTAAAACAAAGCATCCATTGGTTTAAATTAAGCATCTATCATGTATGAATTCTTCATATTAACTTTGATGAATTTCTGTACTCTCCATTTTATTCTACTGAACAGTTTTTACACTACTCTGTCAACGCCATAAAGTTTGGTCACCCTAGCACTGTAATGAGTTGTAATACTTAGTAGTGGATGTCTTTTTTAATCATTATTCTTATTTTTAAGAGCAGCATAATATTCTATTATGTATTTTATGATAGTCCAGTTAATGGACATTTAGGTTATTTCCCATTTTCCCTACTTATGTGAATTCTCTTTCCATTGCTCTTTTTAAATTCTGATATTTTACGTTTTCTTCTTGTCTTATTTCCTCACTGTGAGAACTTTATATTGCCTGAGCAGATCTGCTGGCAACAAAATCTTGTAGTTTTCTTTCTTCTCAGAATGTCTTTATCTAAACTTCATTTCTGATGGATATTTTCACTAGTTGTAGAATTCTAGGTTGACAGTTATTTTCTTTTAGTAGTTGAAATATGTGCAACATTCTGACCTCCATAATCCCTGATGGAAAATCCACTGTCATTCAATTTTCTATTCTTCTTCAGTTAGCCCATTGCATCTCTGAATGCTACACTTTTGTCTTTTGATTTAGTTTTCAAAATGTGATGATGTGTCTGCTCATGGATTTTTCTTGATTTATCCTGTTTGGGATTTGCTGAGCTTCCTGAATCTGTAGGTTTGTGTCTTTTATGAATTAGAAGTTTTTAGCCATTATTTATCAAAAAAATTTTTGGATCCATATTTTTTCTCCTCTCCTATTGCAATTCTGATAACATATATGTTATACCTATGTTAGTGCCTCACAAGTCCCTGGAATTCAGTTCAATTTATCTCCATTTATTTTCTCTCTGTGGTCCAACTTAGATAATTCTATTGTTTTGCTTTTGAGTTAACTGATTTTCCGTCTGTCATCTGGATTTTGCTACCGAGCCTATCAAATGTGACTTTTATTTTGGTTGTTGTATGTGTAGTTCTAAATATTTCCACTTGTTTCTTCTTTATATATTTGTGTGTGTGTGTGTGTGTGTGTGTGTCTGCACATAACACACACACACACACACACACACACGAACCTATCAGTTGCTTTCATGAATGGACCTCTTAAGCAAAGAGTTCATACACAGATATAATAAATTTCTTTCTCCAGCTTCCTCTTTCCCATTATCTTCCCCTTACATCTACAGTTTTTGTGTACATTTGTATGCCTAATGCAGAGAAGGAATCATCAACATGACTCCTTCCACTATTTCTGTTCCACCCAGGTGGAGAGGCAAAAGGGCACCACCTCTACTTGAGTTAGGAAAGACAATGATGGTTTAACATTTTATTAAAACTGGACCTGAAGAAAATCTGTTGTAAATATAAGATTTATTAAATGTGAGTGTTGAGATATATTCATCAACACATATCTCTTAAGCATCTTCCATTGAGTAGGAAATGTTCTAGGCACTGGGAATATTGTACTAGACAAAGCAGAAAAGTATCAGTATCAGTGAATCATACAAAATAATTGAGGAGTCAAAAAGTAAACATAAACACACCAATGTCTCACCTTTAATTGGTGCTAAGTATATCTTCATTTTATTATTTTAATGTTTATTTATTTATTTTGAGATAGAGAGAGAGAGAAAGAGAGAGCCAGGGAGGGACAGGGAGAGAGAGGGAGAGAAAGAATCATAAGCTGGAAGCACAGAGTCCCAATGCAGGACTCAATCTCACAAACCATGAGATCATGACCTGAGCCAAAACCAAGAGTCAGAGGCTTAACCAACTGAGCCACCCAGGAACCCCAAGTATATCTTTTTTAAAGGCATAATCTATAAAGAAATGATCAAACTCAACACCAAAAAAAAATCCAGTTAAGAAGTTAGCAGAAGTCACGAATATACATTTTTCCAAAGAAGACATCCAGACGGCCAACAGACACATGAAAAGATACTCATCACTCATCATCAGGGAAATACAAATCAAAACCAGGATGAGATAGCACCTTACACCTGTCAGAATGGCTAAAATTAACAACACAGGAAACAACAGATGTTGGTGAGGATTTGGAGAAAGGGGAATCCTCTTACACTGCTTTTGGGAATGCAAACTAATGCAGCCACTCTGGAAAACAGTGTGGAATTTCCTCAAAAAGTTAAAAAAATAGAACTACCCTACAACCCAGCAATTGCACTACTAGGTATTTACCCAAAGGATAGAAGGAGCACATGCACCAAATGTTTATAGTAGCATTATCAACAGTAGCAAAACTATGAAGAGAGCTCAAATTTCCATCCACTGATGAATGGAGGAAGAAGATGTGGTGTATATATATATATGTATATATCACATCATGGTATATACCACATGTGGTATATACCACATCATCTTTATATATATATATATATATATATATATATATATATATGTATGTATATACACACATATATGTATATGTGTATATATATATCACATCTTCTTCATATATATGAAGATATATATTCATATTCATATATATTCATATATATAATATATTACATTATATAAATTATATATATAATATATATATTAAAATATTACCCATAAAAAAGAATGAAATCTTGACATTTGCAATGGCAAGAATGGAGCTAGAGTGTACTATGCTAAGCAAAATAAATTAGAGAAAGACAAATGATTTCATTCATATATTGAATTTAAGAAACAAAACAGATGAACATTAAGGAAGGAAAAAAAAGAGAGGGAAGCAATCCATAAGAGATTCATAACTATAGAGGATAAAATGAGGGTTGATGGGGGGGAGGTGAGCAGGGATGGTTAAATGAGTGATGGGTATTAAGGATACTTCTGTTGAGCACTGGGTATTATATGTAAATTATGAATCACCAAAATCTATTCCTGAAACAAATTTTATACTATATGTTAATTAACTAGAGTTTAAATAAAATTGAAAGAAAGGAAAGGAAAGAAAAGAAAAGAATACAGGAGCAGTCAAGAGTCAGAAAGATTAAAGAGTTCCAGGTCAGGGGAGTGTTCATTTTTATAAGGTGGCCAGTGAAGATTTCTTTAGCGTTAATATTTTAGTAGAAGACTAAAAGGGTAGGAGACTAAGCAGTGAAGACTTTAAGGGGAAAACATATTCTAGAAGGTGGTAGAACAAATACAAAAGTCTAGAAATATAAGAATGCCCTTGATGTATCTAAGGACACTAGGGAACCTAAGTGACTGAAACATAGGACCAAGGGAACATGTAGAAGATGAAGTCAGAGAGGCAGGAGGGAACCATTTCATCTGGGGATGGGGAACTCATGCTGTCTTTGGGTTTTTCACTGGGTGAGAAAATATTGAGGTGTTTTAAAGGGAGGAGTTATACTATCTAGGTTAATTTGTAAAGGAAACATTATATTTGTGCTTATGGGATAGGCTAGAGTATAAGAGTATCTTTAGTTTTACCCAGGGTTTGGAGGTGGAGGTGGCGGAAAATGATAACATTTTGGATATAATTTGGATTTATAACCAATAAAATATGTTAATGGAATGTATATGGAATAGGAAATAAAAAAAAAGAAGTTAAAGATAACAAGTTAATCTGCATGAACAAGAGGAAGAATGGAGTTGATATTTACTGAGACACAGTAGACTAAAGGAGTTCATTTGTTGACAGAAATCAGGGGATCTTTTTGGAAGTAGTTAATTGGATATACAAGGAAAAGCTAAAGCTGAAAATTTAGGGTTGTCAGTTTAATAAGGCTATTTAAAGTCATGAGATTAGATACATATACTTTAGGAAGCATTAGGTTAAGAAAATGCCAACTCTCAAGATAGATTTCCAGAACACCCAAACATTCAGAACTCAGAAAAAGAGAACAACAAGTAAGAGTCTTAGGAGAGGTAGTCTATCCAACAAGTAAAGCACCCACGAAAGGTAAGGTGGTACCTTGCAAGTGAAGTTGAGAAAGGTATTTTATGAAGGACCAAGTGGTCAACCATGTCCTATAGGCCAATTCAGAACAGGTCTAATTGTTGAAAATATTGCTTGGCAAAATAAAAGACATTGTTTGCCTTGACCATGATCTATTTCAGTGGTGAAGATAAAAACTTATAGGGTAGGATCAAGAAAAACAAGAATGAATTTTGCTTGGGCCAAGATAATGGTAGTGACAGAGTATTTGAATATTCCCAATCCTTCCGAAATGAACTTAAAGGGCAGAACCTAACAATCAAACATAATCTCAAGAAGATCACCTTCAAAAAGTAAGGACACCAGTTTGATAACTATTGAAATATTTCAGGTTAGGAGATTTTTATGGTTGGAATCTGAGTGGTAACAATGGAGATGATGAACAATATTTTGATCCTTGATATCTTTTTTTAAGGAGAACCTACTAAGAGAATTTTCTGAACAATTGGATGTAGGGCTTAAGAGAAAGAGAGGAGCCTAAGATGACTTTGAGTTTTTTGAACAGAGCATTTGGAATGGTGCAATTGCCTTAATTGAAATGACAGTGATTTTTTTTTTAAAGAGCAAGTCAGGTCATGGCACAAAGCTGCTTAAAATTTTCAAAGGTTTTCTCAATTCACTCAGAGTAAAATTTGAAGTTCTTACTGTAGTACATACCATACACTGCACTAAATAACCTCTTCTTTAATTATAGTAATGGCCTAAAATTCTTATCTGGCAATTAATTTTACATAACTAGGTGGTATTATTTATAATAATCATACATTAACTTTTTCTATTTCCATGTCTTGCTCTACATAAATAATTGTAAGCTGTGTAAAAGTAATGCTACCTTTCCTAAGACTTAATAGTCCATGCGTATACATACAAGATGTTCAGAAAGGTCTTTTTTAGTAAATAATATAACAGAAACTCTTGCCTCTATATGTCAGACATTGTATAATATGGAAATAATTGAAGTTCTGTGAGTTCTAGAAATGTAATGATATCTCTGTAGACATCTCATAATAGGTAAGAGACTAGATAGGTTCTCAGTATACTGGCCGATATACCATTTTTTCCGAGTACAAAATTAGTTTCACATTTTACATTTTACCTGACATACAAAATAGATGGTAGACTAAAATGATGGTGGTAACAATAAAAAAATAATAATAAATAAGAGTAATAATGTGCTTCTAGTGTTAGGAGTCACTTGCTTATAGCATGATCAGCAGCACTATAGAAGATCTCAGTGCAAAATGGGATGAACTGAAAGAGGTTTCAGAAATATTTTCATAGTAAGTCTAAATCATTTGCACTTTATTGGACAAAAGCCAATTGGAGGAGATTGCTCATATAGAAAAAAAGCAAATTCTTGATTCACCATTCATTCACAATCACTTACAGATTTATATTTTTATGAAAGAGTTGGAAACAAAGAGAAGACAGTTTCAGCTGGAATAACAAAGGCTCAAAAATCTTATATAAAATCGTCAGATGTTTTCAGCATAAAATCTTGAGGAATTCAGCTAAGAGTTGTAAAAAGCAGGTGTTTGTTCTAAAAGTAGACTACCAGAACAATGAAAACTTCTAAGATAAAAATTAATGAAAGGAAAACTCATAAATGTGTCACAAAAAGATAATTATTATCTCAGATATAAACCAGATGCTCTCCTGTGAATTGCATATTAATATTCACAGATAGAAGGTTCTGTTTAGACAGAAAGATTCCATTTGATGGTTTACAATGCAGTAGGTAGAGAAGCTGGTTTATGAATGATGATAATTGGACCATAGCAGAATCAAGAATTTTAGATTTGGAGATTTATTTGGATGTTGTTAGTCCTATCTGATTGTAGAACTTGCTTTCCATTTTCAATAATTAATGGCCATTCACAGTTTTGTGACTTTTGCAAATTATACTCCTGTAGAACTCATTTTCCCTAGTAAAGCTTGTGGGTTTTTTAAATTAATTACAACAGGAATAACATAAATGTATGTTTTATATGGCCTTGTGTAGTATCATCCGGTTAAAGGATAATATGTGATCCAAATTTTGTGATTAAAGGTAAATAAACTATTAATTATTATTTTTAGCTATTAATTATTTAGAATTAGGTAAATTCTTTAGGAAATAATCCCATTCAATTAAATGGCTCTTTAAATTTCTTAATATGTGGCCTGAGAAAGTGTTGAATAACAGTAGCTCTAGATCAAGGTAACTGATCAGTGATCCTAAGCAAATTAACCCATCAAAAGTGAACAAGCTCCCAAATACTGACCAGCCAGATGAACATGACTCAATCAACATCAAAATCAATGAGGTGAAAAGAGTCTGCCTTCAGTGAAAATCAATGGTGGTGAAAATGGACTTCCTTGAACTTGACTTTTACAAATTTGGAGGCTGCCTTGAATAGCAGAAATGTATTTCAGTCATAACAGACTCCTGCCTCTTTTTAGTCCCTATAATCTGCTAGAATATAACAATAATTTTGTGTTATAGCACCTGGAATTTTTCTTTTTAAAACTAATGCCAGAAATTTTAAATATAAGGAATAAGAATCACCTATCACCTTTGGAGACTAGTATCATATAAATAGGCACATCATTAAACGGTCTTCTTAATTTTTAAAAAGCATTGATTTATTTTGAGAGAGAGAGAGTGAGAGAGAGAGAGAGAGAGAGAGAGAGAGAGAGAGAATGCCCAAGTGGAAGCGAGCAGGAAGGGGGCAGAGAGGGGGAGAGAATACCAAGCAGGCTCAGCACTGCTAGTGTGCAGAGCCCAATTTGGGGCTCAGACTCACTGACCGTGAGATCATGACCTGAACCAAAACCAAAAGTCAGATGCTTAACTGACTGAGCCACCCAGGTGCCCCAAAAGTCTTTAAATAAATAGGTTATCTATCATTTAAACTCCCCAGTCACTTACTCCCTCTTATTTGGCTCTGGGAAAATACAGCAAAATATGTTTTTCAAGGTAGCTCAAAATAGAGTTGCTGGATGACAAGTCCATATAGTACTGTTCTGATACCCTCTCTTTGCCCAAAGCAAAATAATTTTGTCCTGTTCAATTATAGTACTGATTTTTAAATCTATTTGTATTTTATTTTATTTTTTGAAGTTTTTATTTAAATTCCAGTCAGTTAACATACAGTGTAATATTAGTTTAGGTGTATAGTACAGTGATTCAACACTTTCATACATCACCCAGTGCTCATCACAACAAGTGGACTCCTTAATCCCCATCACCTATTGAGCCCATCCCCCCACCTACTTTCCCTCTGGTAACCATCAGTTTGTTCTCTATAGTTAAGAGCCTGTTTCTTGGTTTCCCTCTCTCTCTCTTCTCCATTTGCTCCCCTGATTTCATTTTTTTAAGTTGATTTATTTATTTTGAGAGAGTGAGCAGGGAAGGGGCTGAGAGAGAGAGAATCCCAAGCAGGCTCCACACTGTAAACATGGAACTGAATGCGGGGCTGGAACTCCCGAACTGTGAGATCATGACCTGAGCCAAAGTCAAGAGTTGGACAATCAACCGACTGAGCCACCCAGGTGCCGCTGCTCCCCTGATTTTAAATCTGGACGCTTGAAGGCTTATGGTGGAAAGGGGATAGAAGCTCTGTGTCCAGCATTCAGTCCTATAGCCTGATGTGTCAGCAACTCCTGTACCACTCATTCAACCTTATCCTTGTCTCCCCTAAAGTCAAACAACACAGTTCCTAAATTCCTAATACTAAAACCCTGTCATTTGCTTACCATGAGAACTATACTTCTTTACAAAGGTATATACTTCCAGATAAGATTTCTAATTGTCCCTAATATGCAAGTCTTGAATAATGTTAGAGTCAAAATACAGTACCTTCATATAATGTACCTCTTTATTGAAGTTCTTTGAAAACTATGGTTTGTAATTTATATTTATCTAGATTGGGGATCAGGAAACTTTTTCAGTAAAGGGATAGTAAACATTTTAGACTTTCTGGTCTATGAAAAACCACTCAATTTTGCCATAGAAGTGTAAAGATAACGACAGAAAATACATAAAGAATGAACATTGCTGGAAGAGGCGCAGGAAGATGGCGGCGTAGGAGGACGCTGGGCTCACCGCGCGTCCTGCTAATCACTTAGATTCCACCTACACCTGCCTAAATAACCCAGAAAACCGCCAGAGGATTAGCAGAACGGAGTCACCGGACCCAAGTGCAGACGAGAGGCCCACGGAAGAGGGTAGGAAGGGCGGTGAGGCGGTGCGCGCTCCACGGACTGGCGGGAGGGAGCCGGGGCAGAGGGGTGTCTCGCCAGCCAAGCAGAGTCCCCGAGTCCAGCTTGCAAAAGCGGAGGGGCCTGACGGACTGTGTTCCCACAGCAAGCGCGACTTAGCGTCTGGGAGGTCATAAGTTAACAGCTCTGCTCGGAAAGCGGGAAGGCTGGAGGACAAAGGGAGGGTGAGCTGCGGAGCCCCCGGACGGAGGACAGAGCTCAGTTTGGCGGGGAACAAAGGCGCTCGCCAGCACCATCTCCCCCGCCCATCCCCCAGCCAAAATCCCAAAGGGAACCAGTTCCTGCCAGGGAAATTGCTCGCTCCTCCCAAACACCCAACTCTGTGCTTCTGCGGAGCCAAACCTCCGGCAGCGGATCTGACTCCCTCCGGCTGCCACAGGCGCCTCCTGAAGTGGATCACCTAAGGAGAAGCGAGCTAAGCCTGCCCCCCCTCCCGCCTTGCACCTTGCCTTCCCACCCCAGCTAATACGCCAGATCCCCAGCATCACAAGCCTGGCAGTGTGCAAGTAGCCCAGACGGGCCACGCCACCCCACAGTGAATCCCACCCCTAAGAGAGGGGAAGAGAAGGCACACACCAGTCTGACTGTGGCCCCAGCGGTGGGCTGGGGGCAGATATCAGGACTGACTGCGGCCCCGCCCACCAACTCCAGTTATACACCACAGCACAGGGGAAGTGCCCTGCAGGTCCTCACCACACCAGGGACTATCCAAAATGACCAAGCGGAAGAATTCCCCTCAGAAGAATCTCCAGGAAATAACAACAGCTAATGAGCTGATCAAAAAGGATTTAAATAATATAACAGAAAGTGAATTTAGAATAATAGTCATAAAATTAATCGCTGGGCTGGAAAACAGTATACAGGACAGCAGAGAATCTCTTGCTACAGAGATCAAGGGACTAAGGAACAGTCACGAGGAGCTGAAAAGCGCTTTAAAGGAAATGCAAAACAAAATGCAAACCACCACAGCTCGGATGGAAGAGGCAGAGGAGAGAATAGGTGAACTAGAAGATAAAGTTATGGAAAAAGAGGAAGCTGAGAAAAAGAGAGATAAAAAAATCCAGGAGTATGAGGGGAAAATTAGAGAACTAAGTGATACACTAAAAAGAAATAATATACGCATAATTGGTATTCCAGAGGAGGAAGAGAGAGGGAAAGGTGCTGAAGGGGTACTTGAAGAAATCATAGCTGAGAACTTCCCTGAACTGGGGAAGGAAAAAGGCATTGAAATCCAAGAGGCACAGAGAACTCCCTTCAGACGTAACTTGAATCGATCTTCTGCACGACATATCATAGTGAAACTGGCAAAATACAAGGATAAAGAGAAAATTCTGAAAGCAGCAAGGGGTAAACGTGCCCTCACATATAAAGGGAGACCTATAAGACTCGTGACTGATCTCTCTTTTGAAACTTGGCAGGCCAGAAAGAATTGGCATGAGATTTTCAGGGTGCTAGACAGCAAAAATATGCAGCCGAGAATCCTTTATCCAGCAAGTCTGTCATTTAGAATAGAAGGAGAGATAAAGGTCTTCCCAAACAAACAAAAACTGAAGGAATTTGTCACCACTAAACCAGCCCTACAAGAGATCCTAAGGGGGACCCTGTGAGACAAAGTACCAGAGACATCACTACAAGCATAAAACATACAGACATCACAATGACTCTAAACCCGTATCTTTCTATAATAACACTGAATGTAAACGGATTAAATGCGCCAACCAAAAGACATAGGGTATCAGAATGGATAAAAAAACAAGACCCATCTATTTGCTGTCTACAAGAGACTCATTTTAGACCTGAGGACACCTTTAGATTCAGAGTGAGGGGATGGAGAACTATTTATCATGCTACTGGAAGCCAAAAGAAAGCTGGAGTAGCCATACTTATATCAGACAAACTAGACTTTAAATTAAAGGCTGTAACAAGAGATGAAGAAGGACATTATATAATAGTTACAGGGTCTATCCATCAGGAAGAGCTAACAATTATAAATGTCTATGCGCCGAATACCGGAGCCCCCAAGTATATAAAACAATTACTCATAAACAGAAGCAACCTTATTGATAAGAATGTGGTCATTGCAGGGGACTTTAACACCCCACTTACAGAAATGGATAGATCATCTAGACACACGGTCAATAAAGAAACAAGGGCCCTGAATGAGACACTGGATCAGATGGACTTGACAGATATATTTAGAACTCTGCATCCCAAAGCAACAGAATATACTTTCTTCTCGAGTGCACATGGAACATTCTCCAAGATAGATCATATACTGGGTCACAAAACAGCCCTTCATAAGTTTACAAGAATTGAAATTATACCATGCATACTTTCAGACCACAATGCTATGAAGCTTGAAATCAACCACAGGAAAAAGTCTGGAAAACCTCCAAAAGCGTGGAGGTTAAAGGACACCCTACTAACGAATGAGTGGGTCAACCAGGCAATTAGAGAAGAAATCAAAAAATATATGGAAACAAACGAAAATGAAAATACAACAATCCAAACGCTTTGGGACGCAGCGAAGGCAGTCCTGAGAGGAAAATACATTGCAATCCAGGCCTATCTCAAGAAACAAGAAAAATCGCAAATACAAAATCTAACAGCACACCTAAAGGAAATAGAAGCAGAACAGCAAAGGCAGCCTAAACCCAGCAGAAGAAGAGAAATAAGAAAGATCAGAGCAGAAATAAACAATATAGAATCTAAAAAAACTGTAGAGCAGATCAACGAAACCAAGAGTTGGTTTTTTGAAAAAATAAACAAAATTGACAAACCTCTAGCCAGGCTTCTCAAAAAGAAAAGGGAGATGACCCAAATAGATAAAATCATGAATGAAAATGGAATGATTACAACCAATCCCTCAGAGATACAAACAATTATCAGGGAATACTATGAAAAATTATATGCCAACAAATTGGACAACCTGGAAGAAATGGACACATTCCTGAACACCCACACTCTTCCAAAACTCAATCAGGAGGAAATAGAAAGCTTGAACAGACCCATACCAGCGAAGAAATTGAATCGGTTATCAAAAATCTCCCAACAAATAAGAGTCCAGGACCAGATGGCTTCCCAGGGGAGTTCTACCAGACATTTAAAGCAGAGATAATACCTATCCTTCTCAAGCTATTCCAAGAAATAGAAAGGGAAGGAAAACTTCCAGACTCATTCTATGAAGCCAGTATTACTTTGATTCCTAAACCAGACAGAGACCCAGTAAAAAAAGAGAACTACAGGCCAATATCCCTGATGAATATGGATGCAAAAATTCTCAATAAGATACTAGCAAATCGAATTCAACAGCATATAAAAAGAATTATTCACCATGATCAAGTGGGATTCATTCCTGGGATGCAGGGCTGGTTCAACATTCGCAAATCAATCAACGTGATACATCACATTAACAAAAAAAAAGAGAAGAACCATATGATCCTGTCAATCGATGCAGAAAAGGCCTTTGACAAAATCCAGCACGCTTTCTTAATAAAAACCCTTGAGAAAGTCGGGATAGAAGGAACATACTTAAAGATCATAAAAGCCATTTATGAAAAGCCCACAGCTAACATCATCCTCAACGGGGAAAAACTGAGAGCTTTTTCCCTGAGATCAGGAACACGACAGGGATGCCCACTCTCACCGCTGTTGTTTAACATAGTGCTGGAAGTTCTAGCATCAGCAATCAGACAACAAAAGGAAATCAAAGGCATCAAAATTGGCAAAGATGAAGTCAAGCTTTCGCTTTTTGCAGATGACATGATATTATACATGGAAAATCCGATAGACTCCACCAAAAGTCTGCTAGAACTGATACATGAATTCAGCAAAGTTGCAGGATACAAAATCAATGTACAGAAATCAGTTGCATTCTTATACACTAACAATGAAGCAACAGAAAGACAAATAAAGAAAATGATCCCATTCACAATTGCACCAAGAAGCATAAAATACCTAGGAATAAATCTAACCAAAGATGTAAAGGATCTGTATGCTGAAAACTATAGAAAGCTTATGAAGGTAATTGAAGAAGACTTAAAGAAATGGAAAGACATTCCCTGCTCATGGATTGGAAAAATTAATATTGTCAAAATGTCAATACTACCCAAAGCTATCTACACATTCAATGCAATCCCAATCAAAATTGCACCAGCATTCTTCTCGAACCTAGAACAAGCAATCCTAAAATTCATATGGAACCACAAAAGGCCCCGAATAGCCAAAGGAATTTTGAAGAAGAAGACCAAAGCAGGAGGCATCACAATCCCAGACTTTAGCCTCTACTACAAAGCTGTCATCATCAAGACAGCATGGTATTGGCACAAAAACAGACACACAGACCAATGGAATAGAATAGAAACCCCAGAACTAGACCCACAAACGTATGGCCAACTCATCTTTGACAAAGCAGGAAAGAACATCCAATGGAAAAAAGACAGCCTCTTTAACAAATGGTGCTGGGAGAACTGGACAGCAACATGCAGAAGGTTGAAACTAGACCACTTTCTCACACCATTTACAAAAATAAACTCAAAATGGATAAAGGACCTAAATGTGAGACAGGAAACCATCAAAACCTTGGAGGAGAAAGCAGGAAAAGATCTCTCTGACCTCAGCCGTAGCATTCTCTTACTCGACACATCCCCAAAGGCAAGGGAATTAAAAGCAAAAGTGAATTACTGGGACCTTATGAAGATAAAAAGCTTCTGCACAGCAAAGGAAACAACCAACAAAACTAAAAGGCAACCAACGGAATGGGAAAAGATATTTGCAAATGACATATCGGACAAAGGGCTAGTATCTAAAATCTATAAAGAGCTCACCAAACTCCACACCCGAAAAACAAATAACCCAGTGAAGAAATGGGCAGAAAACATGAATAGACACTTCTCTAAAGAAGACATCCAGATGGCCAACAGGCACATGAAAAGATGTTCAGCGTCGCTCCTTATCAGGGAAATACAAATCAAAACCACACTCAGGTATCACCTCACGCCAGTCAGAGTGGCCAAAATGAACACATCAGGAGACTATAGATGCTGGAGAGGATGTGGAGAAACGGGAACCCTCTTGCACTGTTGGTGGGAATGCAAATTGGTGCAGCCGCTCTGGAAAGCAGTGTGGAGGTTCCTCAGAAAACTAAAAATAGACCTACCCTATGACCCAGCAATAGCACTGCTAGGAATTTATCCAAGGGATACAGGAGTACTGATGCATAGGGGCACTTGTACCCCAATGTTCATAGCAGCACTGTCAACAATAGCCAAATTATGGAAAGAGCCTAAATGTCCATCAACTGATGAATGGATAAAGAAATTGTGGTTTATATACACAATGGAATACTATGTGGCAATGAGAAAAAATGAAATATGGCCCTTTGTAGCAACGTGGATGGAACTGGAGAGTGTAATGCTAAGTGAAATAAGCCATACAGAGAAAGACAGATACCATATGGTTTCACTCTTATGTGGATCCTGAGAAACTTAACAGGAACCCATGGGGGAGGGGAAGGAAAAAAAAAAAAGAGGTTAGAGTGGGAGAGAGCCAAAGCATAAGAGACTGTTAAAAACTGAGAACAAACTGAGGGTTGATGGGGGGTGGGAGGGAGGGGAGGGTGGGTGATGGGTATTGAGGAGGGCACCTTTTGGGATGAGCACTGGGTGTTGTATGGAAACCAATTTGTCAATAAATTTCATAAAAAAAAAAAAAGAATGAACATTGCTGTGTCCTAATAAAATTTTAAATTTTATGTAATTTTCATCTGTCAAAAATTATTATTCGTGTTTGATTTTTCTCAGGCATGTGAAGCTGTACAATTCATTAGTTGTGGGCTACACAAAAATAGGTGGTGGTTAGATTTGGCCAGTAGGCTATAGCTTTCCGCCTCCAGCTGTAAGTTAAACATATGAGGTATTTCTATATATTAATAGGTATATACATGTTTAAGTCCTTATTGTAAATGAGTGAAAAATCCACACCCCTCAAGTATTTTCTGCTTCTATCATATTTTCCTAGTAAAATGTTTAATATGACATTATTATTGCAAAATTAGCTAGCATTGCTGGTTAGATTTTCTTCAGTGAAAACACTGATTATGTTTTACCATATATTAATCACAATACATATTGAGTATCTAGGATAAAGTAAAATAAACAGTTACTGTCTCAAGGATTTTCTGTGTTAAGCTTTGATAGTTCATAACAGATTTATTTCAGATAGACTTTCTGATCCACTCATTGTAATGTAACATTAATTAAACACACTGTAAACCTGCATGGATCCATTGGCATAAAGGTTATTAATCTCCTTTTTTGTGTGTGTGGTTTTACAGTCTGTTGAATTTTAAACAAACCTCTCTTCTAATTAAATATATATAATACATATTAAGTAACTATCAATGACTAGTATATTTTTATATTCATTTATCACAAATACCACAAATTTTATAAACAACACTTTTTAAACTAATAAGTCATTGTTATTATCTCTTTTGCTTACTTTAATACTTCTTTTTTTTTTGGAAACAGTATCTTGAAAGCCTCAGTTGCAATTCTATCCATTTGACATATAGTTACTTACTCATTCATTCAACAAATAATTTCTTGGTTCCTACATAGCTAGGCACTATTCTCAGAACTTAATACAGATCAATGAAAATGGCTCTTTGCTCTTGGAATGGTTACCACGTTCACTCTAGCAGCTAAGTAGAGATGGATGAATACTCACAGATACAGCCCCAATGGAAATTTGTGAGAGGACACTTTTATTCATAGTGCTGTGTATAGGAGAAGAGTCCGTTGTGATGATCATTATAAGCATTTATCGAGCTTTCTCAGGGGCAGTGGCTTTTCACCTGGGAAATGAAGAGTTCCCAGCTGGAAAAGATGTGTTAGGGCCTAGAACACCACAAGGAAAAATATCTGTTAAGAACAATAAAACATTAACCAGTGTAGAATTAGAAGTTAATGGTTGAATATAGCCAGAGGACTGAAAAGATAAGTTGGAACTAAATTTCTGCTTTTAGCTAAATGTAAAAGGAAAGTTAACTCACACACATATAAATCATTACAGGGATTTATTTCCTAAAAAAGCTGTGAAGACAAATTTCAGATCAGGTATGCCCTGATCGGTTCTGTTTCCTGTGATTTTCTGGACCTGCTTTCCTTTATGTGTTAAAATCACTGTGCTTCTGGGACCATATTTAAAGGCTTTTCATGTGATTTTCTCTAAAGAGAAAGAAAAATTACTTCCTGTAATTCCCCAGTAAAATTCTCCTATGTTTCACCACCTCAGACTAGATTAGATGTCTATCTCTACCAATCCCTGCCACCATAGGACCCTATATAGTGACTGGATTAGGCTTGGACTTTCAGAGCCAACCACTGGCAAGGACATGACTCACTGTTGGAGGTGGGACCTGCATCCTCCTAAGAAAAAGGATTGCATGGTAGGGAACTAGGGAGTTACCTGTAGCCAAATTGGGGTGTATCTGGTAGTGGGTAAATGGATGTTGAGGGGTCAGCAAGTGTTAGCCATACTAAAGTGTCTGGATTATGTCTTGTGAAGTGGACAACTGAGTGACATCAAATGTTATCAAACAGAGAGTGACTGAGTATGCATAATTGTGTTTTATATTTTATCTTAACTTCCTTCTTTGCTGGTAGTAACAAAATATATTTTAAATCTGATTTAATTTTTTTCTCTTTTTTAAAACAGTTTTACTAAGAAATAATTTATATGCTATACAATTTACTCTTTTAAAGTGTTCAATTTAATGATTTTTAGTATATTCACAGATATATGCAATAATTGCCACAATCAATTTTAGAATATTTTCATCAACTCAAAAGGAAATCCCTTACACTTTAGCTATCCTTCTTCTTTTCACCCCTTTCCTCCAAGACCTAAGCAACTCTTAATTTACTTGTGTCTCTATTATTTCCCAGTCATTGACATTTCATATGAATAGGATTATATACTATGTGATCTTTAGTGATTGGCTTCTTTCACTTAGCTTAATATCTTCAAGGTTCATCTCAGTTGTAGCATGTATCAGTATTTCATTTTTTGTGACTTAATATTTCATTCTGTGGATATACCTCATTTTGTGTATGTATTTGTTGATGGGCACTTGAGTTGTTTGTACCTTTTGGCAACTGTGAATAGTGCTGCTATAAACATTCATGCACAAGTTTTGTTACCTGTTACCATGTACAAGTTTGCCTACCTGTTTTCCATTCTCTTAGTATATATACCTGGGAGTGCAATTGCTGGAACATATGGTACTTCTGTGTTTACTAATTTGAGGATCTGCCCAACTGTTTTCCAAAGTGAATACATCATTTTACATTCCCACCAGCAGTTAGTGTGAGTGTTCTGATTTCTCCACATCCTTTCTAAAACTTTTTATTATCTGACATTTTGATTGTAGCCATCCTACTGGATATGAAGTAGTATTTCAATGTGATTTTGATTTTGATTTTCCTGGTGATTAATGACGTTGAGAATCTTTTCATGTGCTTGTTGTAATCTTCCTTGGAGAAGTGTTTATTTAGATGTTTTGCTCATTTTATAATTGAGTTGGCTTTTTAGTATTGAGCTCTAAACACTCTTCATGGAGTCCAGACATAAGTCCTTATTTAGAATATATAATTTCTGATATTTTCCCCCATTATGTGGGTCATCTTCTCACTTTCTTGATGGTCCATTTTGAGGCACCAATGTTTTAATTTTGATGAATCCAATATTATTTATGTTTTTTTTCTTTTGTTGATCATACTTTTGGAGTCATATTCCGTGTTTATATTTCATAAAGAAAAATTCTATATCCATGTTTACCATGTTTTGGCTTTTATCCATTATACTTGTTATTAAACTATAGATAATAGTAAATTATTAAACTCAGTATATATCACAGGAAAAAGGAACAGTTTTGAAAAAAAATCTTATGCAACTGGGAATAGATGTTACCTCACAACTGTATCAGTAAGCTTACCCTACAACAAAATTAAAAATAAGTTAAGCAGATGTTAGTGTCCTAATAGAGAATATTATAGGCAAAAGATTTACCAGGATCTAATCAAGATACCTACCTGCAAATATTACATACACAGATGCCACACCTATTTTAAGGCAATTAAGTATATAATAAGTATTAATTCACAACCTGTTCACTCTGTCACTCCTGCTTATATAACTTGTTTTATATTTTTAAATTCCCTGATGAGAAAAGTAATAGGAAAGAAGCAGAAATCTGGGCAAGAAAATATAGTAATATTGAAATTGAGTTTTTGTCTTTTTACCTGAATTCAGAGAATTGAATATTGTTACACTTTTGGTGGGATAAATAATATGATGCCATCACTGAGGGAAATATCATAGTAGTTTGCATGTAGTAGGGACTTAACAAATATTTGTCTAAGAATGATTTTGCAAAATGGCTACGTGGATATTTCTTGTGACTCTAGATAGATGAAGTTAACAACCTGACTGACTAAATATAGAAATTTTTCCATATCATGGATCAATGACTATAGAAATGAGGCAGTCTATCAAGATAACTTTTAATACAGCAAGGATAATAGTTTAAAAACCATGTAAATTTAAAATTTTCAGTCAGTATAAATCAAAGCCACTTAAATCGACACAATGCCAAAAGTTGTTTAGTATTTATACAACTAGCACAACACTTACTCAAAATTCTAGAATGATGCAGTGTCGGAATACAATGAAGTTTGTTGTGACTACCCTGTGGATAAAACATAGACTCCCAGACCAAATATTTTTTTTTTTGATATCAAGACTGTTGATACCACACACACAAAAGGTAAGAAGATAATTATTACTTATATAATTGAGATCACTAGGGAGATCAGGGCAGTCTTCTCAATCAGATCCAAAATGGCTTGAGAAAGCAGGGAAAGGATGCTGGCTCAGGGTGTCCATTGTGGCTTCAAATGGGGTTGGGTTATTGGGTTTCCACCTAGAGGCAGGAGCTTGAGTCTTCAGAATCTCCTGTTGGCATCAATGAAGGAAACATCCAGGCTTTCTTGTCAGTTTGCCCAGATATAGGGCAGAAAATGAAAAGGAAGGAGTGTGGCTTAAATGTTAACAGTCAGACATCAAAAATAGAATCAGCCTTATTACAGAGTTCCAGTTAAGGAGAAGGCACATAGAAGTTAGGAATGTGTAAGTGCTGAATCAAACTTCCTTGTTTCTATTACCTGCTCTGCCATGTATTAGATGTTGGACCTTGGGAAAATTACATCATATTTTTGTATCTCAGGATCTGCATCTGTACAATTTTTTATAATGAACTTCCTACCTCCTAGAATTTTGTGAGTAAATGAGTTAATATTGTAATTTGCTTGGAAAAAGGCGTGAGTCATAGTAAATGTTCAATAAATGCTGTTATTTTTTCTGAAGCCCAGAAAGTTACCTTAGTTGTCCAGGGAATATAGTGGCAGAGCTAGGCTGAAAACCCAATGTAAAGAATTCCATTCCTTGCTATTTTCACTATGTGAACCCTAGCTTCCATTGCCTATTATCAGTCGCAGACTCACTACTCTCCTCAGAGTACAAATATCCCATTAAGATTTGTGAATATAAATCTTGCACCTGGGCTACCTCACTCACTTCTGTGGTTTTAATTAACCTTGCTATATAAGTCCAAATTTGTATTTCTACCATAGATCTCTCTGCTAACCTACTAAATGATATATAAAATTGTCTACCTTCATATTCTGTTTCCCTCACAGGCTTCAGTGTTAACAGATCCCAAACTGAATATGTAATTTTTATTCCCTGGCCATTGCCTCTAAATCTGTATTTCTGACTTATCATCCAAGTCAGAAATCTGGGAATTGTAGGAACTCTCACTTTCTGTTGAAAAATACAACAAATAGTTGTATTTTATGTTTAGATCATTTCTTCACAAACTTTGCCTTAATTTTTAAAAAATGTTTTAATGTTTGTTTATTTTTAAGAGAGACAGAGAGAGACAGAGTGCAAGTGGGGGAGGGGTGAAGAGAGAGGGACACAGAATCTGAAGCAGAATCCAGACCCAACCTGTCAGCACAGAGCCTGAGGTGGGGCTTGAACTCACGAGCTGTGAGATCATGACATAAACTGAACTCGGATGCTTAATGGACTGAACCACTCAGGTGCCCTGGCTTAATTTTTTAAATTCTACTGGAATTCAGCTTTCAAACCTCAGGCTGCCTACTTTTTAAAAGCCTGATAAAAATGATAATAGCTATCACTTATTAAGATTAATTAGGTATCCTTGTTAAAGTAAATTTTAAAAAACATTTTACCCCATGTACTCCTCTTCATATCCCCATGAGGTGGGTATTACAAATACCTGCATATGAAATAAGAAAACTGACCCAACATGATTGTTCACTCATGTGACTAAAGTGACAGAGGAGACAGATTGTAGAACTAGGATTTGAAACTAGCTCCATCTAATTTCTAAACCAGACCATATAAAATTCTGCCCCTCCTTAGATGTTTTCCCACTTGTCTTCAAACTTTCACATTTCCTATGAGATGAAATAGAAATATCTTGGTACAATTTATGTTTAAGATGTGAAGATGTGGTCTGTGTTTGAACTTTAGGCTTATTTTTAGCCTCACTCACAGGCTGTGCTTCAATTATGTTAATCTCTTTCCTGTCTCTATTTCTTGGTATTTGCATCCTCTATTTCCAGTCTGGTGTCTGCCTGCAAGGCCAACTACATAACTCCTGAGGCCCATTTAAAATATGAAAATCCAGGGGTACCTGGGTGGCTCCGACTTTGGCTTGGCTCATGATCTTACAGTTTGTGAGTTTGAGCCCCGCATCAGGCTCTGTGCCTGTGCTTACAGCTCAGAGCCTGGAGCCTGCTTCGGATTCTGTGTCTCCCTCTCTCTCTGCCCCTCCCCCACTCATATTCTCTCTCTCTCTCTCTCTCTCTCTCTCTCTCTCTCAATAATAAATGTTAATTTTTTTTAAAATATGAAAATCCAGGGTGCTTTGTTCAAAAAGGAAGAAAAAAGTGCTGTTAATGGTACTAAACTATAAAAGTTTTTATTTTTGTTTTTCTTTCTTCCATGGTCTCTCTCTACACTTGTCTAGTTGTTTCTATTTCTATTTGATGTCATTCTAAGTAAATAAAAATTAAAATGAAAAGTTATTAGCAAGAATTTTACCATTCATTTTCATATTGTGCTATGTCAGTTTTAAATTTTTTAATGTTTATTTATTTTTTGAGAGAGAGAGACAGAGTGTGAGCAGGGGAGGGGCAGAGAGAGAGAGGGAGACACAGAGCCCAAAGCAGGCTCCAGGCTCCGAGCTCCAAGCTGTCAGCACAGAGCCCAATATGGGGCTTGAGCTCACAAACTGTGAGATCATGACCTGAGCCAAAGTCAGATGCTTAACTGACTGAGCCACCCAGGTGCCCCTGTACTGTGTCAGTTTTAAAGGCAAATACAGGAGCAGCCTGTGGAATCACTGAAATCACACAATTCGTATTTTCTGCCTCACATAGGTATATGCGTTTTTCTCTTTCCAGAAAAGTGGAAACGAGGCACAAAATTAACTCACCTTTTTTTTCACTTCTTGATATGTGCACATTCTACTAATGCACTACCTTTAGCCTACTGATGAATAAAAAATGGCTGAAAGAAGAGGAAGTATGGATTGTCCTATCTTTACCTTTCTTTTATGTCATCATTTTCACATATGTGGCTGGCTAGTGTGGGAAAATAACACATGCAATCAAGGATATAGGGCTCTTTGGTCATTTGTGTTTCTTGGAACACTACCACTTTCTGCATTTGAAGCAAGTTCTGATTCAGAGGCAAGCAGGGCCATCAATGTGGCCTTCTTACCTTGTCCTTACTGAGCCTTTCAATTCCCATACATGAGGGGTCCATCAGAATCCTGTATTCATAGGGTATTGTGAACACTATGTGCAAATATAATGTGGCAAGGGACAACAACATATTACATGTGTCTCCTTTGCCAATGTACATGGTCCATTGCCTGTTGAGACAAAAGCGTAAGTCCAAAGATACAATTATTAAAGATTTCAACATGGTAACAACAGATATCAGACAAAGCACAGAGTCCTTGGAATTGACCCTGGCCACAGTGTTAAGTTCCACTTCTTTTTGAAGACTCAGCTTATCCTTATCCTTAAAACTTTAGGTTTACTAGTATTTTATTATATTACCATTTATTTAGCATCATAGATATAGCACATGATATGTAATATCAGTATTTGCAAATAGTTTATACATGTTACATTTAAATAATAGGTATAAAATACAAATTATATGATTTTGTGATGGTAAATGTGGAGATGAATATCCTATTAGGTAGATGTTTCTTTCTATAGACCTGGATATGAATGATTTTAAAATCGTTCACTCATTCTGCATAAACGCCTGCTCTACCTTGAATGACATTTATTTCCCACACATAGTTTTACATGTACAGGCTAAGTGTAAATATGTAATCTTTTAACAGATTGGATATATTTTTCATCTAAAATATTTCTTTTAGCAGGAAACCCTATTTCAGAGTCAAAGAAAATCTCACCATATTGTGAGAACACATTTTTGAATACTGTGTCATACAAATATTTTCCAAACACATCAGGCTGTTAATTTAAAATTAGGCCTGGCCTGAAAAACTAAGAAAACACAGTTCTCATCATTCAGCTCAGTGCAAGTCTGGCCATGAGTTTGGTTATAGTTAGGCCAGCTACCTTGCCACCTTCGGCCTTGACATGGGACAAGTCCCTCTGCTCAAATGGAACTCATGTCTGGGTTCTTCTAACACAAGTTAAAATTCCTCAAAAATGAAGTGAACACTCCCTGACTGGGTTGATCAGTAATTGAAGTCATTTTCTCAAGAACTTGCTACCAAATAACTACAGGAGTAGATACCAAAGAGTTATTTGTTGGCTTTCCTCCGACTTCGATAATAACTAGCTCTGACCTAGAAAGAAAGTTGGAGATTGATTTACTTCCCTTTTATAAGACAGGGAAATAAGCCCTTCTGACGGAAGGGGAAGAAAGATAATATATAAATACATACATATATAGATAGATATAGATATAGATATAGATATAGATATAGATATAGATATAGATATAGATATAGATATATAGAAGTGTTAGTGGTGTTTTGCTACTAATAAAATAAAGCAGGGTCATTCAAATAGCTGAAAACAATGATAACAGAATTGGGTAAGGCAAGTTTAGATAGACCCCAGACGAGTGAAACAGGTATGCTATGACATAAGGTGATAGAAATCAGGAGCTATAAGTCATGGACCCTGACACTCTTGATGTCTTTCCAATCTTCCTTTGGTGATACAGTGGAAGAAGACTCTTCCTAAGGCAACATTTCCCCTTAGGTATTAAGACTCCAGCAGTGTCTTCAGCACGTTGTCAAGTGTCCTCAGCTGTGTAATCGAATATTGCTGAATGGCTGCACATGCAGAACTTCAGTGAACGAATTGGCAAAATAAGCAATTCCAGGTTATAACTTAATACTAGCTGAGAGTCCCATTAAGCTATATTCAAACATAATAATATTGGTATATTGTCCTATAAATAATTAATATACAAGATGAAAGACCATGAATCAATTGAAATTTTTGAATAAAATTTTTATTCCTAGAGTATGGTTAAATTTTATTCAATGTAGTTTTAGGGTTAAATTTATTCTTCTAATTTATTGTAGTATGAATAAAGGAAATTATCAGAGACAATATTGCATTAAAATGGATTTTTTCTTTCATCTTTCTGCATTAAGAAGTATGTGTATGGTGTATACAACAACAGTTAGTGATATTCTAAATATTAAATTTGTCCAAGCTAATTTAAACATAATAATACTAAATATTAAGACTGTCCAAGTACATTGAAACATAATGTTAACATATGTGGAAAAAAACCCTACTTGGTACAATGATGATACATATTATTAGGATGAAATGCCAAATCCTTCTGTGATTACTATTCAAATCCTTTGGAAAATTATAGATCTCAAAGGTATTTTTAGTTCATTTTCAGTAGAAATATATCTTCACACCCACACATCATTTTTCTTGTATCCAAATGTTTCTTCAAATTATATGGTGCAAAGAAATTATAATGGTAAGATCTCAGGTTCATGTTTTAATAGAAATAAATCCAAAATATAAATCGTATTTGAGGAAAAAATGTTAATTTTGTATAAAATGCTGTAAATAATGAGTCAGAGCTGAAGAAAATCTGTGGATTTAAAGAGTTTGTATATGCGCCATGCATGTATTCACATCAGATTTAAACTCATTTGAAAATTAATATTCACTAACCCACCATAAGATATTTTTCCAACATAACAGATTAATAGCCTTGATTAGAATAATTATCTGATAAAGTAGTATAGAATGATTTTAATATACTGTATAAAATTTGCATCTCAAAGAATAATATAATATGGTATTGCAGAATTTTGCATGATACATATCTTTTATTATAAGGTTTCCAACTGATGAACAAGGGAGAGCTTCTTTAAAAAAGATTTCTTAAGATAACATACATGGAAAATGCTTTTTGTCCATAACACATTTAAGCCACCTGCTTTGCACCATCGTTTTCTTCTTTTAGGAATGAAATGGTTCTGCATTAGCTTTAAATTATTCTGAGGGCAAATGCTCTTTTCATGAAAACCAGCTGTGCTGAATAAATGCAAATATGTGTCATATCACAATTTACTGAAGGGACAGAGCCAACAGCAAAACCTTTTGCTGTACTAATTAATCGTGAATCAAAGCTTCATCGGAGACTATTGTCTGTTGCTATATGAAAATCTTCTAGGTACAAGGAATAGTTTAACAATATGCCAATTATATGAATCTAGAGATAGGTGAGAGTTAATAAAGCACCAATAAACTACAGCCAACTTAAAAATGGTCATTTTTAATAACTGAAAATACTTCAAATCAAGAGCTTGCATAAGGGTGGATTAGAAATTAGTTGCATATCAATCCTTTTGGCCTCGAGTGGTGACATCATTAGGAGTACATATCCATATAAATGTCTGGTAAACACACTTTTTTGTATTCAGTAAGTCATTTCACAAAAAATTGGGTTCCAAGTAATTTATTATAAGCAGGTTTTACAAATGGATAAGACATAATTTCTTTCAATGGTGAGTTCACATTCTTTGAGAACATACAATATCAAGGTTTCCATGTTGCAAAGATTCACCATTCACATAGGTTATGGTTATCACTTCCTTAATTATAGCATACACTCTTATGTGCGTGGGGTCCTCTGAGGCTGTGTGGTACACTCTGTGTGGCCATATCTGGTGTTTTTCTTGTTTGTTTGTTTGTTTGTTTGTTTGTTTTTTGTTTTTGCCACAGGAACAAGTAACTGCTCAGAGAGAGCAACCTAAGAATGCAGGAGTAGGAAATAGAGAACCTACTTTTATGTGGAAAAAGTGAGAGAAAGCTTTAAAAATTTGGTTATGTTTTTGCTGTTCCTGAACCGTAAGGAGCATATTTTTCCAAAGTGAGATGGGAAAGGCATTTCAGGCAGAACATACATTACAGGCAAAGACAAGGGAGCTGGATTTATCATATGCTTCAGGCCTGAGTCTAGTAGAGAAGAGTAGGGATAGATATTAGAATAAGATAGACAGGGGTTAATTCTGAAACACTTTTGTAGAATATAACTGGGGGAATGGGGTCATCATTTTTGTAGCCTGGAAAAAAAGTCAGTCTGGCCACAGTGTTCAAATGGAATGAAGACACTAGATACAGTGAAACAAATCAGATGGCTTATCATAGTTGAAGCAAGAAATGATAAGGGCAGGAACCTTTTCTGTCTTTTTCATCATTATATCCCCAGTAACAAGAATAGTACTTGGACATAAAGGTGAACTAATGAGCAGACAGGAAGAAGGATCTAACATGTATTTAGAAAATAAAATAATAGAACTTCAAATTCCAAAGGATAGGGGTGCCTGGGTGGCTCAGTCGGTTAAGTGTCCAACTTTGGCACAGGTCATGATCTCACTGTTTGTGAGTTCGAGCTCCACGTCAGGCCCTGTGCTGACAGCTCAGAGCCTGGAGCCTGCTTCGGATTCTGTGTCTCCCTCTCTCTCTGCCCCTCCCCCGCTCATACTCTGTCTCACTCTCTCTCTCTCTCTTTAAAATAAACAAAATAAATCAAAAAAAAAAAAAAAAAAAGAAAAGAAAAGAAAAGAAAAGAAAAGAAAAGAAAAGAAAAGAAAAGAAAAGAAAAGAAATTCCAAAGGGTAGGATCAGAACATTTAACA
Organism: Lynx canadensis; assembly: GCF_007474595.2. Classification (NCBI taxonomy): domain Eukaryota; kingdom Metazoa; phylum Chordata; class Mammalia; order Carnivora; family Felidae; genus Lynx; species Lynx canadensis. The sequence continues at coordinate 102,298,376 of NC_044304.2, forward strand.
CCGCATTTTATATCAAGCAATGTTAAGTGTAACTGAGATGGTGCCCAGGGTCTAATCACAATATTTTTGGTCAAATTACAGTGGTCTGAACACCCCAACTGTTCACTGCTCAAAACTGTTCACTTTACACAAATATTTACAATATATGCCTGAAGGAACCAAAAAGGGGCTCTAATGTTCCCTATTTATCACCAGTCCTTCCAGAATTACTACATGCACTGCTGTGCTTGAGTGAGCTTCTACTGACTCACATGCTCTGTTTGTGGACATCTCTTCCATATTACATGAAACTCCATCTTGGTGATTTGAAATCACCCATTGTGAAAGCGTTTAAGCTATAGGAATTGGCAAATGTTACAAACTTGTTCCTCCCCCTCCTCCGAAAATCAGTTGTAAAACACTAGTCAGCATACTACTGACTACGTGAAGTCTTCTGTGCTTTCTTTTCCTGTCCCACCCACTTTTTGTTTTCCAGAAATTTTCACAGACTATATAGTGTCAGAACTCATTCATCTCAAGGTGCGTTGCCCAGTCTTCCAAAGCTACCTCTCAGAGTTCTCACAACAGTGCTGGGATCTGAGGCAACAAAATACAGCTTTCCTTGATTCTTGGACAAGGAATTTACTGCTCCTCACATTTCCAAGTTCTGCTTGTTTCAGGATCTTTTAAAATACTTCATATTAAAAATCTATGAGTCTTTATCCCTCAAACCATAAAGACTTGCATCCTATCCTAGTGGCCAAGATGTGGGCAGGCACCACTGATCCAGCATTTATACTCAGCCATCACTAGCACCTTCCACAGGACCAACAAAAAAGTATATCACGCAAACATACAAGAAAATCTAAGCATGTTTTCTGAATACAGCTGCTATACTAAAAGAGTGGTAACTCCACTTCAGGCAGAGAAATGTTTTGTTACATTGTTACTATGGGGACATGGGAAGAATGAGAAGTGTGTTTGACACCACAGAGCGTGCCACAGTTGAACCCATACATACCCAGTATTTAACATGGCATCATGACTATATAGCTTAAAAATAATTATTTCAGGGGAGCTTGGGTGGCTCAGTCGGTTAAGCGTCCAACTCTTGGTTTCAGCTCAGGTCTTGTTCTCACCATTTCGTGAGTTCAAGCCCTGCATCGGCCTCTGTGCTGGGTGCCTTTCAATGTCATAAGACCTCCTCTTTGCTTAACTGTGAAATGGTGAAAAGACTTTTCCCTACTTTTCTTAAACAGATTTTGTGATCTTAATGAATAAATGTATGTTTAAAAATTCCATAAAATTTAACTACCGCACATGTTATTATGGCATTATTCATTGTAAAAATTGAGTGAATGAAAGCACATATTATTATAGGGACCAAAACGTAGGGCTGTATGTAGCACATCACCTTAGACTTTCCCAGTATAGTTGACTTTTTCTGTCTGATTATACCATCCCTCAATACACTCATTTTCCACCAAACGGAAAAAAGTACCTTTCTTATAAAAAGTAAAACATGAACATTGTGACAGCATGTACATGATTTCTAAGATTTACTAATTATCTGGTTAATTTGATCAATATAAAAAGCCATTAAAGAACCCAATGTGTGTAAAATTTATATTAATTGCTCTAGTAATACAAGTAGCTGGAAATGCAAAATTCCTAAAATACATAGACATTTTAAAACGTGTAAAATTACTACACAGGTTTGTAATGAAAGCCAGAATTGAAAAACTTTTTTTTTGTTTTTTGTTACTTTTATGATCTTGGGGAAGTTCTCAGATAAGAAGCAGATTTCTCTTCTTGAAGTACAGATAGTATTATCCTCCAAGTATTTCTGGGATAATTGGAAGGAAAAATTTTTTTTTTAAAAAGTATCCCAGTGTTTCACACAAGCCAGTTGCTGCTTACATTTAACTAACTTTTGCCACAGACGCATCAAAAATAGCAAATCTATGTGCACATTTCGCAAAGGCTTATAACTTATGTTCCTTTAGAACAAGTTTCCAATGTGAATTTCTGAATTACTAAATAAAAGCCATTAGCAACTTGATTTTTTTTTTGCTTGTTCTTTTACAACTGTAGTTCAACAGAAGAAATATTATCATTTTATGAATGTGTGAGACACTGAATGAATATAAAGTTTAATCTGGGCATATTCATAAAAACTTTATTACTTTTTTGTTGGTTGAATAATCTTATTCTAATTAGATTTATGCTGATACTATCTGAACATTCATATTGAATGTTTTCACATTTTACATGAGAAATAAAAGCTATATCTGGGAAAGGGACATAAAAATATCTCCAGATCATTCTTCAAATATTTATATTTACATACAATGTTTACTAGTGTGTTTCTTTCTGATATAAAACCCAATTCCTGAGTTGAGATTTTGGCAAATTAAAATAATAAAATTGGTGCTACCTCATGATTAATGTAAGTATTATATTTCATCATTGGAATCTGTATTTTTTATGAGAACCATAAACTATTTATTTAGTTTTGGAATGATGTAGTTTAACAGAGCAATAAAAATAGCTTTATTTTGTATAATTGTATGAGTTGGTAGCAGGCAGATTATGAAATCAGATGATGAAAACCAAAGGTTAAGGTCGAAGCTAATAGGATTACATTAGTTTGTGTTTGTATTGTTGGATTTTGTGGATTATATAATTCATTCAATGCATGAAGATATTGTAGAACCATTTTTAATGTGCATTCATCTCTTTTACTTTTAAAATAATTGATTACTACAAAGTTTAACTTACCCAAAATTTAGAATGCAAAAAATTAAAAGAAAAAATAGAAATCACTCTTAATTTTGCCACAAGGAGACAAAATATTTATATTTCATGTATTTCTTTCTAATGCTTTTTCCATTTAATTAAAAAATTAATTAAGATTGTATAGTGTATTCATATTTTATTTTATTTTTTAAAAGTTTTTTTAAGTTTATTTTCAGAAAGAGAGAGAGAGAAAGAGCCTGCGACCATTGGAGGGGCAGAGAGAGAGGGAGAGAGAATCCCAAGCAGGCTCCATGCTGACAACACAGAGCCCGACGGAGGGCTCGATCTAACAACCGTGAGATCATGAGCTGAGTCAAAATCAGGAGGCAGACGCTTAACCAACTGAGCCACATCCAGGGGTCCCTAGTGCATTCATATTTAAAAAAAAAAAAAAACTTTTGTTGTATTATATATAAAAATTTTATTTTATTATTAGGGAATGAACTTATCCATGTTATTACCACCTATGTCAAGGAAAAGAATATCTCCAGTGCCAGAAATTACTCTTCTATTCCCACCTAATCACTAGTCTCTCCTACTCCACAAAGTTAATCACTAGCCCAACTTTTAATACCATACATTAAGTCTGGCTGCTTTTAGCTTTATAAAAATGACACCATATATTATATTTACTTGTGTCTGCTTTTTGGGCAAACATCATTTTTGAGAGCTCCATCCAATATTATGAGTAGCAATTTACTAATTTTCACTGCACTCTTCCATGATAAGAGTATACCTCAATCTGTGGGAGGGGGGACGGGCTAATGGGTAAGGGGCACTAAGGAATCTACTGCTGAAATCATTGTTGCACTATATGCTAACTAATTTGGATGTAAATTAAAAAAAAATAAAAAATAAAACAAGTTAATAAAAAAAAGTAGATTCTCCAGTGAATTTTCCAATAAAAAGAATAAAAAATAAACATGAAAAAAAAAGAATATACCTCAATCTATTACACATTGTCTGATAAACAATTGGGGTGTTTTTCAAACTTTTTGCTATTAATAGTAACACTGAATGACCATTTTGCAATGTCTTTTGAGACATAAAAATATTTCTGTAAGTACAGTCCTAGAGTGGAATGGTTGGGTCGCAGCGAATGCTTTAATTCACGTTAGTAGATAACTGGCAGTTTCCAGGGTGTCTGAATGAACTTAAATTCCCAGCAGCTACACTATATGAAAATGCCAGCTAATCCAAATCTTTGTCAATTTTCTTTATTTTCGACGTTTTATTCTAGGAATACCTGATTGTACCTTTTATGAGTATTTCTCTAATAACCAATGAGAATGAGCATCTGTTTATATTATTATTGACCAGTTGATCAACCTATTTTTGAATGGTCTATTCAAGAACTTGCTCATTTTTCTGTTGGTCATTTCTCTTTTGGTTATCTCTCTAGATAGATAAGATAGATAGATAATAGATACATAGATAGATACATAGAATTTATATACACATATAGCATATAGATATATAGAAATATATATTTTCCAAGTTTTTATGCAAATTCTAATTGGTTAAAATACAGTGTCACATTAGTTTTAGGTGTAGAATTTAGTGATTCATCACTTACTTACGATACCTGGTGCTCATCACAAGTGCCCTCCTTAATACCCATTATCTATGTATTTTTTTGTTTTATATTATTATTGTATATTGTAACTACTCATTTCAGAACTTCCTATACTTAGCATAGTCCACTTTATCAATTGCTTCCCTTTCTGCATCGTCAAGGAGATATTTCTTATTCTAGAATATTTATCATCCAACTTTTTCAATATTGATCAAAAATTTCCCTGGAACAGGTATTCAGAATAGTGTAAAGGGAGAGGTCAGGTTTTATTTCTTCTCTATGTATGCAATCAGTTAACCCATGACCAATTAAAGGAAACTATTTTTACACAACTGCTCTAAGTATTCATTTATCATTTCTATCATCTATCTATCATCCATCTATTTATCTATCTATCATCTATCTAACATGTCTGCCTGTTTATTTATTGGTCTTTGTACCCTCTATTTGATTCCATTGGTCTCTCTTTCCCTCTCTCTCTCTCTCTCTTTCTCTCTTTTTTTTTTTTTTGACCTATACTACTTTTAGTAGTACCACACTATCATAATTACCATTGATTTACTCCTTTTCTCTACTCTAGGATTTTATATCACATTCTTTCTCCAAGGTTACTTTAGTTTTATTTTCCCATGTAAATTTAAAAAATAGTTTTTTCTATTTAATTCCCATGAAAAACCTGTTGGTATGTAATTGAGTCTCTAAATTAATTTTAGGAAAAAATGATTTATTTATAATAATACCAAGTCTTCATAAATATTGATATAGAGTATCATGTCTTTATATTAAGGTCTTCTTTAATTTCTTTAAAACAAATTCTATAACAATGTGTATAAAAGTCTTACGCTCTTCATTAGATTTATTCTTAGCTTTTTAAATGTTTTTTTATTTTACTGTAAAACCTATTTTTAAAAATCATTTACTAATGATCTGTGCCTAGTAAATAGAGTTTTATATATCATTTGTATATCTAGTAAACTTTTTATACTCAATTATTAATTATAGTATTTTGCCCATAAATCTTTTGAGTTTTCTACATTGACTCTCAAGTTATTTGTTTATTATGACAGTTAAATCCTTTCATTTCCTGTCTTTGTATGGTTTATTTATTTATTTATTTATTTATATTTATAATGACTATTTATTAATTTGTCATATTATACCATGGATAATCTCTAGTAAAATATAACATATACAGGATCACAGCATAAACTCTTTTTTATTTTTATTATCCAGGAAACAAATTTCAGGTTTTGCCTTTAAATATGAACTTTAGGTATTTTTTTAATGTGCTTTATCAGATTAAGAAGTTCTTTATAGCTGCAATTTGATAATGATTTTTCTGATATATAGTAGTTAGTGAAATGCTTTTCTAAATCTGTTGAAATAGTTAGGTTTTCTTTTTTATTTTGTTAATGTGATTGACTTATAAATCTATACCAACCACATCTTCATAAAAGAGTAAAAATATCAAATCTGACACAAAATATTTAAAAAGATAATAATAACATTAAGATATCCATACTTGGAGCACCTGGGTGGTTCAGTCAGTTGAGCATCTAATTCTTGATTTTGGCTCAGAGCATGATTCCAGGGTCATGGGATTGAGCCCTGCATTAGGCTTCATACTGAGCATGGAGCCCACTTAAGATTCTCTCTCTCTAGGGGCGCCTGGGTGGCGCAGTCGGTTAAGCGTCCGACTTCAGCCAGGTCACGATCTCGCGGTCCGTGAGTTCGAGCCCCGCGTCGGGCTCTGGGCTGATGGCTCAGAGCCTGGAGCCTGTTTCCGATTCTGTGTCTCCCTCTCTCTCTGCCCCTCCCCCGTTCATGCTCTGTCTCTCTCTGTCCCAAAAATAAAAAAATAAATAAATAAACGTTGAAAAAAAAAAAGATTCTCTCTCTCTCTCTCTCTCTCTCTCTCTCTCTCTCTCTCTCTCTCTCTTCCTCTCCTTCATCCCTCTCCCCTGCTTATTCTTGTCTCTAAAATAAAAAAAAAAATATGAAAGCAAGAATTTCAAGTATTCTAAACATAGTTTAGAATGAAAAATATTGGAAGGACAACTGTACTTTGAGTTTTTTGCCTCAGAGGCAATCCTAATAGACTGTACCATTCCAGGTTTGGGCATTGAGAGATGTTAAATAAATTTGAGATATTTAGATACAAGTATCTATAGAAATTAATGATTAATTAGTTGCCAAGTATGCATGGAAATGAGGAATTGGAGATATTTCCTAAGCTTCTGTTGTCAGCATCTCTGAGGAAAATAAAGACATGGTTTGGTAGGAGGGGAAAAAGGGAAGAAAGATAATGAGTTCAGTTTGGACATTTTGAAATTAAGGTGGGTCTGTGATATTAAATCAGTTATCTTTTGGTGGCAGACATACAGATTATTTTTCATTGTTGTATATTTCCCACTACTTTTCAGAAATCTGCAGTGAGCACATATTATTTTTACAATCAGAAAACAAAATTAAATCAGCATCAATTGATTTCTTGTGGAATTTCTATGAAATTGTAACTCATTTCTTATCACTCAAATAATAATTTTGTTAGGATAATTATTGACATAGATGAGTATATAGCACATAAGAATAATACTAAGTAAAAGAGAAAATTCTGCCTCCATTATTTACTAGTCATGTTGTCTTGGAAAACTCCACAAACGTCTCAAGGCATTTTCATCTTTAATATCAGATAAAATAATTATGCCACCTGTGTCTGAGGGTAACTATGAAGATAAGATCTTAAAATTTTATTTATTTATTTTGAGAGAGAGAGAGAGAGAGAGAGAGAGTGTGTGTGTGTGTGTGTGTGTGCGCGCACATGAGGCGGGGGGAGGGGAGAGAAGGACAGAAAGAGAGAGAGAGAGTTAAATTTCCAAGTAGGCACTGAGCTGTCAGAGACTAATGTGGGGCTCAATCTCACAAACCATGAGATCATGACCTGAGCCAAAATCAAGAGTCAGACGCTTAACTGACTGAGCCACACAGACATCCCTGAAGGCCAGATCTGATACACCCATGATGGTAAGTAACTGTTACTATTTAGTAGTCATAAAACTGTAGAGAAAATATATAAAATAAAAAGTAAGTTCTCATTTTTCTAAGAAGTATTAAAAGTTGTAAGAATAATCACTTAATTTTCAAAATCTGGTCATGTCTTTTTCTCAGCACCAAGGCTGCTATTGAGTTGTGTTTTCTTTTTCTCTTTAACTATTTTTTTCCAAATCCATCTAATCTAATAGTAATTAAGAAGGTAAGAATGCTCAGTTTCCATTGTATAAAAACAACCCAACTTTGAGCTATTATATATACACTCTCAGGGTGTTTCAAGTCCCATGAGTTATTTTTTTAGTTCCAAGGTTTAAAACACTAGGGACAGGAGTTCAGTTAGCAGAATGCTTCTAATTGTCACATTGAAATAAAATATTTATATGTTTCCTAAGCTACAGACACATATACTATTAGAAAACATGTCCAAGGAATGTATGTTCTATTTAGGCAAATATTATAAATAATGTAAAATTATTTCAAATATGCATTAATAATTTTCAGATAATTAGACTACTAAAACATTTAGCTCATGACTATACTGGAAACATTGTGATTTCTTTGGCACCTCAGAGGGTACCTCTACACCTTGGGATATCAAAATAATTATAATTATTTGGCTATAACTGAAAGAAAATACTAAGGTAAGAACATTTATAGAATACCATATCACCTAGGTTTACCACGTATTTTTATTTGAGGGAAGATATTTTCACCTCAATTTTAGAATGTTAAAGTAAAAAGTAATACTCAGGTGGGGAAAAGCATAATATAGTGGTTGAGATTTTAGGCTTTGGAGTTATATTGTCTGACCTTCAATTCTAGCTTCTCTATTTACCAACTTTATGGCAAAGATAATTCATGTCTCTCCTCAATATTTTTATTTGTAAAACATGAACTAGTCTAAGACACCTGCTTAGCACATTTTATGGCACAAAATGAAAGTTAATGTTTATTGAACAGATAAATATAGTCTATATTAACTTCTGGGTGCCCCCTTAATCTTCTAACCTAAAGTGAAGAAAGTATTATGGTACGAGCTTTGAAAAAACGTTTTTATTAGGTATTTTAATGATATAAATGAAATATTTTTATTACATTTTCAAAATTTATAAATTCTATAAGACTGGCACTATATACTAAAACATTGTATATGCATTTTACTCGTTAAAAGATTCCTAACATGAAGTGTATTTAGATTGAAGTGGTTATGTGCATGTTATTTAAAATTATATTAGTGAGAGGATGTCGGAACCCAACATCTTAAAAAAGATCTTCAGGGACACCCTGGTGGCTCAGTTGATTAAGTGTCTCACTACAACTCAGGTCATGATCTCATGGTTCATGAATTCGAGCCCCACATTGGGCTATGTGTTGACAGTTCAGAGCCTGAGCCTGCTTCTGATTTTGTGTCTCCCTCTCTCTCTGCCCCTCCTCTGCTTGTGCTCTATGTGTGTCTCTCTGTCTCTTGAAAATAAATAAGCATTAAAAATTAATTAAAAAAAAAGATCTTCCACACCTGTAGCAATATTGCAATTCAGAAGTAGAAAAATCAAAGCTCTGTTCATGCATCTCATGGAACTATAACACATATTAATAGAACCCATGTCAATACTAGTATTTAAGTTTACATTACATTTATTGACTAAACCTAATGTGGATGTCATAGTGTTGTTATTTTGAGTTGTAAATGCTTCAGAAGTGGTTCAGGCCTGGAAATGATTGGAAGAAGATAATACTGCATGAAGGTAAAAATTTATACTGCATTGTGAAATCTCAGGTACAAGAAACCACTTTGACCCATTATTTAAGATAACTACACACAGAAATTTGAAAAATAGCAACAACTTAATAAATTTGCCATATAGAGAGGGATATATAAGTTAGAAAATATATTTTGAAGTTTAACGCTGCCCATTTACCTCGTTATTACTGCATTTACTTTTTACAGCAATTTTGTGTTTTATTCTGCAGTGTAAGTGACATTAAAAATTACAAAGTATGAGGGCGCCTCAGTGGCTCAGTTGGTTAAGCGTCCAACTCATGATTTTGGCTCAGGTCATGATCTCAGGTTCGCGTTGAGCCCTGCGTAGGGCTCTGTGCTGACAGCACAAAACCTACTTGGGATCCTCTTTCTCCCTCTCTCTCTGCCTCTCTCTCTCAAAAATAAATAAATAACCATTAAAACAAATTTCAAAGTTATGATGTGGATTAAACTTATATATTCTTGACATGAAAATGTTTCATATACTTTAGTGTTTGGAGTAGAATTAAAGAATCAATATAAATTCTGTAGTGCCTTACATATATACACATATATTTATTTTTTATTCTTAGTTACTAAGATTATTTGGCTAACACAAGGTAAAAATAATACCAGATTCCATTTATATGATGTCTTCTATGTCTCAAGAGCTTTATGTGCACTTTTCTTTACACATCATCCAAAGTAGATGTTATTAGACATGGTTACAGATGAAGAAACAGGCTACATGATACTAAGCAATTTGACCAGATCACGTGGCTTCTAAATGGCAGGGTCTTTGTTATTTCTAGGTAGCATATTTTTTCTCTGAGTAGGTGCATTAATTGAGTTGGTGTCAAGAAATGCATGATACATTCAAGTTAGGAAATTTGAGGACAGTTTAATTGAAGGGATTATTTACAGATATACAGATGGGTTTAGGAAAATGATAAGGGATGGGGGAATATGGGGGAATATAAGAGAAATCTGTGTGGTAAGAACCATCAGACAGGAGCTGAAGCCATTAAAGATGAATGTTATAAACCTATGATTACCTGGTGGAGAGGCAGCTGAGAAAATAAATACCCTGGACTCCCTCTTCTACTGGCCTCAGCACCTCCTTCTGGTGCCTCATCTTTGCCAATCTGGAATACAAGCAACCCACTGATGCAATCCAAGGAAAGTGTATCTAAAGGGCCAAATGACAGCTATTCAGTATAGAGGGACAAATGGCAGCTATTTCAGTATATAGGATATATTTAATAATTTCTGTAGAATGAGAATCCTTTAATGAGAAGGAACTTTATTCTCATATCACATGCAAATTAACAACCATGCCTATTTTGGTTCCTCAGTTTGTGAATAAAAGGGCTAATCAAATCTAAATGTCATATAAAGTAGTAAGCTTACTGGTTAATAAATACAACTTACAGTGCATTAATATGATTGGAAAGAAAAAAACACAACAGATAGCAACAGATTTCATACCACGCTCAGGAAATCAAGAAATGTGCCTTCTACTTCTCTCCACTGGCTGCCCTTTCAATTCATTTCTCACTTTATGCAAAAACTATAAATTCCAGAATGCGTTATTATGCTGGGATGAGGTGGTAAAGTTACAGGATATGGCGTTCTGAATGTATTTTTATTTCAGTAATATGTATAAACGTGGTTAGATATGAGGGGGCCAAGGGTCAATTATGCCAGTATGTGCATTCTTTCACGTACTTTGTTGCACAGTGAAGACCCTCACACTTAATCTGACTTTTGAGAGTTATTAAAGAATCTAACAGCCTAGGGAGTGATTTTATCACACTCTTGTAGCTGCAAACAATACAACTATATATATGAGAAGCTAACAGATTACAAGTGCACACTGATGAATTACCTGAAGCCTCTAGCTGCACCAATGTTTGCTGGAAAAAGGTGAATGCAAAACAGATCTCTCTTTGTTCTTGTTTAAAGCAGAGGAAAATCTTACTGTCTTTGAAAAGATTCTGCACGAAATAGAATACTTGACTTCTTGTGTTCTCTTGAATACTGAGAAAACTGGGTTTAGAGTATTTTTTGTCATGAAATAGAGTAAAAGTTTAGAAAAAATTATAATTGTTATCTTAAAAGTGCAAAGGGCTGTAGGGTGAAGTATAAATGGATATACTGAATAAATGGGTGACTGAAATCAGAAGGAGAAAATAAAAGTAGTAGTAAAATTTAAAAGAAGAATTCAAATGTACATTGGAAACAGTAAAAGGAAGCATATCATGGGATGAGGAGAATAAACATAAGAAGCTCTCATGTAATAGAGGAAAAGAGAAAGAAAATTTTAAAATGGAAAAAAAGTTAAAAATTAAACTAGGAAGTAGAGATTTGTATTAAAAATTATAGGTCTGCCTATGAAAGATATCAGATAATATGAAACAAATCTTAAAGATGTTTGAAGAAAATATTAAAGATAAGGGTCTGAGATAATAACCCTAAGCAGAATAATAGCTTCAGTGAATAAAAATTATTTAAATAGATGCAGATTTAGCTATAAGTTAATGCTAAAAGTTTAAAGTTTAAAGTTAATGCTAAATATACATGTGTAAATATCCAGAAAGAAAATATTTATGTTAACCAAAAAATAAATATGGTCATCCAATTCACCTGTATTGCAATAAAAAATAAGAAGTTTATGTGTTTTTAAGGGACACAGAATTTGACTAAAGAATTCTGAACTCAGATAAATTTTAACAAGTAAAGACATCATAATGAATATTTGCAAATGAATATTTGCATAATGATATTTGCAAAATATAAAAAAAACTAATATCATATTTATAATTGGTATCCTAATTAAATAGTGATACAGAACTTAAAAGTCATACTTTAATACAATTTATTTAAATTCTTGTAGTTTACATACAGTGTAATATTAGTTTCAGGTGTACAATATAGTGATTCAACATGTCCACACAACACCCAGTGCTCATCACAAGTGTACTCCTTAATCCCCATCACCTCTTTCACCCATTACCCCCCTGTAAACCTCCTCTCCGGTATCAGTTTGTTCTCTATAGTTCAGAGTCTGTTTCTTGGTTTGCCTCCCTTTGTTTGTTTGTTTTCTTTCTTAAATTACACATATGAGTGAAATCATACGGTCATACTTAATGTGCTACTATAAGATTTGAAATCAACTAGGTACATGTTTAAACATTTACAACAGTTATAAATATGAGTAAAATTAGGTGCACATCTAAAAATATTGTAAAAGCCTATAAAATCTGTATAAATGGCAAGGAATTGACAAAATATTTATAAGCTTAAATATAATAATTATATAATAAAAATCTAACCCATGACTCAAAATTTTGAATGACAGAAATTTTAATAGGTGATAGATATTTAATTCCTGTCTATCTTAAAGAAGTGTGAAAATCATTTGTTTCATTCCAAAATTAGACACATAGCTACTAAACATAAATAAACCATATAAGCTAATAAAAAAATTTAGTTCCATAATATTTACAGAAGATAAATAAGCGAACAATACATAATTTATATAATAAAATCACAGGAAACAATGAATAGCATAAAAATAAAGACATGAAGGGGCGCCTGGGTGGCGCAGTCGGTTAAGCGTCCGACTTCAGCCAGGTCACGATCTCGCGGTCCGTGAGTTCGAGCCCCGCGTCAGGCTCTGGGCTGGTGGCTCAGAGCCTGGAGCCTGTTTCCGATTCTGTGTCTCCCTCTCTCTCTGCTCCTCCCCTGTTCATGCTCTGTCTCTCTCTGTCCCAAAAATAAATAAATGTTAAAAAAAAATAAATAAATAAATAAATAAATAAAGACATGAATAATGAAAAACTGTGAAGTAATTTGATACATAAAAGCTATTAAAACTGTTTTAACTTCCTCTATTTAGAGAGATATTCTGATTATATTAAAGGTAAAGTTTAAATTTGATGGTACCTGTAAAAATGAATATTAAAACTAATTTATAAGGGAATAATATACAGCTGTTAAAAATGGGGATGCACCGTGGATTGTCACAAAACATCATGGAGGACAAGTGACAACCTCAATAAAGTATGCTTTATATGATCTCATCATCTTTACTATTTACTAAAACAGTGACAAAACTTTTGGTGTGGAGGGGGGGATAGAAAGGATGGGTGAATGGGTGTTTTTAATATTCATGGACAAAAAAAATAGCCAAACAAAAATAGGAAACAAGATTGACAATAAATAATGGGGAAACAGTGTTTATTGAGGTGAATAAAGTAATTTTTAATTGATGAAAATGAAAATCTATAAAAAGTAGAAATAGTGGTAAATCTCCATTCATCTATAACCTCAAAATATGATTTCAAATGTTATAAGATTTTCATAGAAACATGTTTTTGACACTTAAATGCATTGCCATTAATATATGAGTGTATACAGAAGTTCATAAGTAGTGAATAAATAATTTCAAAGTAGATAGGCATAATATGTCTAGCAAGATAACCCCAAAAGAGTGAGAAGAAATGAGGCTGTTCCCCATAGCATTTGTTCCCATTATGCACAGAAGACTGCTCAGTCCAAATTATATCCCTTTATTAAATGATTTTAGTTCAAGTTACCTATGCAAAAGCAATAACTAAAAATGTAGAAAATTTACACAAAGTTGTCAATTCTAGCGTTCTTCACATGGCAGGAATTGGAAGTAGTATAAAAGTTTAACATTAATGAAATGAATTATGGTATATACACACAATATAATAATACTTATTAAAATTATTACATAGAAACAAAAAATGTTTAATGGCCTTATACCACATTAAAAATAATATTAAGTGTTAAATCAGGATGAAAGAGCATAATTTCAGTTACATAAAGATAAATTTATTATTTTAGAAAGTCTAGACTGGAAAGACATAACACTGGCATGTTAAGAATGATACTCTCTAGGAGCGCCTGGGTGGACAGTCGGTTAAATGTCTGACTCTTGATTTTGGCTCAGGTCATGATATCATGGTTCCTGGGATCAAACCCCTTATCAGGCTCTATGCTGACGGTGAGGAGCTGGCTTGGGATTCTCTCCCTCTCTCTGTCCCTTCTCTATTTACACATGCTCACACGCTCTGTCTCTCTCTCTCCCTGTCTGTCTCTCTATATATAATAATTCTCTCTATAATAAATATTATATTTATTAAATATAATAAATTTGATATTTATTTATATCAAAATAAATAAACTTAAAAAAAACTGTGATTCTCTAGGTGTTGATATGTCAAACTTGTATTCTCTTAAGATATTTATTTACAAAGTTTCTGTAATGAATGGTTCTTTCTTTTTTAATGAAAGGGAAATTTAATGCAATGAGTTAATCTTTTTATTTGATAAAAAATTTATATAGACATACACTTATCCATAGTTGTTTTGTTCCTTTTGAACATAACATTTATTCCTGAAAATCATTCATAAAGAAAATATAAAATATCTAATTTATTGTGAAGCAGTCATATATAAAATATATGCATACACATATTTATACACATAAATATATATATACACATATTTATTTGATATTATATATATATTATACATATATATATTGTCATTATTCCAAAATCTCATCCTTAGTTTGACACCTTTTTTCTATCATGCTTTAAATGAAATACAAATAAGTTCTTAGAATGTGTTGGACCATTCACTTCTGTTTAAGAGCCATTAATACTTAAGCATGTTTTTGTTTGTTTATTTTTGAGATTAGGGACAGTATTCTTCAAACCTCATAGTAGCTATTAGTTTTACAGTTACAATTCAATGAAATTTTATGAATAAATTAATTAGTAAATGCAATATGTTGATAAATTATCATTATCCATTATTTAGTAACAGTTATAAATACTAAAGAAAAACCTCAGATATAATTGTTAAATGAATAGGATCATGTGTGATGGGACAGAGTGTACAAATGTACCTTTTTATTGCATGTTTCCCTCACTAGGTCCAAATCAGATAATAAATTGATTTGCTATTACTTTTAATTTCTAAACATAAAATGCCACACACACTTTTAAACTGTAGTGGAAGATTTCAGATTATATATGACTATTCTTCCGAGTTACCTTCCCAATTTCTTCCTATTTTCTTTATAACTAATGATAGGAACTTGTTTTATTTTTTTAATGGTTGTTTTTTTTTTGTTTGTTTATGAAAGAGAGGGAGTGTGTACATTCCAGTGAGCTGGGAAGGGGCAGAGAGAGAGAGAGAGAGAGAGAGAGAGAGAGAATCCCAAGCAGGCTCCACACTGTCAGCATAGAGCCGCATGTGGGACTTGAACCCATGAGCTATGAGATCATGACCTGAGCTGAAATCAAGAGTTGGAAGCTTAACTGACTCAGTCACCCAGCTGCCCCATGAAATGTGTTTTATAATTGGCAATTCTATTTGAATCTTACTTTTTCTAGCTAAAGCTATACAAGAAATACCATATGAAGTGTTACATAATATTCAAGATGCTTTGATTATACAGCTTCTTCAAATTCCATATGCATCCACACTTTCTATTACCACTGATGACAGACAGTTTTGCATGCGTTTCAAGGAGAACTAGCATTCAGTGATTTTCTGAAAATGCACATATTGGTAAGTTCTTCTTTTCCTTTCTATTTTGGTCCTTTGTTGGTTGTTGAGGAAACAAATTCCTGGGGCATTACAATCTGCAGCCTTCCAAAGGGATTCTCTCAGTGCTTTCAAAATCTAATTATATGACACATGATGGGCCAAAAATCAGCTCCTCTGGTAATGTAACCCGTTAAAAGACAGTTGGTTTAGTAGCTTATTTTTACTGTGTAAGGATGAGCAATAGTGTCTCATTATCTGTTTCAAATTTGGAATCTCATTAAAGACATCAGTAGCACTCTTGTAAAAACTTCCTAAGAATTACTTTTAATATTCTTTTTTTTTTACAATACTGTGAAAAATTGTATAAGGAAATAAAAGGAAGTTTTTGAATGTGGCAGCAAATGAAATAAAACAAAACTTTGTGAAAATTTGTATCAAATTCTCATACTGACTGATCATTAGAGTCATGTGATAAGCTTAAATAAAATATTAATGCCTGATCCATGTACCTGACCAATTAAATCCAGGTCTGATTCAACTTTGCTTGGGCAAGCTCTCAGTTTATGAGCTCTTAGGGACCTAGCTCCCAAAATGTGAGTGAGAAATAATATACTGATTTACTCTCATGGGGTATAAAATTATGATAACTTCCTAAATGGTAATCAAATAACCCAGTACATGCTTGTTGCATTCTTGTAATTCACAGATTACACATAGGACTAAAAGCAAGTACTGACTCTTGTTTTCGTACATTAACTAGGATTAGAACAAGTGTGTGTGTGTGTGTGTGTGTGTGTGTGTGTGTGTGTGTGTATTGTTTCTCCTTTGTTCCGAGTCTTTAGCCATTTTTTTCAAAGAAGTTTTGCAAATTGCAGCTTACCTCTTTTATTCACATGGAAAGAATTGCTAGTCATCAATTTCACTTTAAAGCTAAAATTGCATATATTAGAATCAGTTAAAATTTCATTATGACTGGCAAAATTTTTCCTTTCTCTTTCTACTGTATTTTCAGTTTACATGTCAGGCATAAAACTCAAATTTTCCTGCTTTTAAGAATACATAAGGATTAGAAATGTTAGTGTTGATGGAAGTTGTCAGTCTGTGCTCATAAAGTGGTCCGCTGACCTTTAATTTTGATATGAATAAAGTTTGTTGTCATGTTCATGAAGATTAAGAGGTTTGTGCTGTTGGAAATGGAAGTTTTATATTGATCTATAACATTTGGCTTTCTCACACTGTTAAATTTAACACTTTTTTACTTAGAACTTGGTCAATCTAGGGGCGCCTGGGTGGCGCAGTCGGTTAAGCGTCCGACTTCAGCCAGGTCACGATCTCGCGGTCCGTGAGTTCGAGCCCCGCGTCAGGCTCTGGGCTGATGGCTCGGAGCCTGGAGCCTGTTTCCGATTCTGTGTCTCCCTCTCTCTCTGCCCCTCCCCCGTTCATGCTCTGTCTCTCTCTGTCCCAAAAATAAATAAACGTTGAAAAAAAAAATTAAAAAAAAAAAAAAAGAACTTGGTCAATCTATATTCCTATAATCAAAGATGATCGATCCTTATTTCTAACTACTCACAATCTATATCAAAATTGAGTAAGATTTAAATATCTTAACTAAGTCTTAATTTCCTGGTAAAAATATTAAAACGAATATTAAAAGTTTTCAAGAGCCCAACAATAACACCAAGGGTATTTAAAAACAATTACTGTTATTAATAATTCATCCTGGAAATGTTAAGGACTCTCCGGAGGCCTGCACATGAAACAGCCCCAAGTGGAGGAAGCATCATCCATGGTGCCTCAGGGACTTTAGATTTCTCTTTATGATATTTTCCACCCTGATTATAATTCATACTATGATACTGAATAGTGTTTTCTCTCCAACCTACTCTTGATTGACACCTCAACTGAGAAATATTCACTTCATTCTCTCATTTCTGGCTCTGATTCCTAATTCCACTTCTTCGATGTTACTTTTGCTTCCAGCTCCACCCCAACATCTGTTTCTGACCTTTAGCATTAATCCTAGTTAACTAACATTTCTCTCTTTTTTTTTTAATGTTTTATTTATTTTCAAGAGAGAGAAACAGTGCAAGTGGGGGAGGGGCAGAGAGAGAGGGAGACAGAATCTGAAGCAGGTTCCAGGCTCTGAGCTGTCAGCACAGAGTCCAATGCAGGGCTTGAACCCACAAACGGTGAGATCATGACCTAAGCTGAAGGTCACTTAACCAATTGAGCCACCCAGGCACCCCAACATTTCTCTTTCATTTGAAGCTCCCGAGGAAAACTTCTATTCTTCAATTGTAATTATTTTGCATAAACATTAGAACATTGTGCTACAATGTAGAACAATTGTTTAGTAGAACAATTGTAGAACATTGTAGAATAATGTTTTTGCATAAACATTAGAACATTGTACTATAATGCTGTGCATTGACAACTAACATTATGTCTATAGTGTTGTGGCAGGTGTATGTGTGTGTGTGTATATATATATATATATATATATATATATATACACACACACAGTATATACATATATACATTTATATAGTATACTGTATAAACTATGACACATGTGTATAGAATCATTTATAGTTTTACTTATCAAGGTCTGGGGTAAGAGCAAGAAAACAAGCAAATAAGCCATATAGAATCATTATAGACTTATCCTATCAGTTAATATTTGAAATTACTTTAATAAATATCTGAAACACAGTAACAATAGGGACAATTAAATTATTTCCTTTAATAAGTAAAAGTGAAGAAACAGTTAATTAAAGGATGTACCTTGTCACTGTAGGAAAAAGGGAATTGGGGCTCCTGGGTGGCTCAGCCAGTTAAGCATCCAACTCTTGATCTCAACTCCAGTCTTGATCTCAGGGTCATGAGTTCAAGTCCCATGTTGGGCTCTGCACTGGGTGTGAAGCTTACTTAAAAAAGAAAAAAAAAAGAACAAATTAAGGAAAGAAAGAAAGAGAGAAAGAAAGAAAGAAAGAAAGAAAGAAAGAAAGAAAGAACGAACAGGGAGGAGGAAAGAAAAGAAAAGAAAGGAAAAGAAAAAAAGGAAGAAAGAAAAGAAAGAACTAAAGAATAGTTTATAGTGCATAGCTTTTTAAAATTTCTTTAAATGTTTATTTTTGAGAGAGAGAGAGAGAGCGAGCAAGCATGAGCGGCGGAGGTGCAGAGAGAGAGGGAGATACAGAATCCAAAGCAGGCTCCAGACTCCGAGCTGTCAGCCCAGAGCCCGATGCAGGGCTCAACTCATGAACTGTGAGATCATAACCTGAGCTAAAGTCGGACACTCAACCAACTGAGCCACCCAGGTGCCCCCATAATTCATAGCTTTAAGTATATTTGTGGACTTCAGTGAAAATAAATGAGAATGCAAACAAAAGCCTTACTGCTCCCTACTAAAAACTCCTGTTTTTCATGAAGGTACTGTTGTCATATAAGCATGTAACTCCTGGAAATTTATTTTTATAACTGCTACTAATACTATTTATACTAATAATTACCATACTTTATAAAGAGAGTGCTATCATCATACGTTTTCACCTTTTAATTTGATTGTGCTAATCATATAAAATTAGAGAATAAATCTTCTAATGATAACAGGTGTGCTTGTTAGCATGCTTCATAGCTATTTTGATTAGTTTATATCCAAAGTATGCAAACAGTTTTGATTACCTGTATACAGTACAGCATTATAGCAAAACTCAAGACGAAATCATAAAGAATTTCTGAATTGCAATCTGCAAAATATCCTTCAGGTTAAAGCAATACCTCTTAAAAAAGAGAAAAATAAGATCTGCACTCCATGTCATATAGAGTTTAAATTAGAAGACTGATTACCTATTTACAGAACCTGTCAGTGAGCTCAGTCAGCAGCCATAGATGAAAGCTGGGAATTCTAGTTTTATCTTGTTTCACAATAAAAGTATTCACAATGCTCTATATGTTTAACTTCAAGCTGAATGGTGAATTCAATAGTATTTTCACTTGTGTAATTATGTAATGCCATTAATCCTGTTGACAGTCAAAATTCTACAATAATCAGCTTTTCACTGTTTTATGAATAAATTCTACAGGATTATAAATATTATATTCTTGAATTTATTTCTATTTTACTTAAATAATATACTTCAGATGTTAATGTTTCTAAGCAATTTTCACTCTTTAGAAATATTTGTTTTTATGGCTTATGTGGTTATGAAATAGTCTCTGGAGAGAAATGACAGGCTCACTGCTATTATAAACCTCTGCATTTCTTGCTAGATTAAGCAATAATAGCTTTGATTATTCTAAAATATCAATCCATCTAACTCCGGAGCAAATTCACTGTGAAAAGTTACTTTTTATTTTCTCTTCCCTCTTAAAACTAACATGTTAGTTCAGAGAAGGATATGAGAATATACCACGAGTGCTAAACTTTGCTATACTAAACTTGACCATAAAAGAGAAATTTTTAGTTACTTAATCCTGCAAATAACTACCTTTGAAAGAACTTTTACTTTGCATTTAGGAAATGAATGAAGTTTTAAATCTTCATGGAAACCATATAAGATTGATTGTTATGAGACCTAATTTTAGAATTCATTTAATGATTTAAAAACTGAGGTCCAGAGAGATTGCGCACTGAAATAACACTAATAAAGAGAAAATCTGTGTTTTGAAATCCTAGTTATGTCATCACTCACTTTATGACATACAAAACTTCTCTCCCATGTAAACTTCTTTCATATAAACCTTCGTATGTGTAAAATAGGTGTAAATCCACTTATCTCATATATGCAGGGCTGAAATGCCTGGCATGATCAGTGAGTTGAAGTTATCATTAGCATTATCATCTCTCCTAGTAGATTTTCCATTGTAATTGAGTTATGAGGCCCTAAGAACGTCAGAGATATCTTGGTTAAATTTGGGTATTCAGTCAGCCAGTGTAAAGGAGTGTGTTGAGGGGCGCCTGGGTGGCGCAGTCGGTTAAGCGTCCGACTTCAGCCAGGTCACGATCTCGCAGTCCGTGAGTTCGAGCCCCGCGTCGGGCTCTGGGCTGATGGCTCAGAGCCTGGAGCCTGTTTCGGATTCTGTGTCTCCCTCTCTCTCTGCTCCTCCCCCGTTCATGCTCTGTCTCTCTCTGTCCCAAAAAAAAATAAATAAACGTTGAAAAAAAAAATAAAGGAGTGTGTTGACTATTAGTCTTGCTGTCTTCCTAAAGTTATGCCACATAGGAAGTCATTTTTCCTCTTTTTTGTAAGCACGATATCAAAGTTACTTCTAAAACAAAAGTGTTAGTCCTTTGCCAAGGAGCCATGGCAGTCATGCATCCATAAATAGGGCTTAACTGAAACTGTATGCTCTTATCATTGAGATTTTTTTTGTCCCCTGATAAGATTATTTATCAAAAAAATGAATATGTGTTTCCCAATATCAACACATATTTGAATCATGCTAATGTAATCCTGCTAAGAAATCTTCTCTCAAAAGAGACTATTTTAAAATAATCAAGCAAACAAGCAAATAGAATTTACCTGCTTTTCGGGTTGTATGTAACAAAGCCCTAAACTATTTGAAAAACCAACTGGGATTTGGTCTTTACAGCTGGGAGACCTTTCCACTTCTTGCTGTTACCTTTTTCCTTTCAGCTTCGCTTGGCTCACAGTATCCTCTAATACAGAATATCTTTCCAGAAATCCTAGGGCCTGCTGTCCATGTCACCTACCTGCTAACTGGTTGTGATAGATCCTGTAGTAGAAACAATCTCCAGACCCATTCCCATCTCTCATCCTCAGAGAGACCCAATCAGGCTCTAATGTCTAATCTAATGAGAGAATGCTCCTCAAAGGGTCTTTTCTGGAAAATACATGAGACTTTTTTGTTTTCTTTTGTTTTGTTTTCTTTTGTTTTGAGAGAGAGAGAGAGAGAGAGAGAGAGCGCAAGTGAGCATGAGTCAGAGAGGGGCAGATGCAGACAATCATTAGCAGACTCCATGCTCAGCGTGGAGCTTGACACAGGGCTCAATCTCACCACACTGAGATCATTACTCAAGCTGAAATCAACAGTTAGGCAGTCAACTGATTGACAGAGTTGGGCAGTCAACAGGGTAACTGAGCCACCCAGGCACCCCAATACTGAGACTTTTGTGTCTAGAAGCCATTACCATTGTCCCAAATTATGTTTTTCCTTTCCTTTTCTTGAATCATTTAAGTGAATAATAAAAGATAAGGGAGATGTATTTTAGGAATGATCTCCACATATATGACCTTGTATAATTTTGGTAGTTTTATAGGGACATGAGTGGTAGAAAATAAAATTTCAAAACCCAGTTGCATGGTGGAATGTTGAGAAGAGAAATATATGGCCCTTTCCAAGATAACACACTTAATAAAAGTTGTTGTCCAGAGATTACTTCATATGATTCTTATTCCTCCTTCCCTTTGCTCACAATTCTTCCCATACTCCCTTACCCACTTGTAACTCCCATGCCAGGTAGAGTCCATAATCCCAGAAAATGAAATTTATCACTAATGATTGCTCACTAGGATGGGATGGAGTGCACAATTACTATGCTAGAGCAATAGGTTAAAGAAACAAATATGAGATCAGTTCTTGTTCTCCTGGACAGGAATGCCGAAGAGTTTTGTTACAGAATCCATTTAAGCTGCAGAGCCTCAATTTTGTAATGCTATTAGTGCAGTGCTGCATTTCTTTCATTCATTCTTTCATTCATTCATTCATTCTTCCTATAATAATTACAGTCTTTATAATGATGTCATAGGGATATGCATCAGGAAATAATTTTTATTCTAGTGAGCAGATGATAGTATGACCTGAGTGACATGTCATATATACACACAAACACACACACACACATACATATATATATATAGCCACACATATATGTTATATATATATATAATGGCAAATCTAAAAATGGCAAGCATATATATATGTGTGTATATATTATATATATGTGTACATATTACACATATATATTATATATATATAAATGTCAAGTATAAAAATGGCAAGCATATATAATATGCCATTGTAATTCTAGAGGTAATGTACCATGTTCATTTAGGAAATTTATAATAGAAACAGGTTGACTTTTAAAATGAAATTCTATTGATAGCATTTTCTAAAAAAAAGAAAATTGGTCCCATTTTAAACAACACACTAGAAAATTAACTTAAAAATAGTTTGTGTATTAGAAATTGCAAGTCCCAGGTTCTGCAGTCTATTATTCTTTTTAATTGCATTAAGAAAATTAAGAATTGGTCCGGGAGTTCGAGCCCCGCGTCAGGCTCTGGGCTGATGGCTCGGAGCCTGGAGCCTGTTTCCGATTCTGTGTCTCCCTCTCTCTCTGCCCCTCCCCCGTTCATGCTCTGTCTCTCTCTGTCCCAAAAAAAAAAAAAAAAGAAAGAAAATTAAGAATTTATGCAAATACACTTTCATCATGGTTTTAAATGTTTTAATTATTCAAACTTTTGTTCTTCTATTAGCTAATAAAAACACTATGTAGATATACTGAGACAGAAAAAAATGAGAACAATGGGAGTATTATGGTCCTCTATGTATCCACAATGAGAGAAAAAGTGTAAAAACAAATGAAGTGCGATCTTTAAATGATTAACATATATCAGGAGAACATTTAAAGAAATGAAACTTTTGGTAGTTGGAAGTCACTTATAAAAGAAGATGGAATTTGAAAATGTTAAAATTTCTACTCATACTGTTTCTTTTTCATGTTAACATCTGTCTCAATTATTACACCTACACATGTTTTTCAAAGCCATTTTCACTATACCAATCATTATGCATATTCATTAACATGTATAGTGTAGTTTAAAAATTCACTAAATTTTCATAAATATTAAAACATCATGCTATTATTTAGGGTGTTGGGTTCATCTGAAATTATTATTTCCATTTTAAGAAGAAAGTCATATTGGATATACATAAATGCATATACTGCATACATGTGTGTTTACATGAATTCATATTTATGTATGAATACACACACATCCCATTATAACTTAGAATACTTGTATTACTTGTCATTGTACCTGATGGACATTTCACTGTATGTGAAAATAGTAATCTAAACACTAAAAGGGAAGTGAAGTACAGTGATGTGAAGTGAACACCTAGAAAACTTTATTTTCCCTGAGTAACAGTTATCTAACTCTGGTTTTTTTGCTATTCCTTAAAATAAATTTATTTAAATAAGACATTTTATGAGTTATTTTGAGACACTGTGAACAGCTTATCTATATTTCCAACATACAATTTTTGTTACTGTTAAAGATCTGAAATTGTTAATATCAGTCTGAACAACTTCTGCAATGTCTCTTTTATAAAAGTACAAATGTTTTCTTTAACTTAGTTATGACACCATTTTCCAAAAGTAGTGTAAACATTTGGGGAGAAAAGTAAAGATGATTCTTGTATACAAATATGGCATTATTTCATTTTTGTTGACATGTATCTAATCTTCATAAGTAAATATGTAATTTATATATAATTATTATAGATAATATAGAATTGATTATTATATAACTTATATATTTATAATTGCATACAAGTATATAATTTACGATACAGAATCATATTATAAGATTTATAATAATATATGACAAATTATGAGTATATATTGAATAATTGTTAATATATTATTATGCCAATTAACCTTTAAATATTAATACATAGTGTTTACTTATGCATAAATATATGTATACATAAATATATGTATACATTGTGTATTTATGTATATACATAAATATGTTATTATATAATTTAATTGTTATAATATGCAATGTTATATATTTTATCATGTATTTCACAACTTAATATAATATAAAATATATATGAATTTTATTATGAAAACAACCATATTTATTTTGATAGGTATATTTTCATACATATTTTTAATGATAAGAATTTTAATGATAAGCTTGCCATTTACTCTGCTGAGTCAACCATTTCAGTCCCTCTTTGGCTCAACGGTCTTCCCAGAAAGACTTTGCCATTGTCTTCCATTTATACAGGCATGCTGTTAATGTGGGCACTGGATGCTTGCATGTTCATACATTCACTGGCTGCAGTAATCATGTGAAAGCTACACCTAACTGAACCATGGGCAATCACTCTTCAGTGTTTTATATTAATAAATCAAAGTTGTATGTAAGTATATAACCTAATGAAACCCTGGATCTTATTAATCTTGTTAGGGCCAGCTGGTCCACTGAACTACTGAGTCCTCATCACATGTGCAGTGGGATATTTTGTGGCCTTAAAACAATAACCATCTTCTATACTTATATAAATTACCTTAGAAGATTATTTTTATGGTTTCTGTTTACAAAAATAACTTGAACCACTTGTATCCCTTCTTAACCTCCTGGTTTCATGCTATTCTTTTTTTTTAAATTTTTTTTTTCAACGTTTATTTATTTTTGGGACAGAGAGAGACAGAGCATGAACGGGGGAGGGGCAGAGAGAGAGGGAGACACAGAATCGGAAACAGGCTCCAGGCTCTGAGCCATCAGCCCAGAGCCCGACGCGGGGCTCGAACTCCCGGACCGCGAGATCGTGACCTGGCTGAAGTCGGACGCTTAACCGACTGCGCCACCCAGGCGCCCCGAATCATGCTATTCTTAAATTTGGTCAACAAGTCATTAATATCTCCTGTCAAATTATTGAATGTATATTGTATAATAGATATTAGAGACTAGGGCTGCAGTCCTTTTTAAGTTGAAAATGATACATAAATTAATAAGAAAATGCGATAGGATTTTGAGTGATTATGATGTGCCAAACCCTATACTAAGTTCTTGAGATGTATTTGTAAATTCTCACAATGACCCCTCTGGTTAATATTATTGGAATCTTCTTATAAATGTGGAAACGGAGGCATAGGAAGGTGAGTTATTTTTTTTTTTCTCAATGTTTATTTATTTTTGGGACAGAGAGAGACAGAGCATGAACGGGGGAGGGGCAGAGGGAGAGGGAGACACAGAATCGGAAACAGGATCCAGGCTCTGAGCCATCAGCCCAGAGCCCGACGCGGGGCTCGAACTCACAGACCGCGAGATCCTGACCTGGCTGAAGTCGGACGCTTAACCGACTGCGCCACCCAGGCGCCCCGGAAGGTGAGTTATTTTGGCAGAGATCATGTAGTTAGGTGATGGCAGAGTAAGAATCCAACTCCCAGCAGCTGAGTCTCAAATTGGTACTTGATTTTATGCTAAGCTGACATGACCATCTCTAATACTTGTAATTACACCACTCTTTATAGCACGTTTCTACTCCTCGTCTGGAAGAATATTATGAGGAATTTGTCAGAGCATATGCTGAAATGTAGAAATATATATATATATATATATATATATATATATATATATAGCCAAGTATGTCTTTTAGACAGTAGCTTGTGTATGGTGTAAATTTAGAATGTGAAAAAAATAGTGAATGATGAATAAATGAATCAGTGAATCCAAAGCATGGTAATTCAGTGCATAACTCTGAGATCAGATTATTTGGTTTAGAAACTAAACTGACATGTTTTATTTTTCAGGGACTTATTATGGCTGCTTTTCCTTCTATGCTATTCTTAAGCTATGCTTTTATTATCCTGGCTATGAAAACTCACTGACATTGATCTCTGTCATTTAAATCTGTAGTTCTGTCAATGTTTTTTGTAAAACTGGAACATATATCTATCTCCAGTTTTCCAGTGACTATTCAATTCTGTGTTATTCATCAAATATCATGAAGACCACTTTCATAATCTTAACTTGAATTTTCTCAGTACCCTGGGAAATAACTCATTTGGGCCAAGAGACAAACTTATTTAGAGCAATTACCTGGCCTCTTACTATCTCTTCACTTATCACAGGCTTCAATTCCCTCTTTCGAAAGTTAGATCTGCACTTTGGGCCTGATGCTCATTCCCCTTGACAAGAAAAGACAGAGGCAAAATAGGAGTTCAGTAATTCTACTTTCTATTATCTACTAACCTTACAGCATGAGCTCTGAACAACAGACCTGAACTTCTATTATCTTTTTGTTTGTTTGTTTGTATTCCCAATAATCACTTTTAAAAAGTCTTTTATCATGTTACTAATTCATTCAGCAATGTATAGTAAATATGAGGCATTGAATGTTATATGGCAGAAATTCTACATGCCTGACTGTGGCATCATAGAGCATATCTGCGGGAAATACATCACAGGTTAAAAAGTTCAATTAAAAAGGAATGAATGAAATTTGAGGCCATGTATATAGGAGGCAACCACTGACTCTGCTAGGGAAATCACTAGGCTTTAAAGGCAGGTGATTTTTGAATTGGATTTGAAGAGTTTTTCCATGTTTTCCTTTCTTTATATGTGCTTTGACCTTTTAGACATTATTCTATTTCTTTTTTTTTTTGCTCTGATTTTTATATCCACAGTTGGCTATGACATGTAATCATAATTTCTCTTTGTGTAATGGTTCCTTTGATCTCATTAGGACTTACTGTTTCCATATAGTTGAAGGACTCTGCTCTACTTCTCTTCCTTTTCAGTTTAGATGCAGGTTCACCACACCTATAATTCACTGTTAACAATACTCTCACTGTTCTTGTCAATTTGCTACAACCTACTAACAAAATCCGCACTCTAGAGGAATGCAAAACATGTACCTCCTAAAATTCTCCATTGGACTAGAATGGTGACAGTAATTCATGCCCAGCAACTATGTTCATTTGTTAGGGCTGTCTTACAAAGGACCACAAAACAGCTGGCTTAAACAACACAAGTTTATTGTCTCAGTTTTGGAACCTAGAAATCCAAAATCAAAGTGTTGATAAGATTGGTTCCTTCTCAGAGCTGTGGAATAAGGATCAGTTCCAGACCTCTCTCCTTGGCTTGTATATGACTATATTCTCTAGCCATCTCTTCACACAATATTCTCTATACATGTGTCTGTCTCTTTGTCCAAGATTTCCTGTTTACAAGGACACCAGTCATATTAGAATAGAGCCCACCTGGGGTGCCTTGATGGCTTAGTCAGTAGTGTCCAACTTCGGCTGAGGTCATGATCTCACGGTTTGTAAGTTTGAGCCCCGCGTCAGACTCTGTGCTGACAGCTCAGAGCCTGGAGCCTGCTTTGGATTCTGTGTCTCCCTCTGTCTCTGCTCCTCCCCCCACTCATGCTCTGTCTCTCTCTCTCTCTCTCTCTCTCTCAAAAGTAAATAAACATTTAGAAAACATTTTTTAAATAAATAGAGCCCACCTTAATAATTTTGTTTTAACGCGATTTCCTCTGTGAAGACTGTATCTCCAAATAAGGTCACATTCTGAGGTACTGAGGATGACTACAATGCATCTTTTGGCGGGGCACGCAATTCAATCCATAACACTAATTTTAATATTTTTTCTGTCAAATATGTTTATCTGTATTTAGATTATTCCCCCTATCTATCACACTTATTTCAAATAGTTTTACACTTCTCTAAATTAGACACCCTTTCTGAATCACTAAGTCATTTTGGCAGGTTGTCTTTACTCATGCTTCCAAAAAAAAAAAAATCAGAAAATTAGAAGAAAAAGAACAAATGGGCACACCTATCTCTATCTATCACCAATCTCTTTCTCTTATATTTTGACAATAAAAACAAAGGATATGTTCTTTCTCCATAAAAATAACCTGTCCATCTAAACTGTAAATGATATTTCTTTCCACTTTTCAAAAATTCAGTGCCATTAAGTCCCCCCTTTTTTATTTTCAACTTATTCTTTCTGTTGGCCTTTCCTTATTAGCAAGTAAGCATGGTCTGATATCTCTCTTATTAAAACAACCAACCAGTTATTAACTAGTTCTCTTTGGTCACTTTTAAAATTTCATTATCTCTCATTTGTTACCCAGATAATTCCAATAGGGATTACACACTCTCCTCTCTTTACAACTCCCTAAAAGTTTTAGTGACCATTGTGTTACCAAAATCATGCTCTCTATTTATTTAATCTTTGAACAATATTTGGCACAGCTTATCATCCTATCATTATAACACTGTCACTTGTTTTCTCTCTGGTCAGACATGGCTATCGTTTTCTTCCAAATTTCTGTTCACTTCTATTTCTAAATAATTTTCCTAACCAACCATAAGTATTGGATTTTTTTCTTTTTTCTCAGCATGACTTCCTTGGTCTTTTGGCTTTTTCCTTTATATCTTTTTCTCGTTCAAGACTTTCTTCCTGGAACACTTGTCTCTCCTCCTCTCCTTTGCCATACCACACCTAGCTCTTACTCAGCTTTCATATTTTAGTTCACATATAATTTCCACAGGGTTAAGTTGATCACATTATAATCTCTGATGATGTTCTAAAAGGATTATTTAACCTCAACATCCTCTTCTTATTGGGCCATTCTTTTCTTTTTTTATAAGTTTGAATTAAATATTGTCTTGACTATCAATTATATGTAGCTTTGGGAAAGTATCTTAATTCACCAATGCCCAAAGTTCCCTTCTATGATTTTCACAAGCTCTAAGATGACATAATCACATTCTGAATTGTTCTCATTTCCACCTAATCAAGATTCCACCTAATCTTGCAATTAATAATTACTCAACAGAAGTATCTTGGTTTAATACTTTCTACGCCTTCTGAGAAATTAATGACCTATTGTTAAATATCTTAGATTCATTTTTAAAATGTTTATAACTTTTCATCAGTTAGAATATAGCCTCTATAAAATTCACTTTATAGTGATTTTAAAAACACTTTGTTACTTTCAATATGATGGCATCAGGAAACACTGAAACATTTATGAGAATGCCCCACACTTTATAATTTTTAAAACGTCAGATAAAGGAAGCACATATAAGATAAGTTAATATGTTATGAAGCTGACAAAAGAGTACAGAAGCCAGCAAGTGAAAGATTTAAAACAGCTTTGGTTTGGAACTGCAGTCCCTAGGTGGTCTAATTCGAGCAGAACATTGCCACAAGGCACAGGACCCCGGCATTGTTAGAAACCACTCAAGTCATCTGCCATTTTGTCAGATGGAGGAGCTTCCCCACCTCGTAGATGAAGCTCATCACTGCCTTGACAACGTTGGGTTCCACATCATTAGTTTCCATTTGATTCTATAGCAACAAAATAAGAGAAAATTAATTATAGTAGATGCTGGAAACCAAATAGTGGAATTAAAATCCCAGCATTCTCATTTAATGGCCAAGAAACAAATTACACTATTACAGCAGAACAGCTTTTTTAACCTCCTGTGCTGGTTTCTGCATTTTGCTCAAAAGTGGAGCTTATACTCTTGAAATAAACAACTTTATTAAAAATGAATCCTGGAACATTGCTGTGGAGGGTTCAGTCAGCGATTCTTTCCAATATGTGAACTCTTATGAAGAAACCACTTCCACAATTCTGAGAAAAATGACTTACCTCCTTCTGTTTGCTTAGTAAACGGAGTAACCTTTTTACTTCAAAATCATCTCTTAGATGAACTCAAGCTGGTAAGACAGACTGGCAAACACTGGCACCATCAAATGATTATACATTTCATTCCAATTTCACTCTAAGGCTGATTAAAACAAGGAAGTGTAAACAGATCCCTTTTTAAATGGAACTGATCCAAATTGCTGGCTCAGACTAAGGTCAAAATCAGAAAAGGCTTGAAATGGAAAGGCTGTAGGTATATAATGCGTCCAAAGAACCTCTTTCATCAGAGAAGAGTCCTCATTCTTTCACTGTAACTATGAAATTGCAAAAGGACAAAGCTTTCAAGAAAGTACTTTATATAAATGACTTCTTGTTTTTATTCCCTACACTTCATTCTCTAATAACACTCCACATTGAGAAACTGCATTATAAGCTTTATTAGCCATGTGAACACAAGGGTATGCTAAATGGCAAATAATATGTGCAAAAATGCTTTCAAGCCTGTCGCATTCCTTTCAAGTTTTATCTTAAATAGAATTGTAACACATTCCAAATGGCTGAAACCAGCAATATTTTTGTTATTATCTATTGTGTGTGTGTGTTTACATACATAAATATGTGTGTGTTTTATATAGGCAGATAGGAAGATGTGACTTTAGATGCTATAAGAGTACTATATGATAGCCTGGAAAACATATATTTAATTTCTAAATACTCTCTTTTATTTTGTCACTTCCTATCATCTTTGTACTTCTCTTTTTATTTTTTCCTTTTTTTCATATTTCTGTTATACTACTTACCTACCAGATGTTTATCTATTTGTATCCAAGTTATATAGTTTCATTGTATTGGGAGTTAAAGAATCTACTATGTGACTCCCTGAAGGGTTCTTTCAGTTGAAGATCAATTGTCAAGTGTTTCTTCTTTTTATTTTTACTTTCAGCATGTAATAAAAATGTGTTTATTTTCTTCACTGGTATTGTGCAGACAAGGAAAATCATCAGTAATATTTCATGCATTCCTCATGATTATTGCATTAATTACTTTTTTTCATGAATGATGCTAAGATATATGCTTTTACTGAGACTAAGACACACATGATCTGACCTCACTCACACAAATAGATTTCAAAAGGAAGCATTTCAAGGTTAGTTACAAATGTAGTAACATTGTAATGATTATAGTCCTGAACAAAAGACTCTAAAATATATAAATTAGAGAAATCATGGTTAGGTTACCAACAAGATAAAAAAAATAGAGAACATAATGTTTACGGGAAAAGAGTGGGATGGTGTATGAAAATAGGGATCAAACATTCATACTGTTATATAAAAGTTACTGTATTCATATGTCGTATTTATTTAAAAAAATTGATCTTCACAGTCACCTGCAAAGTAGGTATAGCTATTTCCATATTGAAGTCAGAGAGGTTGAATAACCTGTCAATTGTCAGTTATTAGTCATTCTTATGCTACTGTATCATCACTAGGCAATAATATTCTTGGGAAATTGTTTTATAGGAGAACCCTCTCATTGTTTTCCATTTTGGAATCTTTTTGGACTCATTTCCTCCCCAAGATAAGCAAATGTTGATGAACTATAGCTAAAAAAAAAAAAAAAAAAAAAAAAAAAAAGACATTGTAGAAATTCAATTCACACTTGGTCCAATGCCCTTCAAGTTTTTTACTGACCCTTCAGTTCTAAGCAAGAAAGCAATTTAGGCAGAATAAACAGATTGGAGTACTTGCAAAGACTTAAATATCAGATATATTTCTCAGGAACATCATGGCTTGTGACTAGATACATGATTATTTAATGAAACCATAAAATTTATAATGTGATTTTTAAATGCATTTTTTCTTTCTAAGTTTCTGATATTTAAGAATTGCCATACCCTAACTTTATTTTATAATATCAATTTTTGGGGATTCTCAATTAATTGAAGCCCTCTTACTTGTATACTTCCATACTCCTCATTATACTAACTCTCTAATTATTGTCATAGGTCCTTTAGGTGATAAATACTCATAAGATTTCTCTAATTTCTGTTTGGATATTACCTAATTAATTTTGAGTGTGGAATATTGTGGTTAGTCTTTGGAAGATCACCCTTTCCCCCTCTAGCCTCCCACAACACACACATGCACACACCACCACCACCAAGATAAGAGCAAAATGAAATGCTGCATAATCACAAAGTTTTTACTTTGATGAGAGTTTTAGACAACGCAAAGAATTATCCTAAAATAAATACTAACATCCTATATACCTTTCTGTTTTGATTAAAAAAAGCCTTCAATAAGGGTGCCTGGGTGGCTCAGTTGGTTAAGTACCAGCTCTTGATTTCAGCTCAGATCATGATCTCACAATTCATGAGTTTGAGCCCTATGTCCCTTTCTGCCCTAACAGTGTGGAACCTGGTTGGGATTCTCTCTCTCTCCCTCTCTTTCTCTCTCTGCCTGTCACACTCACCCTCTCTCTCTCTCAAAATAAATAAACATTAAAAAAAGTTTAAGGGGCGCCTGGGTGGCGCAGTCGGTTAAGCGTCCGACTTCAGCCAGGTCACGATCTCGCGGTCCGTGAGTTCGAGCCCCGCGTCAGGCTCTGGGCTGACAGCTCAGAGCCTGGAGCCTGTTTCCGATTCTGTGTCTCCCTCTCTCTCTGCCCCTCCCCCGTTCATGCTCTGTCTCTCTCTGTCCCAAAAATAAATAAACGTTGAAAAAAAAAATTAAAAAAAAAAAGTTTAAAAAATGCCTTCAATAAGTGGTTCTTAAGTTTCCTACATTAACCACATAAACTTAACATATTCAATGAAAGTTCTATATTAAATTCCCGGAGCAAGTTATTTTAGTGCACGGTAATGACGATTTTTTATACATTACCTTTGGGTCCAACCAATTATTTTCTAGCCATGTTTTTGTACCTTGCAATACTTTTTCTTGGGGAAATTAATTGAATGTTGTCATTGCCACTTCCCACTATAAGTTTCAGGACGAGATTGCAAATGACACTAAAATTGCTAAGTATTTCCAAAAGTTCCCTGGTAGTGAATAATGTCCCCAGGAAAATGGACTAGTATTTAGGAGAATGGAATTACTTCATGGCAGAAGGTAAAAAAAATGAATGGCCGACAATAGTGGTGTGCTTCATACTAATCTGTAATTATACTTTTTCTCTTAAAGTAAGATGATTGACAGAGATTAGGAGCAAAGGAGTGGCACATTAAAGCATAAAGAAACTCTTTACCAAAAATAAGTAAAGAGTGAAACTTGAACATAGAAAAAAGGGGTTGATGTCTCTTCCTGCTTCACCTTACTCGTGAAGAGATCGATAATGGGAGATCCAGCAACAGAACCACTTCTTTCCAGGCTGGAAATTGGACCATAGAATTAGAGCTGGAGCCTCAGAAGAATGAGAAGCAGCTTTTTAGTGTTTGATCCTAGAAATCAGTAGAAGGAATTTGTAGCAGCTGTGTTTCAGATAAAGCAGAGATTACTAGTACACAGAATATTACCTCTGCATACTAAAAGACCAGGATGCCTAACAGGGCCATGTTCCTTTCCACTGGGGCTAAATTCCCTTTCACTGTAGTTTGGTAAGAAATCTTCTGTCACATGGAAATGGAGATGACAGCTACAACTTGTGGTTGGGATTGTCTATGTAATTTCAGAGATTCAATGTAAAATGAAAGTTCAGGGCCTCTTGCTCAAAAAGCAGGGGAAAAGTGCTGTTAAAAATACTGAAATACAATGCTTTTTATTCCAAAGTTCCTTTTTACTTGTTATGGTGTTTTTTATTTGCTAACTAATATTCTAAGTAAAGGAAACATATAATTTTAAATTATTAACATAAATTTTATTGTTCATCTTTATATTATGCCATGCTAGTTTTAAATGCAAATATAAGAGCATTTAACTTGCATATAGAATCACTGAAATTACAAAATTTGTATTCCATAGCTCAAATATGCATAAGTATTTTGTCTTAATTGAACAGTGGAAACACTCTGCAAAGCTAACTTAACTGCTTTCATTCCACTTTTTGATATTCACACATTTTACAACACTCTTTACTTTTAGCTTACTGAGAAAAGAAATGGACCTATAGGTTAGTCTCTTTTTCTCTTTCCTCCTATATCATTTCGAGCTTAAGTGGTTAGATAATATGGGTAAATAGCATGAGTAAGAAAGGACAGTTTCTTGGACATTCTTTCTAATGTCCAAGTCTTTGGACATTAGTCTTTCTAATGTCCAAGTCTTTCTAACATATCTTAGAATGCCATTGCCCTGTGTCTGCCTTCAAAACAAGTTCTGGTTCTAATGGAAGGCATGGCCTATCAAGCTTTTAGTCCTGCAGCTTATGTGGTCCTAGACATGACATACCTTGTGTTTGCTTTAAGTCTCACTGAACTTCCATGCATTGCACTCCATTGGAATTCTGTGCTCATGGGACATCATAAAGGCTGCTTGTAAATGGGTGAGCAAGGAGTGGTGGGAGGAACACATACTGTGCATTTCTCCTCTGCTCTTGCTCCACTGACCCTTTGGACTTTACTTTTAAAATTCAAGCTCAGTGATAAAACTATTAAGAATTTTGAGATGGTCACAGCAAAGCATTAAAACAAACAGACAAACAAGCAAACAAAAATATGGGGACTTTTCGACCATGGAGCTTTGTACAATCGCAGAGGCTCCAAGCCCATGAGATTGGCTATGCTTGTAGTTCTTTCATCCATTCACCTCAGTGTGATCTGGTATGAACTTCAACCTTTCACTTTATGAGAAAATGCCAAAATATTCTCCAGGGTAACTCTACCATTTTCATTCTTACTAGCATTGTACAGGAGTTCTGCTTGCTCTGGAACCTTGCCTACACATGTACTGGTATTGTCAGGGTTGGGTTTTTCCAACCATTTTAATAGATGTGTAATAGTAGCTAATTGTGATTTTAATTTGCATTTCCTGAAGGCTGCTGATATTTCTTTCATTGTTCTTACTCTCCATGTGTCTATCCTCTTTTGTAAGGAGTCTTTTGTCATGTATCTTGTGTCTGTATAATTTGTATTCTTACTATTGAGTGTTGAGAGTTCTTTATACAAAATTTCACAATAGCCAGACCTACAAACATTTGAGAAAGCCGAAAGGCTAAAGATATACCTTTTTATCTTTAAATAAATTGTATCTAATATTGTCAACTTGGTTTTTGTCTGCTTAAATCAATAGATTCTGAAGACTAATCTTATTACATTCTTGAAGGCATTGCTAGGTGGACATTTGCAATATTTTAACAAATAAGAGATTACTGATTCCCCATCAAGCTCTTAATCCATGAAGGGAGCTGAAAGATTGTCCTTCTTTAAGTTATGCAAAGTATTGACTTAGGGAAAACTTTATAGCTTATCTATGGACAAACTTTTGAATTTAAGAAGTAATTAAGGGTGTATGCTTTGATCTACAAATTGGGGTTGCAGTTAATATTGCATATTCTTCTGTCTAGAAGATGCAAATATATGACACGTGTTATTACAGATAAAATAAATTTCCCATGGTGAAATTTTTCAAAAATATAATTCTAATGGCAATATAATATTCTCTTGGTGTTTATTTATGTAAATAATCCATTATATGGACATTTGGGTTGTTTCCAGTTTTATTTTTCTTGTTTGCTATTATATATGAAAGCAAAATGAACATGCAAATAAATACATTTCCCAGTGTATATCTTAATTTCTTTCTCCATATATAGATCTCAGAAGTGGAATTATCTTGACATACAGGCAGTTGATCTAAATAATCTACCACTATGGTATAAAATAGACTATTACAACAGTGTTGTCATATACATCATATATCTTCTTCTTTCAAATATCAGTAATTAATCTTTATGAAGAAAGTGGGGCTAATGGAGAAATAGTAAATTTCCAGTTCATTACCACCTGCCAGAAACAGATACTTTGAGCTTCTTTACAAGTAGTATATTCATGTGTGTATTGCTTATTCTTTAGATTCGTTAAACCGATACCTATCAGTGTCCACCTTAGAGGTAACATGGAAACTGGTTAATAGGATCTGGAGACAACGTGAAACAGTTTGCATCTCTGCCTTATCAAATAAAAAGGCAATACAATAAAGTATTATTCTAAAACTAGGGCACAAATACCATTTACAATGCTCTTTTGGATTTCTGGGATTGCAATTACGCACAGTTCTGGGGTCATTTTACACAATCCAGTAAATGCACATATGGTGTTCTAGAACATAATCTACATATCATGTGTTTCTTGATGATAAGCTAATAGCTTTGTTTCCTCTTAGTCTTTAGATTTATGTTCCCATACCCAAACTGTGACCTGAAACTGATGCCTGTGCTTGTATTCAAGTCTGTGTTGAAGTGATGTTTGTGTCTGATCAGAGCTCCAAATTATTATTATTCTTTCCTCCTATTGATAGTTTCCTTACATTTAGGTTATATCAGATAAAAGATACCCATGTATGATAATTACTTAGACCCAGAAATGTTCCACTTACTAGTAACTAAATATGAAAGCTGAGATCAGTGTTCAAAGTTTCACTATGCTGCTTGACTAAAATATTTGAGCCTCTAGGGTCTCAAAAACTGGTTGTAAATCTTGCCAAGAGTGGATTACACTATTTCAGTTCTTAACTGTATTAGTTCTTTTTGGAACATAGAAGTGCAAAGGCAAGCACAATTTTTTAATTAAAAAGTCTACTGGACATTTTCAAACCTTCAAAAAGGTTCATGTCAGCTTCTGTTCTATAAATGTGCAAGCCTATTTTTTTCTCCTTTGGTGGCAGCTGTTCCTTCACCTGTAATTCAGCACATAATTTCAGAAACACCTGGGATCCTATAAATCTATATGAAAAATCATGGTATGTTTAAACAGATGCCTGTATGAGTATATTCCCAGGTGGATGGTTATTGTGGAGAGGGTCTTTTAATTTTTGTTTCTGTTTCCTTTTTGGTTTGTCAGATCTATACACCATTATGCATAAACAGATATAATTGGAACAGGCTAAGAATACCATCAACATTCTTTTCCGTACTATATCTTAAACATAATCATTAGTATACCACTACATCTGATAGGGGAAAAGGGGAATAAAATGCATGTAGTCAGTGTGTTATCACTTAAGGAAATTCTTTTTTATCCAATAGCAGGCTCCAATTTTCGTAAGTTAGATGAAACTAGTGAGAATATTGAACATTCTCACTCGTGTGGTTGACTTGTACAAATATCCCCACTATTTTTTTAAATTATAAATATTTTTATCGCATAGTGAGTATCAAAATATTACCAAATAAGTGAAAATATGGAACATTGACAGAACACCAAAAGGTCCTTCATGTAACAATCTGAACATTGTACACTTACACCTTCCCCAAAATGTAATCACTCTCTTGGCCTAGGATAATCACTTTCTTGATCTCCATTATTAGATTTACCATATAAACATACATCTTTAAATAGTAAAAGTTAACTTTGTCTTTTTGAAATAATTTTATGTGACAAAATTGTACATCATGTGCTCTTTGATGTACCCTCTATTCAGTCATCATTACATTTGTAAGACTTACCAATGCTGTTGTATGTAGGCACATTTCCTTCATTTTCACAGATCTTTGGTAGTCCAGTAATTGAGGAAGCCACAAATTAGTTATCCATTCTCCCCTTCTCGACTGTTCTTGAAGCCACTGCTTACAGTATCGGAGTGTGTACTAGAAAGCTAACCGATAATGGCATTCAAAATACTGCTGCCTCCCCAAACCTGGCTTTAGTCAGCATGCTTACCTTCTTTGTGTCTTTATTGTCAGAAATCTATGACTCCCTATGCCAGACTAACATTAGTTTCCCTATGCATTAGCTTATTAGGAATTGCCTATGGAATTTAATTTTAAACTCCACATTTTCAGATGGTTTGAAAACAGTAAAATTCAGGTAGGATCAAGGTAGGATCAGGTAGGATCAAGAAACCTACCAGTTTTAGAAACATAAAAGGTAATTCTGACATTAATACATATTAAAGTTTTGGAGACAACACATTATCAAATAACTTCTTATTTAGAATTTCTTATAGTGATTAAGTCTAAATTAATGAAGCAACTGATTATCAAAGCAGTAGAATACTCTTGTTGTTTATTTCTATTCACATCTAGTAGTTTTTACCCTATTTTAGAACAATCATCACTGTATCACCCCTCAACAGTATCCAATAGTGTCTGGAACAGATCTCATTTATGCAGTGTGTTAGATCACCTGGATATTACACTTCTGCTTCTCTAACAGAAATCCATCTCTCCTCAATGGCATCACTCCTCTTTCATTTATCTCAAGTAGAGACTATTTTTTTTTCAAATGTCTGATTCATGAATTTACACGATTAGAAAAAGGTCAGCATTTTTGTCTGTTTCCACTGCTAATCTCGGGCCATTGTTCATCTACTGTTATTCATAGTCCCTAATATTTTATTTATTTATTTAAAAAAATTTTACCATTTATTTATTTTTGAGACACAGAGAGAGAGCATGAACAGGGGAGGGTCAGAGAAAGAGGGAGACACAGAATCTGAAACAGGCTCCAGGCTCTGAGCTGTCAGCACAGAGCCCGACGCGGGGCTCGAGCCCGACGCGGGGCTCGAACCCACGGACCGCGAGATCGTGACCTGAGCCGAAGTCGCACGCTTAACCGACTGAGCCACCCAGGCGCCCCAGTCCCTAATATTTTAAACATGTTTTTAAAAAAGTTTCTGTATGTCATTGATTGGTAATAATAATAGACTGAAAAGAAAACATATTAAGACATCAGCTTAGTATGCCTATCACCATTAGGACACACCTTCTACCAATTTTCTAATAGCAACCCTGTGAGTGTACTTTACCCAAGCACACACTTACATAAGCATGTTGTGTTCTGTGGCTGGTTACTTATCACTGGTCAGTTAATTATAGAAAGGCCAAACTTTTCTGACATGGTTTGCTTTTCACAAAGCCATGTTGGTTTTCCACCTTGTACCTTGTGTTCTCTAGATTATTGCAAATTGATTGTTTCAGTTTGTGTTCTAATTACTTTGTTAGGTATCAAAATGAAGACTACTAGTTTTTAAATACTGTTCAAAAGAACCAAAACAATAGTCCCAGAATGGAGTCACTTACACTAAGGTCTGTGT
The DNA here is from genome assembly GCF_007474595.2 of Lynx canadensis. Taxonomy (NCBI): domain Eukaryota; kingdom Metazoa; phylum Chordata; class Mammalia; order Carnivora; family Felidae; genus Lynx; species Lynx canadensis. The sequence continues at coordinate 102,337,731 of NC_044304.2, forward strand.
CCCCAAACTGAAACTTAATTTAATTATAGTTTTGTCTCTCTCAGGAATGGAGACTTAAGCCATTCAAGCAGGAATTTCCTGATCAAGCACTAGTTAGGTAATCTGCTGGATAGATGTCTGCCATCCCCTAAAGGAAAATAATCTTGTAATAACCTGATTTTTTTTTTTGCCTAGTCTAACTTTCTTGTTCCCTCTCTGTTCTGTATATAGAACTCTTTATTTTTGTATAGCTCCTCAGAACTCCTTTCTATCCACTAGATGGGATGCTTCCCGACTCAAATCAATGTTTGCTCAAATAAACTTTTATGATTTTTAATATTTTTCATTTTATCTTTTAATACTACCAAGTCAGCTTTTCTTCCCCTTTGAAAATATGAGCAAATTATGGCAAGAGCCTAAATGTCCATCAACTGATGAATGGATAAAGAAATTGTGGTTTATATACACAATGGAGTACTATGTGGCAATGAGAAAGAATGAAATATGGCCCTTTGTAGCAACGTGGATGGAACTGGAGAGTGTTAGGCTAAGTGAAATACGCCATACAGAGAAAGACAGATACCATATGGTTTTACTCTTAAGTGGATCCTGAGAAACTTAACAGAAACCCATGGGGGAGGGAAGGAGAAAAAAAAGAGGTTAGAGTGGGAGAGAGCCAAAGCATAAGAGACTCTTAAAACCTGAGAACAAACTGAGGGTTGATGGGGGGGTGGGAGGGAGGGGAAAGTGGGTGATGGGTATTGAGGAGGGCACCTGTTGGGATGAGCATTGGGTGTTGTATGGAAACCAATTTGACAATAAATTTCATATATTGAAAAAAAATATGAGCAGAAATAACGTCTTCTCTGCTTTTTCAAGTAGTATACTTACATTTATCTAGGACTTTAACAAATCCTTAGGATTTGCTCATCTGATTTAAATGAATGTGTTTTCTTTAGCCAAGAATCCCTTCCCTCCTCTTCTTAATTTGGATTCTGCCTCTCCTATTATTGGCAGCATTCTCTTTGGACACATGATCACAACTGAATTTATTTATGTATACACATTTATACAGGTGTTAATCCAAAATAATAAATGACTTTTGGTGGAGTGAGACAGAAAGGAAGGACGTAGGGAAGGAGAAGTGGGAAGAGGAACAGAGGCAGAAAATAGGGGAGAGAAGACGTAGGGAAAGAAACACCTGGACTCAGTAGCACGTAGTTAATAAAATATCTCCGTAAAACTGAGTGAGCTACAGAAGAGAGAATTATTGTTTTCATAATGTACAGCTGGTATAAACGATTATAAATCAAGGTAAGTTCTTCTAGGATGAACTTTATACTCACTGAGACACATGAGATTAACGGCAGAGCGTGAGTGGCTGAATCTGCTCTATGCTTGGAATTTAGTTTTAGTCACGTAGCCCTCACAGCAACACAGTAATTTTAGCATTATTATTCCCATTTTGTGAAAATAAAACTAAGGCCCAGAAAGATATTGTAACTTTACCAAACAGTCCTTGGATTTGAAACAAGATGTGGGCAGTCTCCTTAATTCATTTCACCACACTGTCTCACTTGCTACCTAACTTTGTACTTAGTTTTGTGCATACTTACTCATTAAAGTATAATTTATATATTAAGAGCACAAATGTAATGTGTTTTGTTTGATGAATTATGATCTTTGACATATCTGAGTAACCACCACCCTTAAAAAAGATATGTACTGTTTCTAAACAGAAACTCCCTGGTGTTCTTTTCGACTAAATGCCCCACCTTCAGGAAACAACCACTTTTGCAAAATTCTGTATGTTCTTTTACTTACTTATATATAAAGAAACAGGATGTGTTCTTTTCTCTGTCACTTATTTTGCTCAACATAACCTTCACAAACTTGATTAATGTTATTTTGTGTATTAGTAGTTTCTGCCTTTCCTTGCCGAACTGTAACTCATTGTATGATGAATATGACATTCTCCTATTGATGGGCATTTGTTTCCAGCGGGTAGGTAAATACATACATGTGGAATTGCTAGGCCGCATTGTAGGTCTGTTTATCTTTATACTAAACTATCAAACATCTTTCCAAAATGACAGTATCATCTTGCATTTCTATTCACAAATTGTTAACAGATTCAATTGTTCTACATCTTCACCAAAATTTGGCATTATCAGTTTTTCCATTATTTTGTTAATTCTGGTGAGTAAAATGTTCTCTCAATCTTGTTTTAATGTGCATTTCTCTTAGGATGAAAGATGTTGATAAATTGTTGTGATTACTTGCTTATTCCCACTTTGTTTTGAAGTGTCTCTACAAATGTTATGCCAGTATTAAATGCTTACATCGTATTTTATCATTGATTTATAGGAGTTACTTAGACGTTCTGGATGTGAGTCCTTTGTCAGATATATGTCTAGAGATAATTTTAAACTATATAATGTACCATAATATACCATGTATATGCCATTATACACACACACACACACACACACACACACACACACACAATTTTCTTAATGAGATCTTTTGATGAATAAAAATATTTAATTTGGGGGCACCTGTGTGGTTCACTCGGTTAAGCGTCAGACTCTTGATTTCAGCTCAGGTCGTGATCTCACTGTTCAAGGGATCAAGCTCCTCTGAATCAGGCTGTGCACTGGCAGCCCGAAGTCTGCTTTGGATTCTCTCTCTCCCTCTCTCTCTGCCCTTCCCCTGATTGCACTCTCTCTCTCTCTTTCAAAATAAATAAACTTCTAAAAAAAGTTTAATTTTGACAGAGTACAAAATTATTGTTATGTTTTATCTTTATTGTTGGTGAGTGATTTTTTTCTAAGTTTATTTTGACAGAGAGAGAGAGAGAGAGAGCACATGCAGTAGGGAGGGGCAGAGGGACAGAGAGAGAGAATCCAAAGCAGGACAGTGCAGAGCCCCATGTGGGGCTCAAACTCATGAACCATGAGATCATGACCAGACGCAAAACCATTGATTGGCAGTTAATCAACTGAACCACCCAGGCGCCCCTGTTAGTGAGTGATTTTGTCTTTTGTTTAAAAAATATTTGGCTACGATACAATCACAACATTCTTTTCTATGTTTTATACTAAAGGTTTTAATAAATTTAGCTTTTACATTTTAGTACTCTGATTTATTATGAGCTAATTATGATAAGATTCTTCTTCTATTTGGATTTTCTGTTTTTAAGCACATTTTGTTAAAAAAAGTGTTTACTTATAAAATTATCTTGGTACATAGGTCAAACATTATTAATTCATATAATGGCTGGTCTGTTTCAGAATATTTAATTGCATTGATGTCTATTCTTAATAGTGTCAATCTCTTTTGATCACTATAGCTTCATAATAAGTTTTAAAATTAGATAAATCCTACTTTGTTGTTTTTAAAGAGTGTTTGATTATTCTAGATCTTCTGCATCTCCATATAAATTTTAATTATCTTGAAGTTGATTAATTTCCAGACACACACACAAAAGCCTGCTGGTATTTTGTTTGGATTTTATCTAATCAGAAATGAAATCTTAAAGATTTTGAGTCTGTGTACTTGGTATGTCTATTTACACCTTTTAAAAAATATTTATTTATTTATTTATTTATTTTATTCATGTGTCAATGACATAGAACATATTAATTTCAGTTGTACAACATATTTTTTAAATATTTGTACCTATTGCAAAGTGATCACGACAGTAAGTCTAGTTTTTTCCTTATAATAAGAACTTCCATTATCTATTCTCTTAGCAACTTTCAAAATACAGTTTCAATATAGTTTTTAAGTGTTTTGAAATTAATTGGTTTGAATTTATTTTATTTTTATTTAGTTTCAGGTGTAGAATTTAGCAATTCATCACTTATACACAACACCCAGTACTCATCACAAGCGCCCTCCTTAGTACCCATCACCTATTTAACCCATCTCTCCCACATACCTCCCCTCCAGGAAGCCTCAATTTGTTCTGTGTAGTTAAGATCTTTCTTACCTTTCATTCTCTGAACATTGTCTTTAGAAGTTTTTAGAAGTTTAAAAGAGCAAAAGTTTTTAATTTGATAAAGTCTAATCATTTTTTTTTCAATTTCATGATTTCTGAGGGCTTTTTATCCTAAGAAATTTTTAATTGACCCGAGGTTAAATTTTTTTTCTCCCATGCAATCTTCTAGAAGTTTTAAGTTTTTCAATATATTTTAAAATATACTATTAATCTTTAATACAGGAACCTCAACAAAAATATTCTATTAGTATATTTTTTCTGATTTGTAAAATAGACTTATGGCATTTTTTAGCAATTATGATAATAGAATATGTGTGTGTGTGTGTGTAATTATGCACAGAGAAAGTAGAATATATTCCTACTTCCTAGATTCAGTTTGTCAGTGTAAAAACTAAAACTGAAACAGGTTTCTGGTAATAATTTTATAATAATTTAATAATTGTAATATTTATTTCTAATATTTATTAAATATATAATTTAACAGCCTAATATTTTTTTAGTGAGAGAAATAGAAAAGGGAATTTTGATAGGCTATAAGAAATTTTAGACAGTTTATACAAGCATACCATAAATATTTTCTGTAACTTTTATACCAGATGGATCATGTGGTTTATATGTGGATCATGCCCCTTTGTTTTAATAGAATCAGGCTCACATTTTTAAAAAGTAAAATGAAAATCTGCTGCATTCATTTTTGAAATCTATTTTTGCTTCAAGATATAAAATAGTAATCATTCAAAAGCAATAAAAGGCTTTCAAATTAAAGTACTATTGAATAATGTGCAGAGTGTTTATTTCACCTTCTTCTATCAGATGTGAATAATTAATTTTTAGCCTTAAATATGGGCACAGGAAGAGTTCTTTAAATAAATGAAATCCAAACTAACACTTGGATCATCACCCTCAGAGCTTTTGAAACTCTAATAATTAGTTGTCTGCTGCTGCCTAATTTCATAATTCTGAAGGCAATGGCACTGATAACAGTTTCACAATTTTCACAACTTAAATTAATTAATTACCACAATGTGATTGACAGAATGAGGAAAGAGTATTGTCTGAACTGGGTTTTGTTGCCAGGCAAAAAGCCAGGGATCCTGGGCCTAAACAGGAGAGGAAGTAAAACACAAATGAGGTAAAATGATTTTAATTAGGTTGTAGATATATTCTGCTTCTGATAAATTCTCTCCAAAACACAAAAACAAATAACCCACAAAAAAACAACTCTAATTGGAAAAGGTTCAAGTACGATAGGGAACCCATAGTGATCCTCAGAGATTTCAGAAAACTTTTCAAGATATCTTATCTCCCTCTGTCCCTTATAAGTTCATGTCTATTTTGATATAATATTTATCAATGTAATATAATATTTAGACCTTTTGATAAAGCACTCTGCTTGAAGCAGATTTGGAAACAAGTGGTAGAAATTAAAAAGTCAGAAAGAAAGTTTCCACTTAGTTAATTTTTTCAGTAATAATGAGATATTTTATTCAAATTAACCATAAAAATAGAGTAGAATATTACTGTGGAAATTTTTTATAAAGGCTACTTATTTAATGTATGTAGTCTTAGTGCCTTGTGGATAAGATGCTCTTTAAAGGATTTTAGTGATTCTCCTAATATCTGATTCCTGTGCTACATGGTAAATCTTTATTTTTAATGTTTTTTAATTTATTTTTGAGACAGAGAGCATGAGCAGGGGAGGGGCAGAGAGAGAGGGAGACACAGAATGTGAAGCAGGCTCCAGGCTCCAAGCTGTCAGCACAGAGCCCGATGCGGGGCTCGAACTTATGGACTGTGAGATCATGACCTGAGCTGAAGTTGGATGCTCAACCGACTGGGTCACCCAGGCGCCTCTGCGACATTGTAAATCTTAAATAAGGAAACATACACATTCCCTTTCTGATTTTCCCTCAAGTTCACAACAATCTCTAGCTCCAGAAACACACAGCCTTTCCTCAATGCATGTGTACAAAGAGAGAGACAGCAAGTTTTCTTGTGTCTTTTCTTATAAGGGGACTAATCTCACTATGAGGACTGCACCTTCATGACTTCATCTAAACCCGCTTATCTCCCCAAAGCCCATGTCCAAATACCATCATCCCATTGTGGTTTAGGGGTTCCACTTATGAATTTTGAGGAAAACAATTCAGCACATAACACTATGGTTCTATTTCATGAGCACGTATTTACTTTAGAATTGAATCATTAGTAGTATATGTTGAAAATATTAGATTTCCTGAAATTACCTAGAGATACCTCTGCATAGCCAATAAATAATACTATAATACAGCAGTGCAAGAACAACCTTTTCAATTGTGGCAAAAATCAACATAGGAAAGCTGTTATGTAAGGAATCCTATAAGTTCTCATCACAAGGAGATTTTTTTTCTTTTTTCTTTCTTTTTTTTATTGTATCTATGATGAGATGAATGTTAGCTGAACCTACTGTACTAATCATTTCACAATATATGTAAATCAAACCGTTATGCTGTACCTCTTAAGCTTACACAATGATGTATGTCAATTATTTCATGATAAAACTGGGAAAAATAGAAAAAAGTCAAATTAATCATTTAGTATCTTAGTGGATATTCTATCTCTGCATTAGTGGGTATACATAAGAGTTTACACAATTCTTAAATGGCTTCTTCATAGCATCCACAAAATTTCTCTACTTCTTGATGTCTACCAATTTAAATATACCTTATTAGGGTTTTCATGTCATCATACTTCATCACAGTAAATTAGCAGAGTTACCCTGAGCGTCTCAGGTTACATCTATCAGCAAGTTACAAAACCAAGGTGGCACAGAGGAAGAAGCTGAACTACATGGCAGATGTAACAGTGATCTCAGCCAGTTCCTAGAGGAGATTTGTATCTGGAATGTCCTTTCAGAATTTTCCCAAAATGGGTAAGGAATCCCTGTCTAGGGGACTACAGGGCTTCCACGTTGACCAGCTATGGGATGCAGGCTTCCCTGAAGCAGGCAATGTAATTGTAAGGAAACCATTCCTTTTCACTGGAGGCCGGGTCCTGGAAAGTGATCCAGCTGAGTTTTCAGCAGCCAACGCTTGCAGCAGATGGAGAATGAGTAACTACACTTGATAGGAATTGTCTATTGAACTGTAGCATCCACTACATATTTGCTCTCATAGTACCAGCTAAATTCTCCAGTGATGCTGCATTACTGAACACTATTTTTATACCTCTAGCAAAAGCAGCTTTTCCTTGGACAGAAAATGACCTTTCCTTGGATTGGAACCTATCTTAATAGAAATAAATGATTTAAACCAACTTCTCTTGCTAAAGACAAAATTTTACTATGAAAAGATCTTTGTGTTTGAAACAGGAAAACTATTCTTAAGTTCTATCACTTGTTTTTTGACGAGGTGTTGATCTACAGATGTAACGATTATTATTTGTAATACTATTGAAGTGTAAGGAAATACATCATAAAAACTCCAGGCCTAATAAAACAAATAAGAAAAAAATATAAGATAGCTGAATGAGAAGTCAATCAGCCAACTAAGCAAATAAATGAAATGCAAATGTAGAAGTTTTACAATACAACAAAAATAAGCCTAAAAACAAATGGATGGAAGAGATCTATTCACAATAGCAGCAAAAACAATCCAATATCTAGGGAAAGCTTACAAGAAATGTGCATGACTTATGTGAGGGTAACTATAAAACTTTAGTGAAGGACATAGGAAAAAAATATATATGGAGAGGAATATTGGGTCCTTGGATGTGGTAAAGATGCCAATACTTTGTAAAACTGTATAAAATGAAGTTTCTGTCTCTGTCTTTTATTGCATCATAAGAAATTATTCAATCAGACTTTAATCGAGTAGGGAGGTTAATTTAGAATTATCTTGTAGAAAATACAGGCATGTGCATATGTGTGCATGAAGGAAGGAACTATTGGGGAGTTAAAGGTATTCTTCTAAAGCAAATTGTTTTGGTAAATGAGTGGAGAAAATACATAGTGGTTTCAAATGTGTACCCTGAAGAAAACTTTGTCAAGTCAGAAAATTGTGAGTTTTAGATCTCATATTTAGACTGTTTCTTACATTAGCAACTTCATGTGATCAACTCCAGTATGAATAGTTGCTAAGAATTACATATTTTTATAATCCAGGTTAATAATTTTTGGAAGAATGCCAATATTGACCAGCAGTTATTTTATACATTCAATACAATTCTAATGATAACCTTATAATAAATTTCAGAGAAATCAACAGGACAGTTTGCTGAATGGCAATGTTTCATTTTAGGTTGCCAGGCAATGAACTAACTGGGGTTGCAACTTTCTCTTCTCAATAGAAAGGGCTTCCCATAGTCTCTTTTTCTTGATCAGCTCTTGCATATTAAATGCTATTTGTATACAATTATTCTCCTATTTATCTGACGTACAATTTCAGACAATCTGTAACCTAAGAGTTTACCAGACCACTTGGGAGAATACGGAGAGAGTAGGGTCTCATTCCTGGAACACGGACCCACAGCACAGAAATTACTTGCTAATTTTTTTCCCCAATAATGCCTCACTTTTTTATGATATCACTTCTAGAATGGCAAAACCCTGAATACTTACAAAATCTATTGTTTTGAGCAGTAAAGAGAGTTTGATTCTTTCCTGAGGGGCATGACAGACCTTATTTCTAGAACACAAGTAAGTCCAATCTTTGGAAGTAGGTAAACAATAGAAGGGTGAGTAATTTCTCTTCTCTCTTCTAGAGATGTTCAGGCCAGTTAATTCATGTCCTATTGTGGGAAGATAAGTGGGATTGATTTCTGAAACCCTTGTGGTTTTTTGCTGACTTTAGCATCAGTAATTCTTTCCCTGGTACCCTGCAGTGAGAGGACCTGTAAGATCTCAGTATTCCCCTAATGTCTCCAAATGTTATGCCTACTGTTGCTGAGCTGTATGCTCAGCTGTGGCTCACATGTATGCCATGTGTGTTCGTGGCTTCCTAAGCAGCTAAAATTCAACATGTGCATAACCACTGTCACAAGAGAAGGCAGTGAAAATGTAGAGCAGAAGGTAGGTTTCTTTGCTGGAGCACAGAAGAGCAGTGTTTCCACTGCTGTATGAAGCATCAGGTACGCCTCTCTAAGATGCCCAACGCATTATCTTATATTCATGTGATTGTTATGTTTGCCTTCCCTCATGACTACATAGCACTTTATTATTCTAAATTTTATTTTGGAGAATATATTAGTTTACCATTGCAGTGTAATGAATTACAACAATGGCTTAAAACAAGGCAAATTTATATCTTACAGGTTTTTTTTTTTTTTTCAGGTCAGAAATTTGGGCATTGCTGAGTTATAGCTTAGCTGGGTCTCCTCAGGGTCTCACAAGGCTGAAATTAAAATGCTGAAATGTAATATTATCTGGGGGCTTGTGTTGGGAAGAATTAGCTTCCAAGACCATTTAAGTTGTTGGCAGAATTCATCTCCTATGGTTGTTTCCTTGCTGTCAATGAGGTTCCACTCAGTTTCTGCAGGATGATATAATTCCTTACCACCAGGCCTTTTTGCAACATAGTAGATTATTTCTTCAAAGCCAGTAAGGGAGAGTGTTTTAACCCAGTCGGCTGAGATGGAGTCTTATATACAATGATGTAATCATAGCAATATCCCATGACCTTTGCTATATTCTTTAGGGTAAAAGCAAATCACAGCTTTCTCATTCACTTAAATGGAGAGAGTTATATGAAGTCATAAGTCATCAAGGATAAATTTAAGATATGTATGCCACAGAGAATAAATGTAAACAAATAACAATACATTTTTGAAAAAAAAAACCACTGAGGGGCACTTTGTCCTATTTACATCAAAATATTCCATAGGATTTGATTATTTAATTTACTATGGAATAGCAGTGGAAGCAGGAAACTAAAGGGGGGCAGTGGAATAGAATTGAGCATCCATAAGCAGATTGACATTTATTTGTATATATGGAACTTGATATAGGATAATACTGACAAAAATAAATATTAACTAATGTTGGGATAATAAGATACCTCAATGGGGAAAACAGTATGTTAAAGCTTATCTTACAAGTAAAAAGAAATATGTTACTGTTAATAATAACATGAATAATGCTGATTCAAGTTAAAAGAAAGATTAATTTGAAAATAAATTTTTGGAGTTAAATGTGGAGTAGCAGCTTATCATGACCAGCTATCACTTGTAGAAATATTTATATGTGAATCTATGGTTCATTTTCCTTCTTGGTTTTTCAGTCTGAGGGTTCACATCTACTCCATTAGAGGATTTTATCCAGAATGCACATAAGAATAGATTTCATTTTATTATTTTATAAAGAAGTTTTTAATCTGGACATTTATTTTTGAACCACTTTATTTCTATCCTTCTTGTATCATATCTTACCTAAATCTAGTTACTTTTATGACCTTGAATTACATGAATTAAGGAGGATTTTTCTCTAATGTTTTAAGTGTTCAAGAAAGTTGTTTGAATACAGAGTACTAGAAAAATGTTTTATGGTATACTTTTGATACATTGTAGAGTTAGTTAGATACATTCTAGAGGTCCTAGAAGAGATTGGTCAGTCAATTGATAATCTCTGGAACTTTTATTCTCTGCTCTTATTGCAGATTCTTTTTGAGTGCATTTTATTGTCAAATAGTTATTAAACTATAACTAAACCATAATTTGTCCAAATATAAAGCATGATAGAATAGCTATTCTTTGTTTGAACATGATGGACTTTGTTATTCAGTGGAAAATGCTTCCTGCATAAGATCGAGAAAATCTCACTGAGTGTCTTCAAAAAAAAACTCATAAATACAAAAGCTCCCATTAGTTTTTGTAGTTCCTTAAGCACTTACTAGTGCCACTGATCATTATATTCCAGCCAATCTAATACGAGCACACACTGTTCTTTCTCACATCACGTGCATTGACACCATCTCACTCTCTCACACACCCCCAGCAGAATATTACACGCATACATGGATATTTACACACACACAAGTGCATTTACACACACATACACAAAGACTGTCACCCATTTTAAATGTAGTTGGAACAAAGATATGCAAAAACTCTGAGGTAAGGGTATTCTTTGTAACTAAAAGCCAAGCTATAAATGACTTACTAACAGAAGAAATCAAGTACTTTAAAGGACACATAAGCAATGAGGTTACTACCTTTTATAAAACACATTGGCTTCATCGCTGTGAATCCAATTATCTATTTGTCTTTCAAACTTCTCAAACTGAAAATAAAGAAAAACAAAGCCACCAAGGGTAGAACCTTGCTTATCATCCATGGACCATACAAATTAGACACAAAAGATAATTTAAAAAATATCAGCGCTGTCAAAAACATTCCATCACAAAAATATTTAGAAATCAGCAGTGAATTAAATCACTGGTCCTGTCACACTGATGAAGGAATTGTATGCTCTGTGTTTTCATGACAAACACATCGTTAGTGTACATACATTTGAACTGATTATTTCATTCAGTACAAGGGACTTTAGGGTTAGAGTTATATAAAAACTCAAATCATACTTGATGTTTCCCAAATATCATGCTTTGTGTGGCCTAATCAAGATTTCATCAAATGTTTTATTAAGCTCTGTCACAGGAACCCAGCTGAAGCCAGATGATCTCTTATTATTAAGCACAAGTAAATTGCATTCATTTTTGGTCTGAATTCCAATGAAATGATTCCTAAAATACTTGGGAAATATGCAAAGGTCACTTGTAACACCACCCAAATGCTACAGTGTGTTCATGCAGCAGGAGAGCTGGAAGAAATGATGAAGTGTAGAAGTGGGAGTTTAATGAAGGAAGTCAGGTATTATGCATATACAAACATCTGCCTATCACGAGCATGACAATGCTCAGGGAAAGATAGACAACCACTTACTTTTACTACAGTTTTTTATTTATCCAATTTCTGGTGCAACCACAAAATCAAAGAATTAGTGAGACAACTATCATTAAAAAGCGAGTAAATGATTTTTAAGGTGAATTCAACTATTGTTTATGATGTGAAACAATTTGAAAATTAAAAAAAAATACCTTCTAATATCAAAGTATATATTAATGAAATCAAAAAGACAATATTTTAACAAAATAATTCTAAGATCTAGAGAACAATCAACATTGAAGTTCTCCACAAAATCCTCTGAGTCAGGGTCAAGTATAACCATGTAACCCAGTCTGTCTTGGACAGTTGCATTTTATGTCTGGTGTTATGCTGTTATTATCAGTCATATTCCCTTTCAATAAGTGCTGTTGTTTAGCTTATAATAAATTGCGAGACCATTTTTCTCAATTCTGACTAACATAGATAAGCTAGAGCAGTATTGTTTCTACTGACCATAAGAACAATAGGTCCTGATTGTCTTGTTTCAAAAGCATTACACCTCCTCCCATCTTTCCCTCCTAGCCCAGAGCTAACACAAATATCTTGATACCCTCAGAACATTATGCTACTTCCTTATAGGGATGAAATTATGCTACTTACATCCGATGAGCAAAAGTCTCTATAAACTTTTGTAGGAAGCAGAAGTGCCACATGGTGATAAATAAGCACCTGCCAAGGTCTCTTACATTGGGGAAATTTCTAGAAGTTCAGTAGTCCAGACCATGTTACAATATTCTCTCTGAAATGAAATACAGTTTCTGTACTTCTGTACTTCTCTCACCATGAAAAAAAGTTTTTTGGTAGATTCTTTGGATTTTGAAGGAGACATTTGTCTCATTGGGATGTGAATTACTAATCAATTTATTGAGTAATATTAAAAAGTAAAGTAAAATATTAAAGTAAATATTAATATTAAATATTAAGTAATATTGAGAGGGGCACCAAGGAAGAAAGGGCTCTCCTGAAGTTCTTTAAACTGTGATGTCCTTATACTGTGGTATAAACAACCCTACCAGTTGACTGTAATGACTGTAATGACACTGTAGTATCCCCAGTGTTACTTACCAGTGTCTATAGCAGTCAGCATGCTTTATGACATCTCTGGAAAGTCTTAATTAGAGAAACACTTGGAAATCACTAGGGGTTTGGAGTAAAGTGATGACCTCTTCTGCTAACAATTATTCTTCAGTTGAGAAGCAGCTCTAAGCTTACTACTTGATAGAAAATAAAGGTCTGTGAAACACAGAATAAGTATATGATGATATTTAAATAAGATCACCAAATCTAACCTGGGTCTGGAGAATTCTAGCACTAAGTGGAAATGGTATCTATAAAACTAGACAAAAAAAAAATGTCAGAAAGCAGAAGTACATCACATTTCTGAGTGGATTAGGCTACCATCATACACACTACATTTGCTTCACTACCTTTCCCTCATTTCAACGAATAATGATGAGAAAAAAAATTCAGGCCTCCTTTGTCTATGGTTCTTCATGATGCCCTAAATGGATAGGGAAAAGCTGTAGCAGTACATCTTTACTAAGAAGTGTCTAAAAGACAGTAATAAAAGAAATTTCAGTGGATAGATATGTGAACAGTGTATCAACACTAACTTATGGAGAATGGCTAATGAGTTGGATAGGAAGCTTGGAAAAAACAAGATTGGCAGATTATTGACAGAGAGATCTATGTAAGACAAATGGGAACAATTAATGGTAAATATAAGTGTACCTCAAGCATTCTCATTAATCAGATGGATTAGATGACCCATTGTGTGTTATTTACTACAGCCACCCCAATATTTGATCAATGGACTCATGATCCAAGTGCTATGGCTGCAAGGACAGCGGCTATACATGGGCTGAATAGTTTGGAATTCCCCTCATCAAGGCTTGCCTTTATATATGTATTGTTAAGTGCTTAACCTACTTTAGTAGAGGCCAACATTGATCCCTCACATGACACCATTCTCTGGGAAGATTAATCAATCTGATGATAAATCAATACTCTGGATACTTTTTATCATGGAGAAGTCATGTATTGTTTTTGTTTCTTTCATAGGAGTAGAGACATAATACAAATATGGATATGCCTTTCTTATCTACAACCCTATGTCAAAAACACCATCGGCAGACTTATAGAATGTGCGAGACAATGCTATGATATTAAACAAAATATTACTTCTGACCAAGAAACCAATTTTATGGCAAAATAACCATGACAATAGACTCATTCCCATAGAATTCTTTGGTCATATTAAGTATTCCAGATGTCAGAATCAATTGGCTTTACAGAATCATGTACTGAAAGCTCATGTGACTCCTGGGAACCAACACTGTGAAGGTGAGGTACTGTCTACAAAAGATAATATATACTTTAAACCAGTTACCAACATGTGGTACAATTTCCCCAAGAGGTAGAATTTACATCTAAGAACCAAAGGGATAGAAGTGGCAAATATCTTCTCACTAATACACATAATGGCTAACTTAGAAAATGTTTTCTTCCCATTTCTCTGTCATTGAGTTCAATGGTCCTTCTTCCCAAGGGAGAAAAGCTTCATTCAAGGACAAACCCCTAATTCTGCTAAATCAAAAGATGAGATGTCCTTCTTGCCTACTAGGTATTCTTATAACTATGAACCAACAGGCATAGAAAAGGATTAATCTACTGTCTGTGGTGATGGATCCTGATTATTGAGTAAATTGGATTGATGTAACGTAACAGATCCAGAGGGACCATGTCCAGGGTACTTGTTAGAATTCACAAGTTTGGGGCACCTGGGTGGCTCATTCCATTAAGAATCTGACTCTTGATTTCAGCTCAGGTCATACATGACCTCGCAGTTTGTGAGTTCAAGCCCCACATCAGGCTCTGCCCTGAGAGTGTGGGGCCTGCTTAGGTTTCTCTCTATATATTCAATAATAAACACCAATGGAAAAAAATTGCAATATGATAATGGCAGAATCACTAAGGACTCAGATTCTTACAGAATGAAATTTTGGGTCAATTCACTGGATACAGAACTTCAAATGAAATATTGGTAAAGGGTAAAGATACATTAAATGAAGATGAAGAAAATCTCTTGCTTAGCTGCAGAAGTGGAGCTGCTGTGAATATTTAATGTTACACAATTTTGCCTTCTTGCCAGCTTGTATAAAGAATGCTAGATTACAATCAGAATTGCAGTTGGGAGTATTGCTGAATTTGTATATCCCTTCTTGAAAGGTGGCTGACCTCTATGTGTGTGGCCTCTAGGTCTTCTGTACTAGAATTTGAGAGCTTCTTCTGAGCAAAGGATATGAATGGAGACTGAGTGGTAAAAAGAGCAAACTCTGCTGGGCATTATTTTAATGTCAACATCAATCATTTCTCCCATGCTTTCTCTGCTTTGTTTCGAGTCCCTAGAGGCTTCCCTCTTTAGAGTGCATCACTTAGGTTCTTCTGATGGCTGCTGGTTAGATTTGGCTAAGTGGGAGGCCTCAGAAAGACAGTAAAAGTTGAATGAGAAAAGAAGATTGAACTATTTCTTTTCTGCTGCTGGCATCCCTCATCAACCTCAGCTATGTGTAACCTCCAACCACTTACTCCTGCTATTTGACCCTACTCTAGGTTGTTCCAGTTATCACTACATTATACTGCTTTTATTCCCCCCACTCATTTGTCCATTATGGATTACAAGAGTTTTACCATCCCTCACTTATTTACTTAACCTTGGCCACACTTTTAAAAGAGGCCCCATTTTAAAAGTTTCTTCATTAACTACTTGGGGTGAATTCTGTTTTCTATCCTCACTGGCTCTGATCTAGATGTATTTTCAATTTTTTTTTTAAACACAGGGACCCATAAATATTTTCTTTTAATTCCCATTAGCATAATACCCAAACTTCTGCAAAAAAAAAAAAAAACTACATTAATGTTAAATGAATGAGTGAGTGAACGAGTGAATTAATTTATTAAGATTGTCTAATATAACTGGGAGACTTCATCTTTCTATAATACCAGGAACATGCATACAGGGATATGCTGCTCTAAAATATTATTAAACTTCTCATAGGAATATCCCCCTAACCATAAGGGAAAATCAGATAACTGGTACATGAACAACCACAGATCCCTAAGTGACTTCTACTAATGATAGACAAAGCGAAACCAGAATTATTGTGAAATTTGATGGTCTGAGAAACAGGAGACAGAGAATGATCAGGATGTTGTAAATACCTTCTATTAATTTATCTTTCAATATGTGAGGAATATATGTATGAAGGTCCTTTTACTAGTTACAATTTAAATTGAGTTGCCCAATATAACACTCCTGGCATGTTGTAGGACCAAGACTAGCATGTAGGTCTCCTGTCAATTAATCTGTGCCACTCTCTGAAAAAACATTTATACTATTTGACTTACATAGTTGCCCATGCATTTTATGTTACATTGATTAATTGTATCAAAACAATTGCTATACCATGGGATTTAGAGGTAAGTGAAAACAAATGCATGCAGATTCTTCATTTATGTATGATAGGAGTATGGAAGAGATAAATTGGATCTAAATTGAGAATGCATCAAGCAGTAATGATGAGAACACCAATCAAGCCAGACCCATATCTCTGAATTATTGTCTATCTTACAGTTTTATTCTTTTGGACTCTGAAAGTCATGGTATGTGCAATTGTTTAATTATGAACATCTCAAGGTGAAGTGATATTACTCCCTTTTATAACAGTGCAGAATAAAGGTTATAGATGTTTTATGATGAGATATTTTAGGAAATAGTCTGATAGCCATCCTGGTAAAGAATATGCTAGTGCTTTCAACCAAGAGGAATCAATTGGGTCCAGAACTTTTAAAATAGTGAGTTCAGATTTCTGACTCATTTAATAATGACATAAACCATAATTAGTCATGTCTGATCACTGTCACTGTCCTACCAACTGTTTTTATCATAATGGTATGGTTATATAACATAATTGTATAATAACATAATTATATAAGATAATTGCATTAGTGATTTTTTTTAAACTTTAATGTTTACTTATTTTTGAGAAATAGAGAGACAGAATGAGAGCAGGGGAGGTGTAGAGAGAGAGGGAGACACAGAATCTGAAGCAGGCTCTAGGCTCTAAGTTGTCAGCACAGAGCCTGACATGGGGCTCAAACCCACGCACCGCAAGATCATGACCTGAGCCGGAGTCGGGTGCTCAACCGACTGAGCCACCCAGGTGCCCCTGCATCAGTGATCTTAAATTTTAATAATTATTTATAGATAAAATTAAAGTAAAACATATTTATAAATCTGTAATGTCTAAAGTGCAACAGTCTGCTTCATTGTGATTAAGTTTCTTTTCAAATTTTCTTTATTCTTTCTGTTTTGATACCTTTAAAGTCATAGAAATTGTTTGTCTTGTGCAATTATCTGAAATACTGTTAAGCATAATGCTTTGTCTGTGATGTTTTCAATATGTAGCCCATTATATTCAGCTGGGTATATATAATTCATTATAATTTTATGGTAGTTACACATTCCTTCAGGTAGTGAGCTTCATCAAAAACAGAATAAAACTATAGCGTCAGATTAATTACTAGCACCACCCCACTGAACGGCCTCCTGCAAAGATTTGTGCCCCAAATAAAAAACATCATGAAGTAGATTGTGTGTTCTGAATTATATCTAGGTGTACACTCATTTGTTCATTAAAAACATCTTTACAACCCCACTGTAATTCTTTTTCCTATATTTACAAATTTGACTTAAAATGGTAAATATTAGATGTCATATAGCAGTCTAGGGCAGATACATTTTAGTTTTAATAGAAAGACTGTTCAATGTATCACTTTAACATCTCATATGAAAATGAAGAGTTTCTAAATGAACTGTTCATGTATATTTTCAGGAATCATTTAGTCAATAAGAGGAAAAGGCTGATAAAATAAAATTGTAACAAATTACAGATATACTGAAAATTCGTCATATTGCAGTCATTTTTTTAAACTTTCATATAAACATCAATGTATCTATTACATTTGTTTTAAATAAAGCTTCACAACTCCATGGTTTTGTCTTTTCCTCAAAAGGATCTTTATTTGTAATGATTTCCAGAATCTGATAAATTTGGTCACTGATGACACTATCTACAAAAGAACAGGTACTTTACTTTTTTGGTTCTTTTGAGGGTAATCTTCTTTTATAGCATGATCTTTCTTGTGAGACATTAATTTATTCAACAGGTGGTACATCATTGTTTATGAACAAGTGCAGTTTCCATGGCTGTCTTATATTTTCATCATGTAACACTAAGATAAATGTTCTTATTCATTAGAATGGTATTATTTACAAAGAATAAGTCACTATGTAGGCAGACTTACAAATTTCGCCATATTTCTTATATTATGTTTTTATTCATTAAAAATACCATAGCAAATACTTGAAAATATACTTTAGATGTGATTTGATTATGGACGGGTTCCTTTCTGTCTCAAATGAGTGTTTCTGAGTAGAGCTTTCTAAATGAAGAACCTATATCCATTATGTAAGGTTTATTAGTTCAAATCCAAAATTTTATTCTATCATTTTATTCCTGCCTTCCTCTCATCTATTCAACCTTATCTCTCACTTATTTCCAAGATAGGTCCATTTCTCCAATCAGGTGATTCTTCTAGAAAGAAATTATTTTCGTCTTAATGAATTTTATCCTTATTCTTTTCCTCTTATTTAAAGTGGCTTTAAATCTTAACCTCCAATGTAGCAAATTTCACCCATCCTTTTAGAGTCACCCTTTCAATGAAGCTTCCCACAGCCTAAGTCTTCAAAGTGTCACAAAAGTAGTGTCACTACTATGAAACCATTGAATTATGTCTGACTTCTGGCCGGGCATTGGAACTTCATGCTGACTCCAGTAGCAGTTGCTTTCAGAAGCTCCAAATGCAGTATTCAGGTTCATGACACAGTAACTGATGGCCCACCCCCTCTGGAACAGGAATAAGATGACTGTGGTATTTGTCCACCAACTGGTGTTGGACTGAGCCCAGGTATATTAACACCCTGACACTTCACACCTTCCTCAGTCTGAGCATACTTCTCTAGTAAGGCAGAGCCCTCTGGCAAAGAACTGCAGGTCCTTGGGATAGGAAACTGTCAAGTAAGTAGGCAAAGGACGTGAGATGATTCTTCACAGGGACGTACTCTAAGGCATGTTTTAGGCAGTCTCCCAAAATCCCCAGGGGAATTGAGTCAAATTTCTCAAAAACAGCTTTGGGAATTAGATAAACCAGAGTTTCAATTTTGGTTGTAATACTTGTGTGAGGTGAATTCTGATTGCCATTTATATTAATAGAAATAGTTATCATGGGGCACCTGGGTGGCTCAGTTGTTTAAGCGTCTGACTTTGACTGAGGTCACGATCTCACAGTTCTTGGATTTGAACTCCATGTCAGGCTCTGTGCTGACATCTCAAAGCCTGGAGCCTGCTTCAATTTCTGTGCCTCCCTCTCTTTCTTCTCCTCTCCCACTCGTGCTCGCTCACTCTCTCTCTCTCTCTCTCTCTCTCTCAAAAACAAATAAACAATAAAAGAAAGAAATAGTTATTGTATTACAGGGATGTTGCTGGGATACAATGCAGGTGTAAACCTTGGTTTATAAGATCTGGCTCATGATTTGGCCAATATGTCAAGTACTGTGTCTTTAATCTGGTTCTTAAGACTGTTCCTCCTCCTCTCCGTCTGATTTCCCTGGACAGGGAACTAGTAAACTGAACCTCTACTTGTAGTACTTTAAGCTGAAATGTGATCGTGATCTTGTAAGAGACATAAGTGCCAGTAGTTAGATCTCAAGCAATCACTGAAGGTAGGGCCAGAGAGTCCAGCTCTCTTCTTAGCTGAGCTGCTGCTAAAGTGACCTTCAGTAAACTAGTCAACCTTTTTATTCATTAGCTTCTCTCTTGTCAAAGTAAGTGGCTAAGAATATATGACTACCAATCGTGCATGACCACAGTAAAGAGAAATGGAAAAATTAGAACCCTAAGAAATGGAGATTGCTGCAGAAATATCCTATGTAAGTAGAAATTTTAATTGTCTACAGCATTTTCTTTGTGACTGAGCTTGAATGGGTGATGCTCAGGTATTTTGTCAGTTTTGGTTTGTTGCTTATTTTAGTCTCATGCAAGACTGTTTCACAAAATAGATTAGATTTTATGATATCTTTCCACTTAAAGGAAGCAGATAGTTACATGGCTGGTTTCACCTAATGGAGAGATTTATTGTCATGCTGAAGTGAAAACATGATAAATGTATTTCTTAATTCAACCTTTTCCCAATATGCATATTTCACATTTCAGTCAAATCCAAATGACTGCCAAGCAACCATTTTATGCACTTGAATAACATCAACAATGGTAGAAATATAAATATTAAGAAGATAAAACTATAAGTAAATGACATTAATTCTTGGAACCAACTACTTAACTTTTGCATTATTACATTGAAATAAAAAAAAATATAAGAAACTGCCAATTCTTTCAAAGATCAAATGTAATGTGTATCATCTCTAAACAAGTAAGAAAAAAGTTAATGTAAGTTTAGGAAGTAAGGAGGGGAGCCTGGGTGGCTCAGTGGGTTAAGCATCTGACTTTGACTCAGGTCATGATCTCACAGGCTAGCCCTTGAATTCGAGCCTCACAGCAGGCTCTGTGCTGACAGCTCACAGCCTGGAGCTGCTTTGTATTCTGTGTCTCCCTCTCTCTCTCTGCCCCCACCCTGCTCATTCTCTGTCTCTCTTTCTCAAAAATAAACATTAAAAAAAAAGTAAGGAAAAAATTACATTAGTTCAATATCATTAAATTAATGTATTAACTTTTTACCGTCTTTGAATTTTTCTTTCTTACCTTCATCTACTGTTCACTGAATCAATGATTAGCTCTGCCTAAAACTTAGGTTATTGATTCCCTAAGAAAAGTTCATTCTTCTGATGGAAGTCTGGACAGGAAATACAGGTAATATCAATTGTATAACAAGGAAGGTTGAAGTTAATATACTGCTATAGAAACAAAAGGAAGAGTATATGTACAGAGTCATTAATGCACATGTATTTAAAATCAGTAATAGTATAATAAAGTGTTATATAGAGAGCAATGGATTAACAAAGTAGGAAGTTGGTTAATTGCCTGAGTCCTGTTAATACCTAGTTTCCCTATTTCACTTCCTTATCCTAAAAATAGATTTGGAATTAGATGGTCTCTAAAGTTCCTTTAAACACAAAGATTCTGTAGTTCTTCTATATTGTTATTCATTTGCTGTAGCAAATTCATGAATATACTCCTGTTAATTTAGCTTTGAGAAGAGACTACCGGTGTGTCTAGATTTGTGGAGAGGCTACAATCAGTAAAAGAAAGCTCCTTTTGTGGGCCTGTCAAGTCCTGGCTCTTTAAATCTTACATATGAGATTTCTCACAGGGAAAGTAGATATTCACAAAAACATTGTCTCTTGGGATTTTACCATGTTACTGCTCACTGTTTCAAATTCTAAAAGAAAAAAGAAAAAACCTAGAAAAAGCATTCATCCTGAGAAGCTTGTGGCCAAAGGGGATCACTTTCAATCATATCTGACAATTTGTAGCTATTATTCTGAGATCTGTTCCTTCCAGTCAACTGCTTATTAACACTATCCCTAGTAGATCTACTTCAGTGTTTGTTAAAAAAAAAAATCTAGACTGTACCAGGTATAAAGTTAATGATATTTCAAGAGTTTAAATGACAACAAAAACTACTTTGTTTTATTTAACTTGACTGTTAATGCATTAACAAGTTTGTCAAGTCATTGTAAAATTCCCAATTTCTTTACTTCAACTGTGTAAACACTGAAATAAATGAAATTTGATTTAGTAACACCCTGGATATTAAGCTTTTAAGTCTCTTAACAATTTTGATTCAAAAATAATCCAAACAAAATTTACAAATGCTTAGCATTTTATAATCCTCCACATAAACAATTATGATATCTTGTGATTTTCATTTTCAAAAACTCAATGAGTCCAACTAAATTTTGTCTAGGTGTATCTAAAGAAATGACAATACTTTTTCACAGATTAAGAAGAAAAAGGGGTGGCGCCTGGGTGGCGCCTATGTGTCCCTAGTATGGCTTTAAGAATTTGTGCAAACTGTTATGTGTGTGAGTGTAAAGGATGGAGATGTTATAAACTAAAAGATAAAAGGGTGCAGTTTTTGCATATATGTCAAGACTAAAACAAAACAAAACATGAATTAGTAAAAAACTCTTAAACTGAATTTAATCTCCACTTAAAATCCAAAATTAGAGGGTTGCCTGGGTGGCTCAGTAGGTTAAGCGTCTGACCTCGGTTCAGGTCATGATCTCACTCTTCATGAGATTGAGCCCCGCATCTGGCTCTGTGCTGACAGCTCAGAGCCTCGAGCCTGCTTCAGATTCTGTGTTTCTGTCTCTCTCTGCCCCTCCCCACCCTTTCTCTCTTAAAAATAAACATGAAAAATATTAAAATAAAATGAAATGAAATCCAAAATTAGAAAGAGATACTAAGAACTTTACATCTTAAAAATGATTTCATTATGTAATAGTTCCTTTTATATATAAGGGTTCCCTGTACATAGGTCTCACTCTAAACTTCAGCAATAAAAGATATTTCAAAATCACATATAATTGAAAGATTATATAGAATATGCTAAGTTGTTTATGTGTTCGTTGATGAAGGTATACATTGGTTGCATGGAGGCAGACAATATAACCTCAAGCAAAGAAGGGAAACAAGAAGAAAGACGTGATAAGACTTACCTTTTTCTCAGTTTCTAGGCAGCACTGGAAAATGGAG
This sequence comes from Lynx canadensis, assembly GCF_007474595.2. Lineage (NCBI taxonomy): Eukaryota > Metazoa > Chordata > Mammalia > Carnivora > Felidae > Lynx > Lynx canadensis. The sequence continues at coordinate 102,360,462 of NC_044304.2, forward strand.
CAAAAGGAGATGGTTCCTTTTGTCTTAGGTTCATGAATTAAATGATGCTTTTTGAAACCATAATTTGAAGTTTATGTTTATAACTAAGAAGAACAACAAAGAAAAGAGCCCTAAAAGAATTCTTCAGTTCTCAATAGCCTCAGGAGTCAACAAAGACCGCCTAACTTAAATAAATAATTGAAAAAAGAAAAGTTTTTGCAAGGGTTGGTACTCTGAATTTGACTATACAAAACCTCTGAGTTATGAGAAATAATTTTGTTAGCTAACATCATAGCTTAGTTTGTATTTACTATTAAATTAAGCACCTCCATCAGCATTGATTAAATTGATTTATCCCCAACACAATGAGAAAACTTCACTGTTTGTAATACGGTGACTCTCCAACTATAATTGTCTGCAGACGGTTGCTGCAATATTTATCTGACTAGCTTGGAAGACACTTATGATAATAATAGTGGTAACCTATGGTTACTGAATGCTTAGTTGAATACCTAGGGTTGTGAAATTTTCATTCATTGTTGGAGAGGATGTATAATAACCAGAACACCTGGGGCTTTAGTTCAATGCTGGAGGAAATATAAAATGGTATAGGCCACTCTGAAAAAAGAGTTTGGCAGTTTCTTAAAAGGTATGACATGGCCTAGCAATTCAACTTTTGGTTTTGCCTAGAGAAAGGAAAACCTATAGCTATAGAAATACCTGAACATGAATTTTCATAGTAGTTTTATTTGTAATATCCCAGTGCTTGAAAGAACTCAAATAGCCATCAAGAGGTGAAAAAACACAATGGAATAAGGCTGGACAATAAAGAAAGAATGGAGTACTGTAATAAGCAAGAAAATGGATGCATACGCGCCGTGATGATTCTCAAAACCATCATGCTGAGCACAAGTTGTCAGGAGCAAAAGAATATAGATTCTATGATTATATTAATTTAAAATCCTAAAATAGGAAAAACTAATCAATAGTGACAGAAAAAGCAGATCCATGGCTGTCTGGGGCCAGTGATCTTGCAAAGATTTACTACAAAAGGTAGCAGAGAACATTTTGAGCTTGATGACTATGCTGTATATCTGCCTTTGGTCAGGCTGTGCATGTGTATACATTTGCTGAAATCCAGGGAAAAGCTCTGCACTTAAAATAAGCATGTTTATTATATGTAAAACATACCTCATTAGAGTTAGTTTTGAAAATTGACTTATTTTAATGAAATTTTCTTTTCTTTTTTTTAATATAATTTATTGTCAAATTCGTTTCCATACAACATGCAGTGCTTATCCCAACAAGTGCCATCCTCCATGCCCATCACCCACTTTCTCCTCTTCCCCACCCCCCATCAACCTTCAGTTCTCAGTCCTTTAGAGTCTCTTATGGTTTGCCTTCCTCCCTCTCTGTAACTTTTTCTTTCCCCTTCCCTTCCCGCATGGTCTTCTGTTAAGTTTCTCAAGATCCAAATATGAGTGAAAACATATGGTATCTGTCTTTCTCTGCCTGACTTATTTCACTTAGAATGATACCCTCCAGTTCCATCCACGTTGCTACAAATGGCCAGGTTTCATTCTTTCTCATTGCTAAGTAGTATTCCATTGTATATATAAACCACATCTTCTTTATCCATTCGTCAGTTGATGGACATTTAGGCTCTTTCCATAATTTGGCTATTGTTGAAAGTACTGCTATAAACATTGGGGTACACGTGCCACTATGAAATTTTGTTTTCTGAAAGAAGAGAAGATTGGCTATTTTCATGTAGTGTAATCAGTGAAACTAATGATTTTGTGATTGGTAGGTCACACTAAATACAGTCACATATCAGTGTCTCCACACAGGAAAAAATATGAGGAAGCTATAACCATAAACTGTGTATTCCTCACCACTTCAACATTCTAAGAATATTGACATATTTACAAGGTACACATGAAGAATTACTTAAAATCTATGGTAGAATATTTTCTTTAGTTAGAATTAATATAGAAATTATTATTTAAATCAGAGGAGAAAACACACTTAAGACATTTTGATACAGAAATATCTTTGGTGTATATATCCGATACATAACACTGCAAATTTAGTCAACATTAATTATTAAAGGGCACATTATGTTCCTAAACTTTAGACAAAATTACCTTAATTCAAAATATAAATTTAGAAAGGAACAATCCTCCTAATGTCAATATTTTTCTTCACCATATTCTGATTTTTTAAGCAAAAAGTATGTATCAGGATCGAAACTTTTCTTTTAATTTTAATTATTTAGTTTTGAGAGAGAGACAGAGCAAGTGGGAGAGGGGCAGAGAGAGAGAGAGAGAGAGAGAGAGAGAGAGAGACACAAAATCTGAAGCAGGCTCCAGGCTCTGAGCTGTCAGCACAAAGCCTGACGCAGGGCTCGAACTCATGAGTGGTGATCATGACCTGAGCTGAAGTTGGATGCTCAACTGACTGAACCATCCAGGAACCCCAGGATCAAAACTTTTCTTGAGGGCCATACTGTTAAACCAGATTACCTGAATTCCAACAGCAAAATCCCTACATTACATGAGTTCACATTTTAAGACTACTAACATGAGTATGGTTAGTAGTCTTGAAAGTGATGTGTCTTATAACTGATGTCATCTTATAGTCACTAATGGTTAGTGGCAGTAAGGATGAGGAAGCATAGAGAAAACAAAGTAAACATACTGCATAGTATAAGATAACTTAGCTAATTAATGAATATAGAGAGAGACATATATATGATCACTTACATACATATATGGAATATAATTTAAGATAGAGTTTAACGTGTAAAACAGGGGAGAGTGGTGTTTCAGTTGGTTAAGCGACTAACTCTTGGTTTCAGCTCAGGTCATGATCTCACAGTTTCATGAGTTCAAGCCCCACATCAGTCTCCGTGCTGGCAGTGGGGAGCCTCCTTGGAATTCTCTATCTCCCTCTCTCTCTGCCCCTCCCACACTTGTGCTATCTCTGTCTCTCAAAATAAATAAATAAACTTAAAAAAATTATAAAGTTTAAAAGAAATATAAGGGGAAAGTCTAATAGACACATGCAAAGATGCTCAACATCACTTATTCTCAGGGAAATACAAATCAAAACTGCAATGAGATACCACCTTGCACCTGTCAGAATGGCTAAAATCAAGGATGTGGAGAAAGAGGAACCCTACTGCACTGTTGGTGGGAATCCAAACTGGTGCAGCCACTCTGGAAAACAGTATGGAGGTTATTCAAAAAGTTTAAAGTAAAATACCTTAAGTTCCAGCAATTTCACTACTAGGCATTTGCCCAAATAATATAAAAATACTAATTCAAAGGGATACATGCACCCTGGTGTTCATAGGAGCATTATCTACAACAGCCAAATTATGGAAGCAGCCCAAATGTCCATCAACCAATGAATAGATAAATAAGATATATACACATGTGTACACACACACACACACACACACACACACAAAATGGAATATTTCTCAGCCATAAAAAGAATGAAATTTTGCCATTTACAAAAGTGTTGTTGGATCTAGAGAGTATTATGCTAAGCGAAAAGCGAAATAAGAGAAAGACTAATACCATATGATTTCACTCATATGTGGAATTTAAGAAAAAAAATAAATGAGCAAAGGGAAAAGAGACAGGCAGAGAAAGAGAGAGAAAGGCAAACCAAGAAACAAATTCCTAACTTTAGAGAACAGACTGATGGTCACCAGAAGGGAGGTGGGTGGGGAGATGGGTTTACTAGGTAATGGGGATTAAGGAGTCAACTTGTTGTGATAAGCACTGCGTGATGTATGGAAGTATTGAACTGCCATATTATACACCTGAAACTAATATTATGCTGTATATTAATTAATTGGAATATAAATAAAATTTGAGAATAATAAATAATTTTTAAAAAAGAAATACAAGGAATAAAAACATAATGTTAGAAGTTCAATTTCTTCAAGAAATTATGAGTCTCAAATGGATACATTGAAAATATCTCTACATTTATAAATCAAAATTATCATATTTACAAAAAGAAGAAGAGAAATAAACACCTACAAAGGAGTAAGACAAAACTTCTGCTACAATATCTTTTAAAGTAAAGAGAACATCAGTAAGGATATAGAAGATTTGATCAGGAAAATTACCAAGCTTGATCTAAGGGATCTTATAAAGACTATTGCATCAACACATATAGAATTCAGTTTCTCCTCAAGCACACATTTAAAATTTATATCATAGGATCTGTATTATATAGATACAGATATTATATACAGAATATATTATATAATTATTCTGTATATATTATTATATACAGAAAATATTATACATATTTTCTGAATGGAAATACATTTAAAAATAACAATATGAAGAAAAATCCACATAAGTTTTACATTTTATTACAGTAAACATTTAAATACTCATAAGTAAAAGAGTAAAAAGAAATCATAGTAGAAATTTTAAAATGGAACTGAAAGCAAGTGAGAATAACATGAAATCAGAAATTTAAATTAGAACTTTGAGAAATATAACTTTACCTAAATACTAGCACTTGGGAAGAAAGGATAATAATTATTAAGCTGCAAGGGCAACTTGAGTATTTGAAAGGGCAATACGATAAACCTTGAGACTTAGGAAAAAACAATATGATAAAAAGAGAAGATATTAATGAACTGGAATATCAAGTCCTTGATAGTGTCTTTTTAATTTGACCATTATGCCTATCTGGTGGTATGTACTTCATCATATCAGGTGTTTCATTTGTTTATGATGGATGATAATTAATTGGGTTGACACCTTTTTATATATTGTGACCATAACTCCTTTGGTAAAAGGCCCAGCCCACTTAGGTCTTATCTCCCCATGCACTTATTATAAGTTATAGGAATTCATTATATATTATTATTAAGTGCTTTTTTGGGGTGATATGTATAATAAGAAAAATACACATAGCTGTTTTTCATTTCATTCTCAATTTTATGAACATAAATTTTAAATTTTATTGCAATCCTTTTTATCAATATTTTACTTTTATGGCTAATGTTTTTTGAGATCTATTAAAACATATTTTGCCTACTGTTATTTTCTATGATCTTCATTGCTTTATCATTCACACTCTAATTTGCAATCTATCTGTTTTATGTATGGTGTGAGGTATTAAATATGGATCCTTTTTTTTTTCTATTTGAATACTCAATTTGTGCATTACCATTTATTGAAAGGTTTTCACCCTAACTTGCACTAGCAATTTTGTTAAGAATCAGGTGATCATATATGTGGGAGTCTGTAGACTTCCTATTCTGTTCCTTTTCCATTTGCCTCTCCTCACCAAAAACACGTCTGATCACTTTGACAGTAGATTGTGGTGTCTGAGCAAGTACTATCTTGAGGTTTGTTTTTATGCAAAATTATTCATGCTACTTGTGTTATTTTTCTTTCCTATATATTTTTAAGTAAACTTACCAACCTTTACAAAATAGTGCTAAAATTTGATAATAACCTAATTAATTCTCTAAATCAATTTTGAAAATGTTGGCATCTATATCAGTGTTCCAGTTCATGAATAGTGTATTCAGTTGTTTATTTAGCTGTTATTAAATTTTCTCAATAATATTTCTGAGGATTTCCATTGGGAAGCTTTACATATGTTCATGAGATTTACTGTCAGATTCTGTTTTTACAAAACACATCTAAAATTTTGTGGTAATGCATAGGAATGTATTTTATTCTTTTGTAGTTTCAAGTTTTTATTTAAAATCCAGTTAGTTAACATATTTGATTTTTATGTATTGTGTATCCAGTTACCTCATTAGTCACTTTATTGAGAAAGTTATTTATACATTCTATTGGAATTTCTTTTTGCACAATAATATTGTGTACATATAATGGCAGTTTTATCTCTTCTTTAAAATACTTAACACTTTTCAATATTTTATTAAACAAACTGATATCCAGTAGCCATGATGAACAAAATTGGCAATATAGGGCATTTTAATATCATTCCTGATAACAGGGAAAATATTTTCATTAGTTCAAAAATAATATTCATGTAGTATTTTTATGGACATCCCTTATCATCAAGAAAGAGCCATTATCTTAAAAGTATGTTATAAACTTTTATCATGAACATGTGTTGAATTTTATCAAACAATTTTTCATAATTTATTAACATAATCATAGTTTTATTTATTGCTTTAATTTAAAATTATTATAATTTGTAATGTTTAGGATTAGGAATGATGACCTCTTGTTCATTGCTGATTGTCTCATATCTTGTTAGGTGTTTATTAATTTTATTAATCTTTTTAAAGACCTAATGTAGTCTTTGTTAATTTATTCTATTAAAGATTTAATTTTTATTTTATTTATTTATTATCTTCATAATTTGGTTATTTACACTATTTTGTTTAATTTTCTGAGGTTATTTTTTCTATTTTCTTATGATGGACACTAGGTGACTTTTACTTTTATCTTTTTGAATTAAAATGTGTCTATCAATTTACATGGTCTACCTGTTTTTCAACAGGTTTCCCATATCATATATTCTTTTATTATTACTTTAAAATATTTTCTAATATTTCTAATCTCCATGTTGATACCTTCTTTGGCACATTAATTATATAGAGTATATTTCCTAAGATTTTAGTATATTGTGGCTATTATTTATTCTATTGTTTGAGCTTAATTTAGTTTATTTCACCCTGATCAGAGAACATACTGAGTAACTTAAAATATTTAAAAGTATTTAAATTTGTTGAGATTTACTTTACAGTGTCATATTTCCATGAGGAGTTGGAAAAAAATTATGTATCCCATATGATATTAATTTCCCATTGCCACTGTAACATATTACCAGAAATTTAGCGGCTTAGGCAACACAAATTTATTATCTTAAAATTCTGAATATCAAGAATATAAAATGAGTCTATGGGAATGCTTTTTTTTTTCCTAGATGCTATCAGGAGAATCTGTTTCCTTGTCTTTTTTAGACTCTATTGATTGCCTACCTTCTTTAACTCCTGGCTCCATCCTTTAGCTTCAAAACATCCATATAGATTCTTCCAAACTCTTCTTTCTCCTTTTGTCATCATGTTGCCTTCTCTTGCCTGACCCTCCTATCTCTCTCTCTCTCTTCTAAGGACCTTTGCGATTACATTGGGTTCACTCTGATAATCTGAGATAAACTCCTGTCCCCAAATTCTAAATTTAATCACATATGCAAAGTCCCTTTTCCCCATATAAGGTAGCGTTTTCACAGCTCCTGGGGATATAGGCATGGGCATCTTGGGAGCCATCTTTCTGTTTACCACATACAATTTAGGGTATAGGGTCCTAAATTAGATGTGTTAGCTGTGCTTTTCAAGTATTGTATTTGCTGAATTTCTGTCTGTTTTTGTATCATTTATTGAGAAATCAAGGCTAAAATCTTCAATTACGATTTTATTAAAAAAAAATTAACGTTTATTATGAGCATGAGTGGGGGAGGAGAGAGAAAGAGGGAGACACAGAATCTGAAACAGGCTCCAGGCTCTGAGCTGTCAGCACAGAGCCCAATGCGGGGCTCAAACTCATGGACCATGAGATCGTGACCTGAGCTGAAGTTGGACACTTAACCGATTGATCCACCCAGGTGCCCCTTCAATTATGATTTTATATTGGCCCTTTAGTTATATCAGTTTTAGCTTTATACGACTTGAGGCTATGTAATTGATGAATACGATTTTATTTTATGATTGGATTTATTCATTTTGTGAAAATCCCTTTTTCTTATCATATTTATATCTTTATCTCTGAAATGTATTTACACCTGACAGTATTTAACTCATATACCTGATGATTATGCTACTGTTGTTGTGTACTTTAATACTAAATGATCTCTCTTCTTCGAGATATCATATTTCCCTCTGGAATAATTTTCCTTCTACTTTGAGAATTTCCGTTAGCATATTTTTAAAATTTTGGTCTGATGATGATAACCTCTCTTATACTTTGTTTGTCTGAAGATGTTTCACTTTGACTTTTGAAGAATCTTTTGTATTTTTTCTATATTTCTATAATTTTCTTTCCATGCCTTGAAATATTTAATCATTGATTTTAATGTTTCCTTATCCCTGTTAAAAATGAAACTGTCCTCTTCTTACTGTATATTAGAAGATAGCATACATATGATAATGTATATTAGAAGATAATTTTTTAAATATGATTTTTTAAGCTTTTATATTTGGTTTTCAGGTATTTTTAAATGAGACTTCTATATGTGAGTTTCTTTTTGATAATTCTGATAGGTTTTTTCTTCCCTTTTATTAATTTTTAAATGTCTTTAGCCTGCATGTCTTCTATTATTGTCCTTGTACTATTTTTTCTCCCCTTTTCCTAGGACTAAAGGCTTTTCATCTGGATCTCATATATCTCTTCTATTCTTTCTATTCTTTTTCCTATATATGGTTCATTCTGCATACTTTTAAAAAAATTTTTTAATGTTTATTTATTTTTGAGAGAGAGAGAGACAGTGTGAGCAGGGGAGGAGCAGAGAAAGAAGGAGACACAGAAACCTAAGTAGGTTCCAGGCTCTGAGTTGTCAGCACAGAGCCTGGTGTGGGGCTCGAACCCATGAACCCTGAGATCATGGCCTGAGCCGAAGTCTGATGCTTAACCGACTGAGCCACCCAGGCACCCCCTGCATATTTTCTAATTGCATATTTAAAAAAATTATTTCTTCTTATTTGAATATCTTCTTTTCTGCTGTATCTGATGGGTTTTTTTTTTTAATTTTTTTTTCAATGTTTATTTATCTTTTTTGGGACAGAGAGAGACAGAGCATGAACGGGGGAGGGGCAGAGAGAGAGGGAGACACAGAATCGGAAACAGGCTCCAGGTTCTGAGCCATCAGCCCAGAGCCCGACGCGGGGCTCGAACTCACGGACCGTGAGATCGTGACCTGGCTAAAGTCGGACGCTTAACCGACTGCGCCACCCAGGCGCCCCTCTGATGGTTTTTTTTTTTTTTTTTCAACGTTTATTTATTTTTGGGACAGAGAGAGACAGAGCATGAACAGGGGAGGGGCAGAGAGAGAGGGAGACACAGAATCGGAAACAGGCTCCAGGCTCTGAGCCATCAGCCCAGAGCCTGATGCGGGGCTCGAACTCCCGGACCGCGAGATCGTGACCTGGCTGAAGTCGGACGCTTAACCGACTGCGCCACCCAGGCGCCCCCTGATGGGTTTTTAAGACCATCTCTTGGGGCACCTGAGTAGCTCAGTTGGTTAAGCAGCTAACTTCAGCTCAGGTCATAATCTCATAGTTGGTGGGTTTGAGCCCTGTGTCGGGTTCTGTGGTAACAGCTCAGAGCCTGGAGCCTGTTTGCAATTCTATGTCTCCCTCTCTCTCTGCTTCCCCCACTCATGCTCTCCATCTATCTCTCTCAAAAATAAGTAAACATTTAAAACATTTTTAAAAAGACCATCTTTTGAATTCATTTTTGTGATATTATTTTCTATGTTCATTTGATTATTTTATGGGTCGTAAGCTTTTGTTTAATCTTGTCAGCACTTTTATTTTACATATTAATAAGAGTTTTATTTTTTCCAGCGTTTTTGAGATGTAATTGATGTAAAACATATGTAAGTTTACAGTGTACAAGTTAATGATTTTATACACCTATTGCAAAATGATTATTACCTTAGTAGTTAACACATCCAACACCTCACATAGTTGTGTGTGTGTGTGTGTGTGTGTGTGTGTGTGTGTGTGTGTATGTGTATATATGTTTGGTGAGAACATTTAATACCTATTCTCAGTTTACTGACTTGTACTTCTTATTATTAACTTTCTCGAGGGAAAGTGTAATAATTCTGTATAATAAAAGCCAGGTAAATAGCCACCAGAGGACTCATAATCAGCTTAAGAAAACTTTGTTCCTTAATTGTTACTCTTATGAACATCATTGTGTAAAAACATTCATTCCACTCATCCTTATGCCAATTTGAGCCACAAGTTGCTTGTGTTATAAAGAAAGCAAGATTGAACATAGGTATAGATTGCTTAGGTTAAAGACAAAGAGCATGAGAAGTAATAATCCTAACACAAAAGGAAAACATCCAAGCATATACAAATTATTTGCAGCATTTTATTATGTATGTTATGTATAACAAATTATGTATATATATATTTAGCTATGTATAACAAAACAAAAAGCATCTCCTTTACATGAAAGTCAATATACTCAGTGTCTACTAATTTGTCATAGTTTTTAAAAGGAAATAATTTTGTTTTAAATGAGGATGAAGAAATATACATGGATAAAAATAAAACAGTTATCTTACAATAAAGTATAGATTAGGGAGGGAAAAATGGTAAGGGAAAACCATCACAACAAAACTTCTCTATAGGTGTCAAATTACCTTAAAAATTTTGTGGATAAATTCTAAACATTTAAAATTAAGATTGATATTATTATTAATGCAAAGCATCTGAACATTCTATAAATAAGTCAAACATAGATACCAAAACATGAAGAGTGGTTCAATCAAATTATTGTAGGTTATATAAATTTAGTGTGAAATTTTCATGTCTAAAAGGAAAATTCAGCAACAATAAATGAAATATGGGAGAAAACATAACAAATATCATTTCTGCATTAAATAATAAAAATTGTCACCAAGGAATGAAATATTAAATTTATATTAAATTTCTAAAAACTCATAAAACCTAGTAACAATAGACTGTCTAAAATTATTTCCCTTTAGAAAATTTCCTCCAATATAATTTTAAACTAGACCACTTTAGATATCTTTTGTTTAATATACTGAATAGTCATCCATCACAGTTAGTCATATCAATAATTTCATACTAATAAATATTTCTAGAGGGGAGTTTATTGCAAATTTGTTGTGAAGGTACCTGGGTAGCTCAGTTGGTTAAGCGCCCAGCTCTTGATATCGGCTCAGGTCATGATCTCACAGTTTGTGAGTTTGAGCCCCACATGGGGCTCTGCGCTGACAGTGCGGAGTCTGCTTGGGATTTTCTCTCTCTCTCTCTCTCTCTCTCTCTCTCTCTCTCTCTCTCTTTCTCTCTGCCCTTCTTCTGCTCTCTCTCTCTCTCTCTCTCTCTCTCAAGATAAACATTTAAAAATGTGAATTTCTTTTTCATTTTTATAATTCACTCTTCACTAATCTTCCCCTGTGTCCTAGAGAACCACTCCCAAAATATCTGTCCCATTTTAACACTAAATATAAGCATCATTGTAGACAAAGATAACACTTTGAAAGTATTTCACCAAATGCAACTACATTGAGGGCAATAACTGGATATTGTAATACTTATGAAGAAGATGATAATTATAATTTGAAAGCTTAAAGTTATAGAATGTTTATTATGTGCCATGTGCCATGCTAAATGATTAACTTTCATTATCCAGTTTCCATAGTGACCTATAAAATACTGCAGTTTGAACATGTTAAGTGATTTGTTCAATATCATTGAACTAGTGCTTGGGAAAGTTGAGGCTTCATGCAGCATTGTCAAAATCCAGAAATGGCATACTAAACATTTCATGATATCACTATGGTAGTTTAATATTTACAACTGATAAATAAATAAATTTAATTCTCCATCAGGGAATCCTTTTTTTTTATATATATATGAAATTTATTGACAAATTGGTTTCCATACAACACCCAGTGCTCATCCCAAAAGGTGCCCTCCTCAATACCCATCACCCACCCTCCCCTCCCTCCCACCCCCCATCAACCCTCAGTTTGTTCTCAGTTTTTAACAGTCTCTTATGCTTTGGCTCTCTCCCACTCTAACCTCTTTTTTTTTTTTTCCTTCCCCTCCCCCATGGGTTCCTGTTAAGTTTCTCAGGATCCACATAAGAGTGAAACCATATGGTATCTGTCTTTCTCTGTATGGCTTATTTCACTTAGCATTACACTCTCCAGTTCCATCCACGTTGCTACAAAAGGCCATATTTCATTTTTTCTCATTGCCACGTAGTATTCCATTGTGTATATATACCACAATTTCTTTATCCATTCATCAGTTGATGGACATTTAGGCTCTTTCCATAATTTGGCTATTGTTGAGAGTGCTGCTATGAACATTGGGGTACAAGTGCCTCTATGCATCAGTACTCCTGTATCCCTTGGATAAATTACTAGCAGTGCTATTGCTGGGTCATAGGGTAGGTCTATTTTTAAGTTTCTGAGGAACCTCCACACTGCTTTCCAGAGCGGCTGCACCAATTTGCATTCCCACCAACAGTGCAAGAGGGTTCCCGTTTCTCCACATCCTCTCCAGCATCTATAGTCTCCTGATGTGTTCATTTTGGCCACTCTGACTGGCGTGAGGTGATACCTGAGTGTGCTTTTGATTTGTATTTCCCTGATAAGGAGCGACGCTGAACATCTTTTCATGTGCCTGTTGGCCATCTGGATGTCTTCTTTAGAGAAGTGTCTATTCATGTTTTCTGCCCATTTCTTCACTGGGTTATTTGTTTTTCGGGTGTGGAGTTTGGTGAGCTCTTTATAGATTTTAGATACTAGCCCTTTGTCCGATATGTCATTTGCAAATATCTTTTCCCATTCCGTTGGTTGCCTTTTAGTTTTGTTGGTTGTTTCCTTTGCTGTGCAGAAGCTTTTTATCTTCATAAGGTCCCAGTAATTCACTTTTGCTTTTAGTTCCCTTGCCTTTGGGGATGTGTCGAGTAAGAGAATGCTACGGCTGAGGTCAGAGAGGTCTTTTCCTGCTTTCTCCTCTAAGGTTTTGATGGTTTCCTGTCTCACATTTAGGTCCTTTATCCATTTTGAGTTTATTTTTGTAAATGGTGTGAGAAAGTGGTCTAGTTTCAACCTTCTGCATGTTGCTGTCCAGTTCTCCCAGCACCATTTGTTAAAGAGGCTGTCTTTTTTCCATTGGATGTTCTTTCCTGCTTTGTCAAAGATGAGTTGGCCATACGTTTGTGGGTCTAGTTCTGGGGTTTCTATTCTATTCCATTGGTCTGTGTGTCTGTTTTTGTGCCAATACCATGCTGTCTTGATGATGACAGCTTTGTAGTAGAGGCTGAAGTCTGGGATTGTGATGCCTCCTGCTTTGGTCTTCTTCTTCAGTATTCCTTGGCTATTCGGGGCCTTTTGTGGTTCCACATGAATTTTAGGATTGCTTGTTCTAGGTTCGAGAAGAATGCTGGTGCAATTTTGATTGGGATTACATTGAATGTGTAGATAGCTTTGGGTAGTATTGACATTTTGACAATATTTATTTTTCCAATCCATGAGCAGGGAATGTCTTTCCATTTGTTTAAATCTTCTTCAATTACCTTCATAAGTTTTCTATAGTTTTCAGCATACAGATCCTTTACATCTTTGGTTAGATTTATTCCTAGGTATTTTATGCTCCTTGGTGCAATTGTGAATGGGATCATTTTCTTTATTTGTCTTTCTGTTGCTTCATTGTTAGTGTATAAGAATGCCACTGATTTCTGTACATTGATTTTGTATCCTGCAACTTTGCTGAATTCATGTATCAGTTCTAGCAGACTTTTGGTGGAGTCTATCGGATTTTCCATGTATAATATCATGTCATCTGCAAAAAGCGAAAGCTTGACTTCATCTTTGCCAATTTTGATGCCTTTGATTTCCTTTTGTTGTCTGATTGCTGATGCTAGAACTTCCAGCACTATGTTAAACAACAGCGGTGAGAGTGGGCATCCCTGTCGTGTTCCTGATCTCAGGGAAAAAGCTCTCAGTTTTTCCCCGTTGAGGATGATGTTAGCTGTGGGCTTTTCATAAATGGCTTTTATGATCTTTAAGTATGTTCCTTCTATCCCGACTTTCTCAAGGGTTTTTATTAAGAAAGGGTGCTGGATTTTGTCAAAGGCCTTTTCTGCATCGATTGACAGGATCATATGGTTCTTCTCTTTTTTTTTGTTAATGTGATGTATCACGTTGATTGATTTGCGAATGTTGAACCAGCCCTGCATCCCAGGAATGAATCCCACTTGATCATGGTGAATAATTCTTTTTATATGCTGTTGAATTCGATTTGCTAGTATCTTATTGAGAATTTTTGCATCCATATTCATCAGGGATATTGGCCTGTAGTTCTCTTTTTTGACTGGGTCTCTGTCTGGTTTAGGAATCAAAGTAATACTGGCTTCATAGAATGAGTCTGGAAGTTTTCCTTCCCTTTCTATTTCTTGGAATAGCTTGAGAAGGATAGGTATTATCTCTGCTTTAATTGTCTGGTAGAACTCCCCTGGGAAGCCATCTGGTCCTGGACTCTTATTTGTTGGGAGATTTTTGATAACCGATTCAATTTCTTCGCTGGTTATGGGTCTGTTCAAGCTTTCTATTTCCTCCTGATTGAGTTTTGGAAGAGTGTGGGTGTTCAGGAATGTGTCCATTTCTTCCAGGTTGTCCAATTTGTTGGCATATAATTTTTCATAGTATTCCCTGATAATTGTTTGTATCTCTGAGGGATTGGTTGTAATAATTCCATTTTCATTCATGATTTTTTCTATTTGGGTCATCTCCCTTTTCTTTTTGAGAAGCCTGGCTAGCGGTTTGTCAATTTTGTTTATTTTTTCAAAAAACCAACTCTTGGTTTCGTTGATCTGCTCTACAGTTTTTTTAGATTCTATATTGTTTATTTCTACTCTGATCTTTATTATTTCTCTTCTTCTGCTGGGTTTAGGTTGCCTTTGCTGTTCTGCTTCTATTTCCTTTAGGTGTGCTGTTAGATTTTGTATTTGGGATTTTTCTTGTTTCTTGAGATAGGCCTGGATTGCAATGTATTTTCCTCTCAGGACTGCCTTCGCTGCGTCCCAAAGCGTTTGGATTGTTGTATTTTCATTTTCGTTTGTTTCCATATATTTTTTGATTTCTTCTCTAATTGCCTGGTTGATCCACTCATTCGTTAGTAGGGTGTTCTTTAACCTCCATGCTTTTGGAGGTTTTCCAGACTTTTTCCTGTGGTTGATTTCAAGCTTCATAGCATTGTGGTCTGAAAGTATGCATGGTATAATTTCAATTCTTGTAAACTTATGAAGGGCTGTTTTGTGACCCAGTATATGATCTATCTTGGAGAATGTTCCATGTGCACTCGAGAAGAAAGTATATTCTGTTGCTTTGGGATGCAGAGTTCTAAATATATCTGTCAAGTCCATCTGATCCACTGTCTCATTCAGGGCCCTTGTTTCTTTATTGACCGTGTGTCTAGATGATCTATCCATTTCTGTAAGTGGGGTGTTAAAGTCCCCTGCAATGACCACATTCTTATCAATAAGGTTGCTTCTGTTTATGAGTAATTGTTTTATATACTTGGGGGCTCTGGTATTCGGCGCATAGACATTTATAATTGTTAGCTCTTCCTGATGGATAGACCCTGTAACTATTATATAATGTCCTTCTTCATCTCTTGTTACAGCCTTTAATTTAAAGTCTAGTTTGTCTGATATAAGTATGGCTACTCCAGCTTTCTTTTGGCTTCCAGTAGCATGATAAATAGTTCTCCATCCCCTCACTCTGAATCTAAAGGTGTCCTCAGGTCTAAAATGAGTCTCTTGTAGACAGCAAATAGATGGGTCTTGTTTTTTTATCCATTCTGATACCCTATGTCTTTTGGTTGGCGCATTTAATCCATTTACATTCAGTGTTATTATAGAAAGATACGGGTTTAGAGTCATTGTGATGTCTGTATGTTTTATGCTTGTAGTGATGTCTCTGGTACTTTGTCTCACAGGGTCCCCCTTAGGATCTCTTGTAGGGCTGGTTTAGTGGTGACAAATTCCTTCAGTTTTTGTTTGTTTGGGAAGACCTTTATCTCTCCTTCTATTCTAAATGACAGACTTGCTGGATAAAGGATTCTCGGCTGCATATTTTTTCTGTCTAGCACCCTGAAAATCTCGTGCCAATTCTTTCTGGCCTGCCAAGTTTCAAAAGAGAGATCAGTCACGAGTCTTATAGGTCTCCCTTTATATGTGAGGGCACGTTTACCCCTTGCTGCTTTCAGAATTTTCTCTTTATCCTTGTATTTTGCCAGTTTCACTATGATATGTCGTGCAGAAGATCGATTCAAGTTACGTCTGAAGGGAGTTCTCTGTGCCTCTTGGATTTCAATGCCTTTTTCCTTCCCCAGTTCAGGGAAGTTCTCAGCTATGATTTCTTCAAGTACCCCTTCAGCACCTTTCCCTCTCTCTTCCTCCTCTGGGATACCAATTATGCGTATATTATTTCTTTTTAGTGTATCACTTAGTTCTCTAATTTTCCCCTCATACTCCTGGATTTTTTTATCTCTCTTTTTCTCAGCTTCCTCTTTTTCCATAACTTTATCTTCTAGTTCACCTATTCTCTCCTCTGCCTCTTCCATCCGAGCCGTGGTGGTTTGCATTTTGTTTTGCATTTCATTTAAAGCGTTTTTCAGCTCCTCGTGACTGTTCCTTAGTCCCTTGATCTCTGTAGCAAGAGATTCTCTGCTGTCCTGTATACTCTTTTCAAGCCCAGCGATTAATTTTATGACTATTATTCTAAATTCACTTTCTGTTATATTATTTAAATCCTTTTTGATCAGCTCATTAGCTGTTGTTATTTCCTGGAGATTCTTCTGAGGGGAATTCTTCCGCTTGGTCATTTTGGATAGTCCCTGGTGTGGTGAGGACCTGCAGGGCACTTCCCCTGTGCTGTGGTGTATAACTGGAGTTGGTGGGCGGGGCCGCAGTCAGTCCTGATGTCTGCCCCCAGCCCACCTCTGGGGCCACAGTCAGACTGGTGTGTGCCTTCTCTTCCCCTTCCTAGGGGCGGGATTCCCTGTGGGGTGGCGTGGCCCGTCTGGGCTACTTGCACACTGCCAGGCTTGTGATGCTGGGGATCTGGCGTATTAGCTGGGGTGGGAAGGCAAGGTGCACGGCGGCAGGGGGGGCAGGCTTAGCTCGCTTCTCCTTAGGTGATCCACTTCAGGAGGGGCCCTGTGGCAGCGGGAGGGAGTCAGATCCACTGCCGGAGGTTTGGCTCCGCAGAAGCACAGAGTTGTGTGTTTGCGCGGAGCGAGCAATTTCCCTGGCCGGAACCGGTTCCCTTTGGGATTTTGGCTGGGGGATGGGCGGCGGAGATGGCGCTGGCGAGCGCCTTTGTTCCCCACCAAACTGAGCTCTGTCGTCCGGGGGCTCCGCAGCTCACCCTCCCTTTGTCCTCCAGCCTTCCCGCTTTCCGAGCAGAGCTGTTAACTTATGACTTCCCAGACGCTAAGTCGCGCTTGCTGTCGGAACACAGTCCGTCAGGCCCCTCCGCTTTTGCAAGCTGGACTCCGGGGCTCTGCTTGGCTGGCGAGCCGCCCCTCCGCCCCGGCTCCCTCCCGCCAGTCCGTGGAGAGCGCACCACCTCGCCGCCCTTCCTACCCTCTTCCGTGGGCCTCTCGTCTGCACTTGGGTCCGGTGACTCCGTTCTGCTAATCCTCTGGCGGTTTTCTGGGTTATTTAGGCAGGTGTAGGTGGAATCTAAGTGATCAGCAGGACGCGCGGTGAGCCCAGCGTCCTCCTACGCCGCCATCTTCCCGTCGAGCCCAAGAGATTCTTCTCCATCAGGGAATCTTAAAAAGGTCCAAGGAAATTTTGAAAAGAAGTTATATTTTGTTTTCTAATAACACCAGAGAAAAAAAATAAAATACATTTCTAAATGTGTAACGTTACCAAATGTGTTAACTATTATAAGAGAGCAATACTACCTATATACATTCAAAGCATGTTACATACATTGATAAACTGGTCTTGTTTTTCTAATATTTCCCTCAGTAGTCTGCCTTCTGAATGGGTCAACTTAGACCTACCTAATAATCACTTCTCCATTATTTTTATTAATCTAGAAATGTCTACAGAGTATTTTTAATTAATCTCATGAGTTTTAATGAGTATTTTAAAAAGTCTTTAACTTCATTATATTTTAATTAGTAAAATCACCCATGTACTTCATCACTCCATAGAAGTGTATGACTAAAATTGTTTCTGGCTGGTGCTATTTCCAATAGGTAGTAGTACTTAATTGACTTGCCTTGAGTGTCCAAATATGACATTTCTGTATGAAATGAATATTGAAAATCAGTTTTCTGAGAATTGTCCTGAACTTTTTATATTATTTTTTTTCTCATTCACGCGTTGTGAAAACCAGAATCAAAATATGTATGTGTTCCTGTTATGACTTAACAAAGGTTATTATTCCATATAATTCCCCTAATGTCATTCCTTGATAAATGACTGTCTTCATTGTGTTCTCAACTTTATTCAGGTCATCTGTAACCCATGTGGAGAGGTACACAATATTTTATGACCATATTTGAGATTCTAATGTGAACTGTAGTATGTAAAAGAATATTCACGGCACCTGGATGGCTCAGTCGACTGAGTGTTTTGACTCAGGTCATGATCCCAGGGTCATAAGATTGAGCTCTGCATCAGGCTCCACCCTGGATGTGGAGCCTGCTTAAGATTCTTCCTCATTTTCCTCTTCCCCTCTCCCCAGCTAATGCTCTCTTTCTACAATAAATTAAAAAAAAGAATATTCAACTCCAAAATGTGGGGGAAGATAATGGCACAACAGAATTTGAGTCATTGTTTCCAAATGAATGAAATGTTAAAAGAAAATAATGATTAGCAATTATTTCCTTATAGAAACAAAATACAAAGTACAGATGTATTTGGCTTAAATTCTTCAAAACATTGACCTTTGATTGCAGCTATTTTCCCAAAAGTTCTAAAAAGAAATTAAGTTTCCTTGTCTTTTACCTATCTATGATCTTTTTTTTCTATGCAGTATTTTTAAAAACCTGATTTATTTAGAGAAGTTTCAAGCTCACAACTTTCTGTAAGGAACTACTTTTAGCCCTCACATTTATCCTTCTGTCCTTCTTTCTTACACATGCACAACTAAATGTGATTTTTTTCATTTTAAAGTTATTTGAAGTGCATGTTATTTGAATTTAAAAACTCAACTAATAGAATTGGAAAACCTAGCAGATTGTTTTTAGTTGAATTTCAAAATCAAAGTGGTCAATATTTGGCCAGCACTGACACTTCTCAAATTGCTGTGTATTGTCAACCACTTATTCCACATGTTATCTGTTCTTAGAAATGGTCACGAGTGCCTGGGTGGCTCAGTCCGTTAAGCATCTGACTTTTGCTCGGGTCATGATCTCACAGTTCACCAGTTGGAGCTCTGCATTGAGCTCTGTGCTGATAGCTCAGAGCCTGGAGCTTGCTTCAGATTCTGTGTCTCCCTCTCTCTCTGCTCCTCCCACTCTCATTTGTTCTCTCTCTCTCTCTCAAATAAATAAGACATTAAAATTTTTTTTGAAAAAAAAAAAGGAAAAGAAATGGCACATGCCCTAATTAGCTGGAAGGCTTTGTGTTTTCCCATATTCTGGTAAGAAATATTCATCAGCTTAAAGACATAAACAGGATGGTTCTGAGTTATAAAGAAGTAAATGTTCTACTGACATATCAATGACTTTCATTTTTAAATGTGAATTATACCCAGAAGCAAATGCATCTATTACATATGGGGACAAAATCAGTGTTCAGAGAAAGCTACTTATAGTTTATTTCAAAGATGGTGAATTACAACAAAAGTATAAATGAAAAGAAAAGGAACTTATGTTAAAACCATTGTAGCATTACAGTGAATTTTAAGAACAGAGCAAGTTTTCAAAAAGACCTTGTATTTAATGCACGGCAGTCATATATACTTTATAAAATACTTTTTATTTCTTTTATAATGAGAAATTTACACTACCTCTGGGCTAGAAGCTCTATTTTTCATCCCCCAAATAATTCCCTCCCAGCTGAGTGTACATTTAAAGTTGAAGCCTTAAAACACAGTATATGTTTGCCTGTTTCTAGTTTTTTTCTTTAGAGGAAAGGAGTAGGTTTTTGTAAAGGTAAGGTAAAATATTTTGTTCTTTCCTAATATTCTTAAATGGCTTTTAAAAAGGCATACATACTACATACAGAGAAATGGCAAAAAAGATTATATTAATAAAATGATAAACCATATCACTTTCCAGATAATTTAAAAATAGTAACATATTTCAAAAGATTATATATTATTTTTACTTCCATTACTTCAATATTTTATTAAAGTCAGAAAGAAAGGAAATTTATTATTTAATGAAATGTTTGTGTTTTATTTTACTCTTGATATAATTTGATGTGTAGAAAACTCTAGAACTGGGATTTTAATGTGACTATGTCAAAGAGTGAACTTATGTAGGGGCCACATGAAGAGTGTAGGACTGAGCACCTCAGTCTCCTGTCCCTTCCTTCAGCCCCACCCTAGGTCAGGTACCAGGTGCCCACATTACATTTAGCTAATCATATCTCTCCTGTGAGAGCTTCACGATCTGACCCATGACCTCTTCTAGTCACACATTTTCCCATTGCTTTTGGGACTTCCATTTTGCTATTAACAACTTCCAGGTTGCTATTAACCTAAGCAACATTTTGCATAGGTCCCCAAAACCTAGATCCTAGAATATTACTAAGACTCAGTTAAAAAATGCAAATTTTGGAGATCTGGCGTCAGAAACCCTTATAGAACCCATCCGATATCCTAGAGACGCATGGTTAACCACATGCTAGTAACAAGAAATTTTTATTCCTCTGGCCAGAGGTCTAGCATAACAAGTCTAAAATGCTTTCTTTGTTACTTATACTTTTGTCCATACTTTGTCACCGATGACTTAAATCTGAGAATACAAGTGAAGGCAGTCTACCTCAGGCCTATTACTGCATGCCAGGAAAGAGATACTCCCTAGGCCAGGCTGCCAAGCTTAGCAACACATCAGCTCCATGGAAGGAGGTAATCCAAAGATGAAAAGATTCAAGTGGATGTAATGCCTAAATATTAATTTAAAAAAATCATTACAAAATAATTAAAATTCTCTTCATAATAAATAAATAGATGAGAGAGAGAGAGAGAGGTGATAGATAGATAGATCGATAGATAAAAATAAAAATAAAATACTCTTCTGGAGTTTTCATAGCATGTCTATGAGCCTAAAGCTGCAATCCAAGATTCATGCTCTGAGAGATTAAATTACAGGGAAAGCCTTGAGCCTCTTTCAAATTTTCAGTGTCTAGTTAAAAAACAAAAAGGATGCTTCTTATGTTGATGCTTATGCCAATATATTAATTTAAAAAATCTAATGACATGATTTACATGATTTTGACATATACTAGGCACTGTACTAATCCTAAAAATACTTTTATAGAAAGATGTGACTCTCTTTCTCTCTAGATAGATAGATAGATATAGATAGAGATAGATAGATATCTCTACGTCTCTCTCTCTCTCTCTCTCTCTCTCTCTATATATATATATATATATCAATTTCTAGCAAATTGGTTCAGAAGATGTTTGCCAAGTTCTAAAACAAATGAAGGTGGAGCAAGAATTTGAACCGATGTCTGTGTAACTATAAAAATCTATGTTTTTTCATATATGATAAATGAAACAGCGGGTATTAGGACACAGTCATCTGCTCTTCCAAAGGCATATGTGGTTCCGGCCTCCACCTTTAGAGTGAAAGTGCATTTCTGTGGCACTGTGCGGTTCAACTGAAAACATACCAGGGCTCTTTTGAAATCAACCAGATTTGTGGGGACTTCATATCTTCTCATGATTAATAATCACCAGTATTATTAGTTATCAAATATACTGTCTACAAAGATTGTTTTCCTGCCTTAATATTTGTATTATTGGCAGTTAAGAAGCCTTGCACTAAATTTGAACTTTCTCATAATTCTTTGCAAATTGCACTATCGACTTAGGAAACTAATTGTTATGTGAATGGTGTGGTGTTTACAAGCTAAGTTTCTTTAAAGTTGTACCTTAACATTTTTTTCAACAATTATTTATTGAGTACCTACTAATTATTAGCCATACAATTTGTAGGGGTTACCAGGAATCTATTAGAAAGGTTTGCTGTCCTCATCATTATTAATCAGTAGTTCTGATAGGATTTCACGTTGGATAGCTATAAGACTTATACATGACCTCAGACAACTATACATTCAAGTGTAATTAAAATAATCAATTTGACTCCACCAAATTTATGCTCCACAACAAAGACTTTTTCCAATCATGGCATTTTTTTGTACTTCTAAAATGAGAATATAGTGAGGGGTTATGTCAATGTCCATTCAAAATGTTGAGAATGTTGGAATTTTCAAATAACTCAGGGGAAAATAATTTGGGCCTCATGCCATGAATGAAACAAACATATTGGATTTATATTCAAAAGATTATGACTAATGGATGTTCAAAGTAGTGATAACTTCTCCCCAATTCCTACTGAAATTAAATATTCTGTATTTTCTGTAAGTTAAATAGAATGAGTTTGACAAACTATCTGTCTCCTAATTTTATTTTGAATAAGGAATGGTTTATTTCTACTTTTGGCTATCCACTGCAAATTCTGAAAACAATTTTTTTTAGTTGTAAAATAAACTGTCTTACCACCCAAATGTGGTCTCCACTACAAAGCATTTCACCAAGGTTTGTTGTTGTTATTGTTTTTATTTATCATTTATTCATTTGTGAGAGACAGAGCGCAAGTGAGGGAGGGGCAAAGAGAGAGGAAGACACAGAATTTGAAGCAAGTTCCAGGCTCTGGGCTGTCAGGTCAGAGTGCCATGCAGGGCTCAAACCCACAAACTGTGAGATCATGGCCTGAGCTGAAGTCGGATGCTTAACCGACTGAGCCACTCAGGTGCCCCTCACCGAGATGTTTAATTCACATCATTGCAATCGGTCTTACTAAACAAAATCTTTGAGCCAAAATTTTATCAGTCAATGCAGTCTGATTGGACTTGTATGCATCTTTTTTTTTAAAGTTTTAATTTAAAATCCAGTTAGTTAACATACGGTGCAGTATTAGCTTCAAGTGTACAACATAGTGATTCAGCACTTTGATACAACACCCAGTGCTCATCAAAAGTGTACACCTTAATCACCATCACCTATTTAACCCATCCCCCGCACTCATCTTCCCTCTGGTAACCATCGGTTTGTTCTTTATATTTAAAAGTCTATTTCTTGGTTTTACTCTCTCTCTCTTTTTTTTTCCTCTTGCTCATTCATTTTGTTTCTTAAATTCCACATATTTGTGAAATCATATGGTATTTGTCTTTCTCTGACTTATTTTGCTTAGCATAATAGTCTACTTGAAGGTTACATTTAAAAAGATATATATAGGGGCGCCTGGGTGGCTCAGTCGGTTAAGCATCCGACTTCAGCCAGGTCACGATCTCACGGTCCGTGAGTTCGAGCCCCGCGTCAGGCTCTGGGCTGATGGCTCAGAGCCTGGAGCCTGTTTCTGATTCTGTGTCTCCCTCTCTCTCTGCGCCTCCCCCGTTCATGCTCTGTCTCTCTCTGTCCAAAAAATAAATAAACGTTGAAAAAAAAATAAAAAAATAAAAAGATATATATAAGCTTCTTGAAAAACTTAGTTCTCAGAAGGATCCTGGAATTAGGATAATTATTCCCCCAAATGACAATATTTTTATTACAGTCTAAGAAATATTTTGTTAAAAAAATTTTTAGTGTTTATTTTATCTTTGAGAGTGAGAGAGCATGAGCAGGAGAGGGGCAAAGAGAGAGAGAGACACAGAATCTGAAGCAGGCTCCAGGCTCCAAACTGTTAGCACAGAGCCCCATCTGAGGATTGAACTCAAAAACCTTGAGAACGTGACCTGAGCCAAAGTTGGATGCTTAACCGACTGAGCAACCCAGGCATCCCAGAAATGTTTTTTATGGTCTTGTATGATTTTTATTGGAAAAGTCTACCTATCAGATCTCTAAAATTTAAGTGCAAATCTGTACTCCAGCCTTTACGTAAGTGATGCTAAGAATGTCCTTTGTTGCGTTATAGATGGAAATAGAAAATTGCAGGTCATCCTATATGGCCAGTGAAAAGTCAGGGAAAAGCTATAAAATTGAAGAGTTAAGAAGTAAGAAAACCCTGTCCTTGATAGACTCTGATGTCTTTCCACATTACCTTTGCCACCCTGCAATAAATATTTCCTATCTTAAAAACTGAGAATAAACTGAGGGTTGATGGGGGGTGGGGGAGAGGGGAAAGTGGGTGATGGGCATTGAGGCAGGCACCTGTTAGGATGAGCACTGGGTGTTGTATGGAAACCATTTTGACAATAAATTTCATTAAATAAAATATATTGCCTATCTCACATTTCGTTTTCATACCATATCCAATTTTTACAGACATTTTTCTGAGAACGCACAAGAATATACAGTTCTTTCTCTCAAAGATTACATGGCCAGGTGGCCTGGAAAGCAGAGGCAAAGGAGGAAACATACATCCATAATCACCATGACAGAGGAAAACCCAAATTTCTACTGGGACTCCAGATCCCCAAATTGGTATGTCAAGGAAGATGACAATAGCTGAATCTTAAATCATAATTATTTGGTGTTAGAAAGATGAAGAAGGAATGAATAAGCTATGAAACATGGTTAGAGAAGAGTTCTGTCTGTAAACGCATAGGAGTTTAGGCAGCTATGTGTAAATTATTATTTGAAACACAGATAATGAACCTGCACAAGCATCTGGAGGACATTTTATGACTTGCTAAAAATAGGATTTCATTCCCAAAGTTCTGCAGGAACAATCAATGAGCTTTTATACAGGAGGAGAGCAAGCATTCACCTATTTCCGGATATTCCTGTACGAATTTCTGTTCTTCGCATTCTCTCTCAGATCCAGTTATTAGCACATAATAAGTAAGGTGTTATGTGTCCCTTTATCCATTGCTTTTTGTGTTTTCTGAGATGCTTTAAAGGTTACAAGGCTGATTTGCTAATGGTGTAGATAATTATATCATAATAAATACTCGAAGATGTTCTGGAGCAGCTGGATGGCTCCACCACAGCTAGCTCACTCGAGGATGAAGTAGGTCACCTATTTTGCTCACCGATGTGGGCAGCCCTACTTTTACATTTACATGAAAGATAGAGGGGTGATTCTGAATAGACTCCTAATGTCAATTCATATTATTAGACCTTAAACATTTAGGCCCATTCAGTATTTTGATTATCCTGTAGCCAAATGCAAAGGAACAGGCGAAATAAGAAGTGGAGGTAATTGAGTTGAAAATGCTTTACCTCTTGTAGTCATTGCACTGGAAACATTTCTAGATTAGACCAGAGGTAAATAATACAGCTTCTCATGATTATTCACTATACATAATTTAAACCAGAGGAAAACTGTCCAAAGAAGGTAGCATAGAGGATAAAAAAATATTTCCTCCTATCTTTCTGAATTCTTTGCTGATATCCCTATAATAAAAGATAGATGTGTAAGAGAAAAACAGAAGAAGTTTACTAGCTTGTATATCTCATATATATGTGGGAGATACCCGCAGGAAAATGACGAATCCCCTGATATGACTTAGAGTTCAGGGTTAAATACCTTCCTACCTGGGAAGGGAATGTTGACATCTTAGGGAAGAATAAATGAGTTTTAGGAAAGATGAATGGGCCCTTAGAGGAATAGATGAGGGGGTAGGATAGTTTGTGGCAAAGTTTGTCTAGGTGTGGTGTCAATTTCTAGTTTCTCTCCTGTGAGGAGAGTCAATCTTCTCTGGTTGATGACATTTCTGGGGAGGGGATTATGGACAATTGAGTCCTTTCAGAGGATTTATCTTTAGGCAGATAAGGGCTATTCAGAGAAAGCTTCTGCCTGCTTTTGTTGTTCTTGAAGAACTTAACAGCTCAAAATAATATATATCAAAGCAGCACATTTTGGGGTGGCATGTCTAAACTCTTAACGGTCATTTTTCGGGGTAGCACATTCTTCTACATTTCCTTGTGTATTTTACACGACCGCTCCCAGTCACAAAGGCATAATATGTTTTCAATATAGCTTACAAACAAGAATAATTTTACATCTGTTAAATTGTAAAGTATTTTCAACATTGAATAGAAATAGCAGGAGAAAATATAAAATATACATAAATTAATAAACATGTATTAAAGCTGCTATCAAGTATAAATATAACATGGAAATACATTAAGCTACTGGAAGAAAATACGATTTTTTTAATTTCAATTTATATAATACAAGAACATTGGAAAACACTCACACAAAGCATTGAAAATGGAAATAGTGAATTGGTTTCCTACTAGCAGAATTATAAAAGAAAGCATTCAACTGACAAACAGCAGTTATTGACTCTTCAAAAAGAATGACTGTGATTTGGACACCAGTTTGAGCTAGTCAAGAAGGATTTTTTTATAAAGAGATGATATGTGCATAAATAACCTCTGATGGGAAGAAAACATATGAATGTGTGTGTGCCTGCGTGTATGTGTTCACAACTTGACAATGGTTTAAAAAAACTGTATTTATGTGTAGAATGCATTGGTTTAGGGGCACCTGGGTGGCTCAGTCAGTTAAACTTCTGACTCTTGATCTCGACTCAGGCCATGATCTCACTGTTTGTGAGTTCCAGTCCCCGCATTGGGCTCTGCACTGACGGTGCTGAGCCTGCATGGGATTCTCTCTCACTCCTCTCTCTCTCCCCTACCCTGCTCATGCTCTCTCTCTCTCTGAAAATAAATATTTTTTTAAATAAAAAAGAATGTTTTTGTTTAGAAAGAATATATTCACTTGAAACATGTCTAGTGTAATGAGCTAAATTTTAAAAATAAAAAAAAGTTTTAGTGCTTATTTATTTTTTGACAGAGAAAGAGAGATAGAGTGTGAGAGGGCGAGGTGCAGAGAGAGAGGGAAGCACAGAATCTGAAGCAGGCTCCAGACTCCAAGCTGTCAGCACAGAGCCCGACACAGGGCTGGAACCCACAAGCAGTGAGATCATGACCTGAGCTGAAGCCAGCTGCTTAACGGACTGAGCCACTCATGCACCTCTAAATTTTAAAAATTTTATTTAATTGTCATTACAGTATATAAATTGAAGTAGTGTGTTATAGGCAGAATTGCACACCCTCCCCCCGCCCCCCCAAAGTCATATGTTAAAATCCTAATCCCTAGTACCTCAGAATTCAACTTAAATGGAGATAAGATTTAAGGATTTTTTAAGAGGAATTGAAGTTAAAATTAGACCATATAGGGGTGCCTGGGTAGTTCAGTTGGTTAAGTGTCTGACTCTTGATTTTGGCTCAGGTCATGACCTCATGGTTGGTGAGACTGACCCCACATTGGGCTCTGCACTGAGCATGGAGCCTGCTTGGGATTCTCTTTCCCCCTCTCTCTCTGCTCCTTCCCTGCCCCCCTCTCTCTCTCTCTCTCTTTCTCAAAATAAATAAATAAACATTTTTAAAAAATGAGATCATATGGATGGGCCTAATACAATATGACTGGTGTCCTTTTAAGAAGAGGAGATCAGAGCACAGACACACACAGAGGGAAGATCTTGTGAAGACATAGGGAGAAGACAACCATCTAAAAGCCAAGGAGAGGGGCCTCTGGGTGGCTCAGCCAGTTGAACATCTGGCTCTTAATTTCGGCTCAGGTCATGATTCCATGTTTCATGCGTTCGAGCCCCATGTCAGGCTCTGCACTGAGAGTGGATCCTACCCAAATAGGATTCTTTCTCTCCCTCCTTCTCTGTCCCTCCCCTGCTCATGCACGCTGTCTCTCTTTCTCTCTCTAAATAAATAAATAAAAATTAAAAAAAAAAAAGTCAAGGAGAAAGCTCAGACTAAAACCAACCCTGTGGACACCGTGATCTTGGATATCTAGCCTCCAGATTTGTGAGAAAACAAATCACTGTGGTGCTTAGTTCACCCAGGCTCATACTTTTTTTTTTAATGTTTATTTATTTTTGAGAGAGGGAGAGAGAGAGACAGAGTGTGAGCTGGGGAGGGACAGAGAGAAGGAGACACAAAATCGGAACAGGCTCCAGGGTCTGAGCTGTCAGCACAGAGCCTGACACGGGCTTGAGCCCACGAACCATGAGATCACGACCTGAGCTGAAGTCCAATGCTTAGCTGACTGAGCCACCCAGGCACCCCAGGCTCACCAGGCTCATACTTTTTTTTATGGCAGCTTTAGCACACTAATACACAGTGTTGAATGTATTTCTGTTAAACTTAAATTTATCATTTTATAACACTGCATTTTACTTTAACAATTAAAATTTTAACATCCAAATTGGGATGTTCTTTATGTTTAAAATACACACTGGATTTCAAAAACTTCCTTGATGGGGCGCCTGGGTGGCGCAGTCGGTTAAGCGTCCGACTTCAGCCAGGTCACGATCTCGCGGTCCGTGAGTTCGAGCCCCGCGTCAGGCTCTGGGCTGATGGCTCAGAGCCTGGAGCCTGTTTCCGATTCTGTGTCTCCCTCTCTCTGCCCCTCCCCAGTTCATGCTCTGTCTCTGTCTGTCCCAAAAATAAATAAATGTTGAAAAAAAAAAAAAACAAAAAAACAAAAAAAACTTCCTTGGCACAAAAGAATTTAAAATACATATAATTTTTGTGCTGATTACATATGCAAATAACAATATTTCTGTATGTTATATATTTATTATGTTAGATTAAATATGCTATTATAAATAAGGTCACACTTTTTTTCCTTTTTAATGTGACTTTTTTTTTTTACCTTTTGAATGTGGCAACTGAAAAATTTAAAATCACACTGTTTACGTTATATTTATATTGGAAATCCGTGTTGTAGGCATTCTTCACTAGAATGTAAGGAAAAGGAAAAATAAGCTAGGGAGTAAGGATGAACTCAAATGACACATTTTTAGGGTTAGCATAAATCTTAAAGTAATATCTCACCACTAATTTGAAGTGTTTCTACCATACGCAAACATCAGATAAATATCTCATTTTCTATATAATTTTTTTCCTGATGTAGACTGATGGCCACTATTTGTATTTTTATAGCATCTTTTTGTGATGTACATTGTAAAGAGACTTAAATTGTTTCTAATTTTTTAACCAAATAATTAAATTTGAAATATTTTTTCCTCTGAGCCTATTATTGGTTTCCAAATCCAAGAGAATAAATTAATACACATATGGTATTTTAATGTCTATTTGCCAAAAAGCAAACAGTATTCTTACTTTAATTTTTTAAAATATCAAGTGTCTCTATGAAATTATTCCCTTAGAATTACATCCTTTAAAAATGGACCAAAATCGTGTGAAACTAAACTTTTCTGCTAACATGAAGGATGTAAACAACTAGGGTTGAAGAAAATAGTCCTTGATTTTAAACAGGGAAAAGTTAACCATTGAAAAATAAAAGACCCAAGAACAAAGTTTAAAAGATAATATTTAAACACAACATATTGCCCATTGTATGCTATTTTAAAGTTTCTCAATAAAAGAAAATATTTCAAAATTCTCAAAATAATTCATACAAAGGTTATTTTTTAAGGAAATGTCTCAGTTAAAATAAGATAAAATTTTAAGTATTAGTTCTTTCTGCAGGGCATTCTAGGAAAATATTGGCATTAACTTTTATCCAGTCATTGTTAGAAAGTAGACTTAGGTAAAGTATCCAAAGAAATTATGCCTTGTAGTCCCTATGATCTTCTACTCTAGAAAGATTTAGAAAGATTGCCTTCACTTTTTTTTTTTTATGATAAACTCGACACATGGTCTATTTTAAGCTCACTGAACATTCTACATGGATAAACCTGGAGTAATGAGTTCCAGTTCACAGATGCATCCTTGGGGTTTTTTGGCATATTTCCTGAAAACATCACCAGATATTGCACAGGTAATGATGTAATAATCCATTACTATGATCTTGCTTTTGGAAGCTCAGAAACTACATCTATCTGTCTAAGACTGAAAATTTCCAAGTAAATAGCTCATGCTTTAGAACATTTAATAAAACAAAATATATTTAATATCTAGTTATATTACTCTGAAATCTATAAGGGGAGAAGCTGTGATGGAAGGCCAGTTTGTTAAAATTCATTTGTCCAGAAATTATTTAATTTAATTTTTTTGAGTTACCTTATAAACTTCCAAGACCTACCTATCTGCCTGTTATTATAGACTGAGTGGTGGTAATGTGGCTCTATGAACAACATAATGTCACATAGGTTATTTTGCAAGGAATGCATTTAAAAATTTGACTGAAGTAGGACTGTTTTCATTAGAGGAAGATTTCAGGTAGCAATGTTGGCCCTAACTAATCTAGCTGACCTACCTCAGATCTGGCTGTGAATAGAATTACATTCATATTAATATTCTATTTAACTTTTTACAAATGTCTTATTTTTTTAGAATAATTTTTAATCACAATATTTTCTATGAATGCATATACTTTAAAACAAAGTTATCACCCTTGCTCTGTACTTTTATTCCCAAACAGGCATAGTAGTTTAGAAATAGGGGTGAATAAAATTACTAAAATAAATATGCTGTGACTAAGATTTATTAGTTGAGATGCAAACTTTGATGAAATGTGTAGATTAAGGATAATACTATCTCAACTTTAACTCAAAGTGAAGGGAAGTGGAAAAAGATATTCAACGTTTTCAAGTAGAACCCAGGGAAAAGCAAACGTGGCTATATTTAAATCAGAGAAGATAAACTTTATGCCCCAAATGGTAAAAGAGACAAAGAAGGTATTTATGTTTAGAAAGGGGATAATTCATCAGGAAGATACAACAATTGTAAATATATATGCACCAAATATCAGAGCGCATAAATATATTAAGCAAATACTAAGAGATCTGAAAGAATAGACAACAATGATAATAGTAGACGACCTCAGAACCCTACTTTCAACAATTGAGTAATTGTCCAGACAGAAAATTAACAAAGAATCTTTAAACTTGTACCATACTATAGATCAAATGGACCTAAAAGACATATAGGACATTTCATCTAACAGCAGTAAAATACACATTTTTCAAGTATGCATGGCACATTCTCTGGGAGAGATCATCTCATAGGCCACAAAACAAGTCTCAATAAATTTAAGAGTGAAATCATACCATGTATATTTCTCAACCACAGTATGAAATTAAGAAAAGAAAAGTGGCTGAATATCCCTGATGAATATAAATGCATACATTCTCTACAAAATATTAATGAAATGAATCCAACAGCTTATTAAAAGGACCATAGACCATCATCAAACAGGATTCATTTCTGGTTCAGTATATGCAATTGAATAAATGTGATACTTCACATTAATAGAATGAAAGATAAAAATCATAAGATCATCTCAGCAGATGTAGAAAAGCTTTTGACAAAATATAACAGCTATTCATGATGAAAACCCTTAACAAATTCAGTATAGAAGGAACATACCTCAACATAATAAAAGCCATACATAAGCCCACAGCTAACATTATACTCAAGAGTGAGAAGTTGAAAGCTTGTCCTCTAAGATCAGGAATAAGACAAAAGTATCCAATCTTACCACTTCTATTCAACATAGTACGGGATGACTGGGCCAGATTTACCAGGCCAAATGAAGAAATAAAAGACATCCAAATAAGAAAGGAAGAAGTAGATTGTTTCTATTTGCATATGAGGTGATCTTATATGCAGAAAATGCTAAAGATTGCCAAAAAAAAAATTGTTAGAAGTAATAAATGAATTTGGTAAGGTTACAGGATACAAAAATCAGCATACAGAAATCAGTTATGGTTCTATACACCAATGACAAATTAATGGGGGGGAAAATGAATGCAATCCTATTTACAATAGTACCAAAAAACAATAAAATATTTAGAAATTAATTTAACCAAAGAAGTGAAATATCTGTAAAGTACTATAAGACTTTGATAAAAGAAAATAAGAAGAAACAGATGGAAAGGTATCCCATGTCCATGGGTTGGAAGAATTAATGTGGTTACCCAAAGTGATCTACAGGTTCCATGTAATTCCAAAATTTGCATAGAACCAAAAAAGACCCTAAGAGCTACAACGATACTAAGAAAGAAGAACAAAGCCAGAGGCATTACACTTCCTGATTTCAAACTATAGTATAAGCTGTAATAACCAAAAAAAAAAAAAAAGTGTAGTACTAGCATAAATATAGAAACATAGACCAATGGAACAAAACTGAGAGCCCATATATGATGAACTGAAATTTAACAAGCCAAAGATACATAATTGGGGAAAGAATCATTTCTTTAATAAATAATATTGGGAAGACTGAACAACCACATGCAGAAAAATAACATTTGACTTCTATCTTATACCACTCACAAAAATTTGAACACATAGAGAAAAAGCTCTTTGGTATTAGTCTTGGCAATAATTTTTATTTTTTAACTTTTTAGCAATAATTTGTTAATAAGACAGCAAAAACATAAGGAACAAAAAGCAAAAGCAAGTAAGAGGGACTAAATCAAACTTAAAAACTTCTGCATAGCAAAAGAAACAATCAACCAAATTAAAAAAAGGCAAACTGCAGAATGGGAGAAAGTATTTGCAAGCCACATACCTGATAAGGGGTTAATATCCAAAGTGTATGAAGAACTCTTAGAACTCCATAACAAAAATTAACAATCTGATTTAAAAATTGGCACAGGAACTGAATATATATTTCTGAAAAGACATGAAAATAATCAGCAGGTATATGAAAAGATGCTCAACATCATGGAGATGCACTAATCATCATGGAGATGCATTAATCCTCATGGAGATGCAAATCAAAACCACAAATGACATATCATCTCATACCTGTCAGAATGGCTATCAACAAAAAGCAAGATATAATTGTTGGTGAAGATGTGGAAAAAAGGAAACCCTTATGCACCATTGGTGGGAATGTAAATTGGTGTAGCCACTATGAAAGGCAGTGTGCAGATACATCAAATAATTAAAAATTAAACTACCATATTACACAGCAATCCCACTTCTGGGTATTTATCCAGTTGAAATGACAATGGGATCTCAAAAATGTCTGTAATATTGTAGTGTTATTCACAATAGCCTAAATATGAAAACAACCTAAGTGTCTGTCAACATAGGAATGAACAAAGGTGTGTGTGTGTGTGTGTGTGTGTGTGTGTGTATGTGTGTGTAATCTTATTTTATTATTGCAGTATTAAACTATGAGAAAGAAGGAAATCCTGCCATTTCTGACAATATTGATGTCATGCTTGATGGCATTATAATAAGAAAAATAAGTCAGACAGAGAAAGACAAACAGTGTATGATGTCATTTATATTATGGAAACTAAAAATCCGAACTTGTAGAAACAGAGTAGAATAGTGGTTACTAGGGGCTAGGAGGTAGGGCAAATGTGGCGATATTGTTCAAAGGGTACAAACTTCCCTTTAGAAGATGAGTAAGTTCTGGAGATCTATTATACTACTTTGGGAGTATAGTTAATAATACTCCTCTACGTACTGTTGAAAGTTGCTAAGAGAATAGATTTCAAATGTTCTCACCACAGAAAAAAAAGGAATAGAATTATGTGATTTGATGGAAGTGTTAGCTAATGCTATGAGAGTAATCATATTGCAAAATATGTGTATCAGATCAACACTTCGTACATCTTAAACTTACACAATGCCAGTTATGCCTCAATAGATCCGGGGCGGGGGGACAAAATAACACATTTTTGTAGCATTTGCTTCTTATTTTCATTCTGAACATATTCTATGTGAAAGACAAAGGCAAATTATATATCCTCTACTTTCTTTTCACAATAGAAGTATTCTCAAAGTTAGGAAAAACTCATTTTACTGGTAAATTGAATTATAATTTAAATGCATTAAAGGTGCTCACTAAAGCAAGCATACCATAAATATAATGAAATTCGCCATCTCTTCTGAACATTTGAATTTTATATACTCTGAGTTTCTCAAAGCAGAACACATCTGTATTTCTATTAATCATTCATTAAGTGTAAAATGATTCCCATGCTAGTGAAAACAGGAATACCTAGGGGGTAATTGTTTGAAGTTTCAGGCTTTCCTGACTTAACTTCTGTGCTCCCAGTTCCTCTAGGAAAAGAAGTCATAATTATTGAAATGGTGACACATTCTGTCAACTTGTCATTCATTAAGGAGTTGATAAATTGTAATACATAGGGCTTTTAGGCACAAAATTAAAACAGAGAAAACATATTAGTGGATACTGTGTCAGAAGGGAGTAAAGGTTTCTTTAATCTGACTCCTGAATAAGAAAGATGAAATGAAGGATCCTCCAAGGCCAGAAATATACTCATTGGTTAAAGTGTTGTGGGTTAATAGCCAGTAGTCAGAGCAAATCATCATTACAGTGAGATCAGGCATTGAGGGATATAAGAGAACATTTTATCTAGGTGTAGGGGTGGGGGGGGGGCAGGTAGGCAGGAACTTTTTTTCTTTGTGGTGTAAGTGGTTAGGAATTTTATGGGTGTTGGTTATGAGCTACAATTTCAAGAGGACATGTTTGTAACTGGAAAGAACAAAGAAATAATAGGAATTATTTCCTATGCTGAGCCTTCTTCTCCTGTTTTTCTTTCTGTTTTCTCTATTATCATAGCATATGACACAAAACATAGCACTTGACACAAAGTTGATTCACACACTGCACAGTTCTCTATCCGGTGGTATTGATCATTAGGAACCTATTTCAACAATGCATTCTTCACTTTGCTCCTGCTCCCTTCCTTCTTCCTCCATCCTCCTCCATTTTATCCATTACTCAGTCTCTGCCAGGAGTCACTGGCATATGTGAAGGTGTAGTGTCTGCAGGTGGCCCCTGCTCTGTGTCAAGCATCCTGGTTTGGTTGAAGGTGTTAGTTTGCCTCCAACCACATGTCACCAAATACTCCATGACCTGCTCATGCTTATGTCTTCTTATTTTTTTGAGCCTGGAGTTACTTTGGAAAATTACCTGCACGCAAATCTCATGAGGTTCTCTCATCCATGTAGCTCAGAATTGAAACCTGGGCTAGTCCGTCTTGCTCCTCCTTGTAATATAATTCCTTCTACTTCACATGCAGAAGTTTCTTCAACAAGCAGGCACTTGGCCATTTCCTTTTTTTTTTTTTTTTTTTTTTTTTCAGAACTAGACGTTTCTTTCCATCTTATTTTCACATTTCTTTACTCATTTCAATGGGATTTGGGGAGAATAGAGTAAATATGTGAGCCCAAATCTCCCTCGTTGCTTTTAGGACTCAAATCATATGTAGGGCTTACAAAGTGCTTCATCGCCTGACTTATCTCATTTAACCTTGCGCTGAACTCTCAGACTGCCTCATTCAGTCCCTCAGCCATGCTTTTTCAACTCTTTAGATCTTTGATCCTGAAACTCTCCCTGACAAACACTCCTCATTTATCTCGTTAATCATTGGATACCTAAAACATAGGAAAATGTCTAGTAAGAATGAACTACCCAATAAATATCTATTGAATGAATTATCTTTTCATAATATAATTTAAAAACGTTGTATACCAGATTAAAAAAAAATCACACTATAGCTTCCTCAGAATAATTTTCTACCAGCATATATGCAGCCTGCACTCTGAAGTGATATCCACTCATGTTAACCAGAATATAATATGAACTACAATACAAAATATTTTATGGGTATAACCTTAAATAAATGGAATGTATTTGGGAAACCATGCATGAAAATCAGTTATATTACCAATCCTCCTAGAGACAAGTTCATTTTGGGCTCTCTTGATAGGATACTAATTACTTACTGCAATTATATATTGTATATTTTATATAATTTATTCATCAATATGACAGTCCTATTCCAATCTGCAATCCTAGGAAGGAATGCAGTAACTGTATACATGTCTTAATGATGATCAACTCTATAACTTGCTGAGGTGACTCGAGGATTTATTATATTACTCTTTGGATGGAAAATATCCAGTTACAACCAAGATATATATTTCCTACCTATATTAGCTTTTCATAAGTTGCACTGGAGCAAGAGAAGAAGAGGTTGTGAAAGTACAGTGGTTTAGGTTCTGGAGGGTTTTTTTCCCCCCTCTGTTGAGGAATATGCACTTTATTGTGTAATAAGTGGATATTTTTTAGGGACTGAGTCAGAATTTTTGTTAATTGTCCATCTGCCTTTCATAAAGGATCAACCTTACACTTTTTATTAGTTATATAAAAGCACATACACAGTACTTAAGTTCTATTTACACTTCGAAGTTCTTTCACTATATTAAATCATGTAATATTCACAATGACCCCATGAGTTAGGTGGTATTTTTAATCTCCATTTCACTAATAAGGAAATAGAGGCACAGATACTATAGCTCGTTGGTGTCAGAGTTAGATTTGAACCCATGAAATCTGGACCCAGAGTCCATATTCTTTTTATTTTTTTTTTATTTTTTTTTTATATGAAATTTATTGACAAATTGGTTTCCATACAACACCCAGTGCTCATCCCAAAAGGTGCCCTCCTCAATACCCATCACCCACCCACCCCTCCCTCCCACCCCCCATCAACCCTCAGTTTGTTCTCAGTTTTTAACAGTCTCTTATGCTTTGGCTCTCTCCCACTCTAATGTCCTTTTTTTTTTTTTTTTTTCCTTCTCCTCCCCCATGGGTTCCTGTTAAGTTTCTCAGGATCCACATAAGAGTGAAACCATATGGTATCTGTCTTTCTCTGTATGGCTTATTTCACTTAGCATCACACTCTCCAGTTCCATCCACGTTGCTACAAAAGGCCATATTTCATTTTTTCTCATTGCCACGTAGTATTCCATTGTGTATATAAACCACAATTTCTTTATCCATTCATCAGTTGATGGACATTTAGGCTCTTTCCATAATTTGGCTATTGTTGAGAGTGCTGCTATGAACATTGGGGTACAAGTGCCCCTATGCATCAGTACTCCTGTATCCCTTGGGTAGATTCCTAGCAGTGCTATTGCTGGGTCATAGGGTAGGTCTATTTTTTATTTTCTGAGGAACCTCCACACTGCTTTCCAGAGCGGCTGCACCAATTTGCATTCCCACCAACAGTGCAAGAGGGTTCCCGTTTCTCCACATCCTCTCCAGCATCTATAGTCTCCTGATTTGTTCATTTTGGCCACTCTGACTGGCGTGAGGTGATACCTGAGTGTGGTTTTGATTTGTATTTCCCTGATAAGGAGCGACGCTGAACATCTTTTCATGTGCCTGTTGGCCATCTGGATGTCTTCTTTAGAGAAGTGTCTATTCATGTTTTCTGCCCATTTCTTCACTGGGTTATTTGTTTTTCGGGTGTGGAGTTTGGTGAGCTCTTTATAGATTTTAGATACTAGCCCTTTGTCCGATATGTCATTTGCAAATATCTTTTCCCATTCCGTTGGTTGCCTTTTAGTTTTGTTGGTTGTTTCCTTTGCTGTGCAGAAGCTTTTTATCTTCATAAGGTCCCAGTAATTCACTTTTGCTTTTAATTCCCTTGCCTTTGGGGATGTGTCGAGGAAGAGATTGCTACGGCTGAGGTCAGAGAGGTCTTTTCCTGCTTTCTCCTCTAAGGTTCTGATGGTTTCTTGTCTCACATTTAGGTCCTTTATCCATTTTGAGTTTATTTTTGTAAATGGTGTGAGAAAGTGGTCTAGTTTCAACCTTCTGCATGTTGCTGTCAAGTTCTCCCAGCACCATTTGTTAAAGAGGCTGTCTTTTTTCCATTGGATGTTCTTTCCTGCTTTGTCAAAGATGAGTTGGCCATATGTTTGTGGGTCTAGTTCTGGGGTTTCTATTCTATTCCATTGGTCTGTGTGTCTGTTTTTGTGCCAATACCATGCTGTCTTGATGATGACAGCTTTGTAGTAGAGGCTGAAGTCTGGGATTGTGATGCCTCCTGCTTTGGTCTTCTTCTTCAAAATTCCTTTGGCTATTCGGGGCCTTTTGTGGTTCCATATGAATTTTAGGATTGCTTGTTCTAGTTTCGAGAAGAATGCTGGTGCAATTTTGATTGGGATTGCATTGAATGTGTAGATAGCTTTGGGTAGTATTGACATTTTGACAATATTTATTTTTCCAATCCATGAGCAGGGAATGTCTTTCCATTTCTTTAAATCTTCTTCAATTGCCTTCATAAGCTTTCTATAGTTTTCAGCATACAGATCCTTTACATCTTTGGTTAGATTTATTCCTAGGTATTTTATGCTTCTTGGTGCAATTGTAAATGGGATCAGTTTCTTTATTTGTCTTTCTGTTGCTTCATTGTTAGTGTATAAGAATGCAACTGATTTCTGGACATTGATTTTGTATCCTGCAACTTTGCTGAATTCATGTATCAGTTCTAGCAGACTTTTGGTGGAGTCTATCGGATTTTCCATGTATAATATCATGTCATCTGCAAAAAGCGAAAGCTTGACTTCATCTTTGCCAATTTTGATGCCTTTGATTTCCTTTTGTTGTCTGATTGCTGATGCTAGAACTTCCAGCACTATGTTAAACAACAGTGGTGAGAGTGGGCATCCCTGTCGTGTTCCTGATCTCAGGGAAAAAGCTCTCAGTTTTTCCCCGTTGAGGATGATGTTAGCTGTGGGCTTTTCATAAATGGCTTTTATGATCTTTAAGTATGTTCCTTCTATCCCGACTTTCTCAAGGGTTTTTATTAAGAAAGGGTGCTGGATTTTGTCAAAGGCCTTTTCTGCATCGATTGACAGGATCATATGGTTCTTCTCTTTTTTTTTGTTAAAGTGATGTATCACGTTGATTGATTTGCGAATGTTGAACCAGCCCTGCATCCCAGGAATGAATCCCACTTGATCATGGTGAATAATTCTTTTTATATGCTGTTGAATTCGATTTGCTAGTATCTTATTGAGAATTTTTGCATCCATATTCATCAGGGATATTGGCCTGTAGTTCTCTTTTTTGACTGGGTCTCTGTCTGGTTTAGGAATCAAAGTAATACTGGCTTCATAGAATGAGTCTGGAAGTTTTCCTTCCCTTTCTATTTCTTGGAATAGCTTGAGAAGGATAGGTATTATCTCTGCTTTAAACGTCTGGTAGAACTCCCCTGGGAAGCCATCTGGTCCTGGACTCTTATTTGTTGGGAGATTTTTGATAACCGATTCAATTTCTTCACTGGTTATGGGTCTGTTCAAGCTTTCTATTTCCTCCTGATTGAGTTTTGGAAGAGTGTGGGTGTTTAGGAATTTGTCCATTTCTTCCAGGTTGTCCAATTTGTTGGCATATAATTTTTCATAGTATTCCCTGATAATTGTTTGTATCTCTGAGGGATTGGTTGTAATAATTCCATTTTCATTCATGATTTTATCTATTTGGGTCATCTCCCTTTTCTTTTTGAGAAGCCTGGCTAGAGGTTTGTCAATTTTGTTTATTTTTTCAAAAAACCAACTCTTGGTTTCGTTGATCTGCTCTACAGTTTTTTTAGATTCTATATTGTTTATTTCTGCTCTGATCTTTATTATTTCTCTTCTTCTGCTGGGTTTAGGCTGCCTTTGCTGTTCTGCTTCTATTTCCTTTAGGTGTGCTGTTAGATTTTGTATTTGGGATTTTTCTTGTTTCTTGAGATAGGCCTGGATTGCAATTTATTTTCCTCTCAGGACTGCCTTCGCTGCGTCCCAAAGCGTTTGGATTGTTGTATTTTCATTTTCGTTTGTTTCCATATATTTTTTGATTTCTTCTC
The DNA here is from genome assembly GCF_007474595.2 of Lynx canadensis. Classification (NCBI taxonomy): domain Eukaryota; kingdom Metazoa; phylum Chordata; class Mammalia; order Carnivora; family Felidae; genus Lynx; species Lynx canadensis. The sequence continues at coordinate 102,400,004 of NC_044304.2, forward strand.
TAATTGCCTGGTTGGCCCACTCATTCGTTAGTAGGGTGTTCTTTAACCTCCATGCTTTTGGAGGTTTTCCAGATTTTTTCCTGTGGTTGATTTCAAGCTTCATAGCATTGTGGTCTGAAAGTATGCATGGTATAATTTCAATTCTTGTAAACTTATGAAGGGCTGTTTTGTGACCCAGTATATGATCTATCTTGGAGAATGTTCCATGTGCACTCGAGAAGAAAGTATATTCTGTTGCTTTGGGATGCAGAGTTCTAAATATATCTGTCAAGTCCATCTGATCCAGTGTCTCATTCAGGGCCCTTGTTTCTTTATTGACCGTGTGTCTAGATGATCTATCCATTTCTGTAAGTGGGGTGTTAAAGTCCCCTGCAATTACCACATTCTTATCAATAAGGTTGCTTCTGTTTATGAGTAATTGTTTTATATATTTGGGGGCTCCGGTATTCGGCGCATAGACATTTATAATTGTTAGCTCTTCCTGATGGATAGACCCTGTAACTATTATATAATGTCCTTCTTCATCTCTTGTTACAGCCTTTAATTTAAAGTCTAGTTTGTCTGATATAAGTATGGCTACTCCAGCTTTCTTCTGGCTTCCAGTAGCATGATAAATAGTTCTCCATCCCCTCACTCTGAATCTAAAGGTGTCCTCAGGTCTAAAATGAGTCTCTTGTAGACAGCAAATAGATGGGTCTTGTTTTTTTATCCATTCTGATACCCTATGTCTTTTGGTTGGCGCATTTAATCCATTTACATTCAGTGTTATTATAGAAAGATACGGGTTTAGAGTCATTGTGATGTCTGTATGTTTTATGCTTGTAGTGATGTCTCTGGTACTTTGTCTCACGGGGTCCCCCTTAGGATCTCTTGTAGGGCTGGTTTAGTGGTGACAAATTCCTTCAGTTTTTGTTTGTTTGGGAAGACCTTTATCTCTCCTTCTATTCTAAATGACAGACTTGCTGGATAAAGGATTCTCGGCTGCATATTTTTGCTATCTAGCACCCTGAAAATCTCGTGCCAATTCTTTCTGGCCTGCCAAGTTTCAAAAGAGAGATCAGTCACGAGTCTTATAGGTCTCCCTTTATATGTGAGGGCACGTTTACCCCTTGCTGCTTTCAGAATTTTCTCTTTATCCTTGTATTTTGCCAGTTTCACTATGATATGTGGTGCAGAAGATCGATTCAAGTTACGTCTGAAGGGAGTTCTCTGTGCCTCTTGGATTTCAATGCCTTTTTCCTTCCCCAGTTCAGGGAAGTTCTCAGCTATGATTTCTTCAAGTACCCCTTCAGCACCTTTCCCTCTCTCTTCCTCCTCTGGGATACCAATTATGCGTATATTATTTCTTTTTAGTGTATCACTTAGTTCTCTAATTTTCCCCTCATACTCCTGGATTTTTTTATCTCTCTTTTTCTCAGCTTCCTCTTTTTCCATAACTTTATCTTCTAGTTCACCTATTCTCTCCTCTGCCTCTTCCATCCGAGCTGTGGTGGTTTGCATTTTGTTTTGCATTTCCTTTAAAGCGTTTTTCAGCTCCTCGTGACTGTTCCTTAGTCCCCTGATGTCTGTAGCAAGAGATTCTCTGCTGTCCTGTATGCTGTTTTCCAGCCCAGCGATTAATTTTATGACTATTATTCTAAATTCACTTTCTGTTATATTATTTAAATCCTTTTTGATCAGCTCATTAGCTGTTGTTATTTCCTGGAGATTCTTCTGAGGGGAATTCTTCCGCTTGGTCATTTTGGATAGTCCCTGGTGTGGTGAGGACCTGCAGGGCACTTCCCCTGTGCTGTGGTGTATAACTGGAGTTGGTGGGCGGGGCCGCAGTCAGTCCTGATGTCTGCCCCCAGCCCACCGCTGGGGCCACAGTCAGACTGGTGTGTGCCTTCTCTTCCCCTCTCCTAGGGGCGGGATTCACTGTGGGGTGGCGTGGCCCGTCTGGGCTACTTGCACACTGCCAGGCTTGTGATGCTGGGGATCTGGCGTATTAGCTGGGGTGGGAAGGCAAGGTGCACGGCGGCAGGGGGGGCAGGCTTAGCTCGCTTCTCCTTAGGTGTTCCACTTCAGGAGGGGCCCTGTGGCAGCCGGAGGGAGTCAAATCGCTGCCGGAGGTTTGGCTCCGCAGAAGCACAGAGTTGGGTGTTCGCGCGGAGCGAGCAATTTCCCTGGCCGGAGCCGGTTCCCTTTGGGATTTTGGCTGGGGGATGGGCGGGGGAGATGGCGCTGGCGAGCGCCTTTGTTCCCCGCCAAACTGAGCTCTGTCGTCCGGGGGCTCCGCAGCTCACCCTCCCTTTGTCCTCCAGCCTTCCCGCTTTCCGAGCAGAGCTGTTAACTTATGACCTCCCAGACGCTAAGTCGCGCTTGCTGTCGGAACACAGTCCGTCAGGCCCCTCCGCTTTTGCAAGCCGGACTCGGGGGCTCTGTTTGGCCGGCGAGCCGCCCCTCCGCCCCGGCTCCCTCCCGCCAGTCCGTGGAGCGCGCACCGCCTCACCGCCCTTCCTACCCTCTTCCTTGGGCCTCTCGTCTGCACTTGGGTCCGGTGACTCTGTTCTGCTAATCCTCTGGCGGTTTTCTGGGTTATTTAGGCAGGTGTAGGTGGAATCTAAGTGATCAGCAGATCGCGCGGTGAGCCCAGCGTCCTCCTACGCCGCCATCTTCCCAGAATCCCCCTCCATATTCTTTTTAAACATGCTATAATGCCTGTGTTGTTTTGATGATAATGTTTTAAATATAGAAAGAAATTTTCAATAAACTGGCAGAATTAACAATGCATTATAATATTGTGAGCTTGATTTTATGCATTTGTGTATAGTCATTAAATCTCAAATGACTACAAGATAATTTCCATTTCTTTTACATAGGTGACCAGAGTCTCAGTCTTGGCTCTTTGCCTCTTTAATTTCACCCCTGAACTTTCTTCTGTTTGCATCTCTCCTTCAGTCAAATCTAACGTTTATCCTTACCTTCAGCCTCTGCTATGGCCTTCCTGGAAAGCATGGCTTTTTAATTTTTGTTCATAAACACTTCTATGAAGTATTTATGGACCTTTAAGATTGAGTTGATGCCTTTCTCTCTTGTGCCCTACGTATAGGGTATTATACATTGAACTCATCTTTTTTCCTGCATCTGTCTCTATCAATTTTACTGGGAACAAATGAGGGTTGGAACTCTGTCTTATTACATTTTGTATGTGTAGCACTATTCCTAACAGATATTGGTAGGCAACAGATTCCAGGCTAATGCATGAACAAATGAATAAATGTATGTGTGATGTATATTAGATCACTGGGATATAATAGAATGTCCCATTGTGCAAATACAAAACACAGATTATTAATGGTATCTGTCCTAGTTTGGTTAAAAAAAGGTTGACCTCAGTGATGTTATTTATGCTCGCAGAGCTCAAGCAGTTCTATAGTTCTTTTTTGTGAAAGTTTCTTTCAACAGGGGAGAATAACTGTATAGACAATAATCGTTACCTCTTTGTAGCATCATGAGTTCATGTAACATGTACAGTCCCTTCTATTACTGCTTCAGTAATCATCCTTTCTCCCTACTGGAAACTGATACCACCAGGAGAAAGGCAGAAGCTGGTTTCATAATCTATGCCCATTCTCATTCTTTTATAATCCAAAGCAAGAGCAGAATAGTGAAGGAATGTTCCTTAGAGTCAAGAAACTTACTTGTCTCTGCTAAAGGAATGCATTAGTCTTGCTCCAGCTAAATTCAATTAGAACCCCTGTGTGAAGTTCTAACTATTATAGAATTTTCTCCTGACCAAATTAACTTCTGGTAGATTGTTTCTTCTAACAAGGTGAAAATAAGTACATTGTAGTTTGCTCAGTAAATTTAGGTAGTTTTTAATAAAAGTAATGGATATTTAACAGATTCTAAAAATAACAAATTTCTTCTTTGGAAAATTTGTATGAAATATTAGCCTAATAGATAGAATGTAAAGTTTAGGGTTCTCGTATTTCTTGATCAAATCAGAATATAAAATTGAGGATTTAGACTTCATGGTAATATAAAAATTCCGAAGCTGCTTTCATATAAATAAAAGTGTTTAAGTAAAGTATATTGGAAAAATGCCAACTTAGTTAATTACATTCTGCCTTCCTAAATTCTAGTGATTGTTAAAAGTAAAGTACTTTGGAAAACTCATTTTTATTAAATAGTGATTCATGAGATTTTGAACTAAAATTAAATCAGTAATAATAACTTCCAACTGCCATAAATTCTATATCCATATCAAAATAATTGGTTATTACTTTCCTTTTGTTAATGAAATACCTGTTAGTTTTCCATATGAAAATTTTGGAGTACATTTTCCACCTTGTCATCACAGAGTATTAATGAATATGAATAATGTAGTGACTATAATAATGACATTTTCAATATCATCACCATTGCAGATTATTTTTTTAATCCCTTCAACCCCAATTTAACAAAAATTTAGTCCAACTCACTTATTTTGCCTCACCTCCAACCATTGTTTTTTTTTCTTCAATTTATCATCAAACGCTTGAAAGAACAATTTGTGATTACTTGTTCCCCTCTATCCACAACAGGTATTACCTGGCTTCAGCCTCTGATAGTCACAGGAAAAATTAACATTAACATATGATTTTCCACATGACTGCTAACCACAGTAGCATCATATTGGTTTTGATTTTGCTTAGTTTATGTGTGATAATTCCTTCTCTTTTTTTCTAATTATATGTGGTAACTTCACTTCTTCCTAGGTTGTATGGCATTACTAGTTCCTATCATTTTAGCCAGAACAGGAGAAGTCCTGTTTCAATGACAAATGAACCCTGAAATTTCATTTGGTTAACATAAGCAGATATATTTTTGTTTGTGCCAGTTTTAATGTGTGTCGTTTGGAGTTTTCTCATCCTGACTCCACACCATCTGGATGTAGCAGTTGTTCTCCCAGGTTGTGGTGACAAGGGAAGAAAGCAAAGGTGAAAACGTAGTGCCTCTTGACTTCCTCATGTCACTATTGCTCAGCATGTTTTGGCCAGAATTATTCATATGTCTCAATGCCACAGTAAGGAGTTGTGTGGTGACATATTTGGAGGGCACCAATGGTCCCTCTGCCACACTTGGTTTTCAACCAGGCACACTCACCTAGATCTCCTGGTCCTGCCTTCACACCAGGAATCCATTTTCAGTTGTCTTCTTTCAGATAGAAAATATCTGTTGAATGATTCAATTCCTTCATCAGGCCTAGTATCTTACTGTGTTGAATCCCAATTATTTGTCCCTGACTTCTGCCATTTTTCTAAGGTGTTGACATATTCCCATGGTTTACCAGCGTCAAAACCTAAAAATACCACTCACAGCTCACAAATTCAACATATTTAACACTGAAATTATCTTCTCCCATCCCAAACATTCTCCTCCCTTTGTGCACTCAGATGTGCAATCCCTCAGATAAACTTTTACAGTCATAGTAAACTTTTCTTTCTCTCCCTCTCTCCACAACTCTGGCCAAGTATAACTTCTAAGTTGCATGTAAACTTGTAATCCCTATACTTATTGGCACCATTTCTCACCTACACTACTGAACAGCCTCTTTAGCTGCTCATCTTTCTCCTTGCCTTCCCATTCTCCTTGAGTTATTCTGATTTATATCTGTCATATTAAATTTCTTATATGTTTTTAGGGTAAACAATGAGGTTTAAAGGTAGATATGACTTATATTTCAAAGGGCTTTTTGCCTAAAGAAAGTGCATTTCATTCTGTCAGACTGAATATTTTTAAGGACATAAACATGAACAAATTTTGTTTTTAAAAGGATCATGTTGGAGCGCCTGGGTGGCTCAGTCGGTTAAGCATCTGACTTCAGCTCAGGTCATGATCTTGCGGTTCATGATTCGAGCCCCACACAGGGCTCTGTGCTGACAGCTCAGAGCCTGCAGGCTGCTTCAGATTCTGTGTCTCCCTTTCTCTCTGCCTCTCCCCTATTCAAGCTCCCTCTCTCAAAAATAAATAAACAATTGGGGATGCGAGCTGGTGCAGCCACTCACGAAAACAGTATGGAGTTTCCTCAAAACACTAAAAATAGAACTACTTTTCAACCAGCAATTGCATTACTAGGTATTTATGCAAGGGATACAGGTGTGCTGTTTCAAAGGGACACATGCACCCCCATGTTTATAGCAGCACTATCAACAATAGCCAAAGTATGGAAAGAGCCCAAATGTCCATCGATGGATGAATGGATAAAGAAGATGTGGTATATAACAATGGAGTATTACTTGGCAATCAAAAAGAATGAAATCTTGCCATTTGCAACTATGTGGATGGAACTGGAGGGTATTATGCTAAGTGAAATTAGTCAGAGAAAGACAAAAATCCTATGACTTCACTCACATGAGGACTTTAAGAGACAAAACAGATGAACATAAGGGAAGGAAAACAAAAATAATATAAAAAGAGGGAGGGGGACAAAACAGAAGAGACTCATACATATGGAGAACAAACTGAGGGTTACAGGAGGGGTTGTGGGAGGGGGGATGGGCTAAATGGGTAAGGGGCACTAAGGACTCTACTCCTGAAATTATTGTTGCATGATATACTAACTTAGATGTAAATTAAAAAAATAATAAATTAAATTAAAATTTAAAAAAAAATTTGAAGGCTGTGGTGTTCTGGGGTAACCATAGCAGCAATAAACCTCAAGCCCAGCCCGATTCCTAACTTGATTAACTCCCCCTGCCCTCCACACACACACTATAGGACTAAGAGAAGGAAAAGTATGCCATTTCCAGGGATTAAACAGTACCTCAGTTTCTACTAGCTACACAAGATGTCTGGCTTCCAACAAAAATTATGAGGCAGGAAAGAACCGAAGACACAAAGCAAACATCAGAACCAGACTCAAATATGACATAGATGCTGGAACCATCTGACAAGGAATTGAAAATAACTATGATTAATATGTTAAATGCTCAAGCGGAAACAGTGGACAACATGTGAAATCAGGTAATTTCAAGCAGGGAGATGGAAATTGTAAGAATCAAATGGAAATATAGAAATTTTAAAAAACACAATAATAGAGATCAAGAATGCCCTGGATGGGCTCATGAGTGACCCTCTCTTTGCTGAGGAAAGAATCAGTTAACTTGAGGCGGGTCAATACAAGTTACCCAAACTGTAACGCAAAGAGAAAAAACTGAAAACAAAGAAACAGAACATCCAAGAGATGAGAGACAATGTCAAGCAGTGTGACATAGACATAATTTAATTCCAGAAGAAGAGAAAAGGAATGGAGCAAAGCAATGTTTGAAGAAACACTGGCTCAGAAGTTCTCAAAATGAATGACATACACCAAACCACAGATCTAAGAAGTACAGAGAATACCAACCAAGTAGAAGAAATCCAAAAATAAAACAAAACAAAGCCTAGGGATAATTTAGCTGTTAGTCCTGCACCAATGTTGTCTGCCTTGTTCTGATCATTGTACCCTGGTCATGTAAAATGTTGCTATCAGGGGAAGCTGGGTAAAGGATGTATATAGGAATTCTCTGCTATTTTTGTAACTTTTCTGTAATAAATAATTCAAATTAAAAAGGTTTTAAAAATGGAAAAAAAAATAAACACTAAATTTTTTTTAAAGGATCATGTTGACAGAAATAAAAAAAAAAAGCTATCTTAAGGGGAGAGAAAATCAGAGAAGAGAGAAAAACTAGGAAACTTTTTCAAAAGGCCACATGATATTAAAAGGCTGTTATTAATTTTCAATAAACATGTAGTTTGAAATTATAGTATAATGTCAGTGTTCCATAAGCTGAAAACCATCATTATAGGATAATTCTTCATTACCTGTATTCATATAGTAAAAAATATACCTTACAGAACATAATGACTTTTAAAGTAAAAACTCAACAGCAGTTGACCTAGAAGGAAGTAATACTATTTTTTCAATTTAACATTATGATGAAGTTCCCTTGAAATAAGGATATTTACTACAATTGTTCTTTATAAAAATGACTTTTCTCTTTCTACTAATTAATCAAGTCAGCTGACCTTGGCCATTTGTTTAATATCTGTTTTATAAAGAAAATAGTAGCTAAGTATGAAGTTACAAAATAAATCTTAAGAAATTATTCCTACTTCCAATTTTAAGAAAGAAACGATAAATTTTATTCTTTTTTCCTTTCTATGCATGCTTTTATTTTTAGTCCATGTATCTTCTCTTTTTGAAATTAATTTTTAAGTTTCAGAAGTCTTATCTTTTAATGAAATTGATATATAGATTTAGATTTAGACTTTTTCAGTCCTTGTTTTTATAGTAGATAAATATAGGGAATATACTAAAAGGAATCTAAATTCTTCTGGACATAGTAGGGCCTAGAAAGACACTATATTCTTGTAAAGAGGATAATAAAGTTTGAAAAATGTCTCCATAACAAAGTTTAAAAATTACTAAGGCTGATATAATAACAAGTTTTATCAAAACATCTGTCAATTTACAGGGTATGAAATGAAAAAAAAAATTTATAGGGATTAATAATAAATGTTAACACAATTGAAAGAGCTGTGTTAAAAGGAGTTTAGTTAAAAGATAAAATGTTACAGATGATACCAGTTATAAGACATTTTTCTCCTTTATATCCTGTTTTCTGCCAGTAGAGCCCATCCTAAGTGTGAGACTTTCCAGATGGGACTAGAGAGTTTTTTAATATGTTGTTTTATATGTTTTAATATTATAAGGATGTAAATATATTATATATATGTAAATATATATGTTGCATACATACATAAATATGTTATATATATGTACGTATTTTGTTTTTTAAAACTGAGTAATTTAGAAATAACATATAATAAGTTGTACTTACCTAAAATAAGTACTTTATTATTATATTAATATTATATTATAATAATAAGTGCCTTATTAATATTATATATAATAATAAGTACCTTATTATTATAATATGTAATAAGCTGTACTTACCTAAAATATACAATTTGATAATTTAGAACTTTGGACATGTGTATACACACATGAAACCACTGTCACCATCAAGATAGTAATTATAAATATCCCTCCAGAAATTTTCTTGTCCTCTTCTGCAGTCCCTCAATTCTATATGTCCCTGCTCCCCCATTGATCCCCAGAAAATCACTGATCTGCTTTCTTTCACTAAAGAGAAGTTTGAATTTTTTGAGAATTTTATATAAATGGAATTTAAAAGAGGTGCCTTTGTGGCTCAGTCAGTTAAATGTCGGACACTTGGTTTTGGCTCAGGTCATGATCTCACAGTTTTGTGAGTTCAAGTCCCACATCTGGCTTTATACAGGCAGCGTGGAGCCTGCTTGGGATTCTCTCTCTTTCCCTCTCTCTGTCTGCTCTTCCCCATTCGTTGCTGTCTCTGTCTCTATCAAAATAAATAAATAAAACTTAAAAAAATAAATGGAATTTAAAAGCATGTCCTCTTTTTTGTCTAGTTTCTTTCCCTGAGCAAACTCTGAGACACATCCATGTTGATGCAGGTATCAACAGATCTTCACATTTTATTGCTGACTAGCATTCTACTGTAAGGGCACACCAATAATTCCTTTTTCCATTCATCTGCTAATAGATATTTAGCTTGTTTCTAGGGTTTGGCTACTATAAATAAAGCTGCTAGACTCATTTGTGTTTGTATAAGACTTTGTATAGACATTTGCTTTAATTTCTCTTGGGTTAAAAACCTAGGAGTGAATTGGCTGGATTATTTGATTAGATATATCTTTAACTTTTTAAGAAGCTGCCATACTATGGCACAATGTTTCATCATTTTCCACTCACACCAGCAGCATATAAGACTGCCACTTTCTGCACATACTTGCCAACTTGGTATGGCCACTGGTTTTTGTTTTTGTTTTTGTTTTTAAATTTTGATAGGATTCTAATGTTATCCCATTTTTACTTTAATTCCTATTTCCCTTGCAACTAATAATGTTGTGCATCTTTCATATACTTGTCATCTATCTTCTTTGCTGAAACATTTTTGCAAATACTTTACCAATGTTATTACTGGATTGTTACTTTATTAAGTTTTGAAACCTTTTTTATATATTCTGAAGACAAGTCCTTTATCAGATTTGTGCTTTGAAAATGTTTTTTTCAGTTTGCTATTATTCATTTTCTTAACCACTAGTGCCTTTAGGAGAAAAGAGTTTTACAATTTGAAGACCAATTTATAATTTTTGTTTCAATTATGGGTCATTCTTTGGTGCTTTCTGTAAAAATTCCTCACTTAACCCAGAATTGTTACTAGAAATTTTAAAGGTAGTGTTATAGTTTTAGCATTTTTATTTTTGTATATGATCCATTTAGGACCATTTCTGTGTGTGGCTCAAGATATGGGTCAAAGATCTTTTTTTGAAAACTTGTGAATATCCAGTGGTTCCTGGTGGCTCAATCAGGTAAGTGTCTCTGGATTTTAGCTCAGGTCAGGATCTCACAATTTGTGAGATCGAGCCCCATGATGAGATTCTCTCTCTTCCTATTTCTCTGCCTCTTCACCACTCTCTCTCAAACTCTCTCAAAATAAATAAACATTTAAAAAAAAACTTACGAATATCTATTCTAGCACCATTTCTTGAGAAAGCCTTCTTTTTCCCCACTGAATTATCTTTGAATGTCTGTTGAAAATCATTTGAACACACCTGCCTGGGTGTACTTCTGGACTCATTTTTGTATTCTTGTGATCTATTTATTCATCTTTACATCAATAGCACACTATCTGTAAACTGTGGCATTAAAAATAACCCTTGAAAGTAAGTAGTATTATTTTTTCAATTATATCCTTCATCTGAGATATATTGGCTATTCTAAGACCTTTCAATTTCTATATGAAATTTAAAGTCATCTTTACAATTTGTTTTTTTTTTTTATATATATTTTTTTTTACCTTTTTATTTATTTTTGGGAGACAGAGCACAAGTCGGGGAAGAGCAGAGAGAGAATGAGACACAGAATCAGAAGCAGGCTTCAGGCTCTGAGCTGTCAGCGCAGAGTCCGATGCGGGGCTTGAACTAAAAAATGGTGAGATCATGACCTGAGCCGAAGTCGGGCGCTCAACTGACTGAGCCACCCAAGCGCCCCTACAATTTGAATGAAAAGCATGCTAGGGATAATCACAGGATTCACCTTGCTGTGAATCTACAGATCAAATTGTGAAAACTCAATTGTAAGTGTTGAGTCTCCCTACCCAGGAACTTGATCTAGGTCCCCAATTATATAGGTTCTTAAAAGTTTATCTAAGTAATTTTTGTTGTATTTGACTACGTACAGGTTTTGGACATCTTTTGTAAGTTTTATCCCTAAATATTTCAAGCATTTTATGCGATACTGTATGAAACTGTTATTTTTATTTTAATTTGTGACAATTTATTGCTCATACAGAGAACTCCAATTAACTTTTGTATGACCCTGACAGGCTCCTAAACTTATGTATTCATTCAAGTGGCTTTAAAATATATATTCCCGGGGCGCCTGGGTGGCGCAGTCGGTTAAGCGTCCGACTTCAGCCAGGTCACGATCTCGCGGTCCGTGAGTTCGAGCCCCGCGTCGGGCTCTGGGCTGATGGCTCAGAGCCTGGAGCCTGTTTCCGATTCTGTGTCTCCCTCTCTCTCTGCCCCTCCCCTGTTCATGCTCTGTCTCTCTCTGTCCCAAAAATAAATAAACGTTGAAAAAAAAAATTAAAAAAATATATATATATTCCCATGGATTGTCTATGCAAATAATGTTATATTTGATTAAAGACAATTTTACTTATTTTCTGATCTTTCTCTATTGTTTTTCTGATTTGTATTTCACTGATTTCCAATATGATCTTATTATTTCCTTTTTTCTGCAACTTTACACAAGTTATCTTTTTTTTAATAAGAAATTTACTGTCAAATTGGTTTCCATACAACACCCAGTGCTCATCCCAACAGGTCCCCTCCTTAATGCCCATCACCCACTTTCCCCTCTCTCCCACCCCCCATCTACCCCCAGTTAATTCTCAGTTTTTAAGAGTCTCTTATGGTTTGCCTCCCTCCCTCTCTAACTTTCTTTTCCCCTTCCCCTTCCCCATGGTCTTCTGTTAAGTTTCTCAGGATCCACATAAGAGTGAAAACATATGGTATCTGTCTTTCTCTGTATGACTTATTTCACTTGGCATAACACTCTCCAGTTCCATCCATGTTGCTACAAAAGACTATATTTTATTCTTTCTCATTGCCAAGTAGTATTCCATTGTATATATAAACCACAACTTCTTTATCCATTCATCAGTTGATGGACATTAAGCTCTAGTTATCTTTTAATTTTCATTTCTGAAGATGGAAACTGAGGTTATTATTTTGAGAACTTTCTTCTTTTCTAATAGAGTACAATAATGTTATAAATTTGCCCATATGCTTTATTTTATTGGCATCAAATATGATATAATTTTATTATTGTATAATTTAAAACTTTTAATTTCAATTTTGATTTTTTGACCTATAATCTTTTTGAGAATATGTTATTTAATATCCAAATATTTGGTGATTTTCTAAAAATATTCAGTTATTTTTATTTTAACTCATTTGCAATCAGAAAACAGATTTTTATAGACTTTTACCATTAAATTTGTTGAATTTAGTTTTAGAAACCAGAATGCCCTGTATTATGTTAACTATTACATGGCACATGCAGAGAAAGTGTAGTTTGCTGATTTTGGAGTGGAGTGATTTATAAAGGTCAAGTGGGTCAAGTTGGTGGATAGTATTGTTGAAGTCTTACCTGGTTTTATTTTGTTTTGATTGCTCAATCGACATTTGAGAGAGGAAGATTACAACTTTTTGAATTGTGAATTTGTCTCTTGTACCTTCCCATTCTCTCAATTTTTGATACATTTATTTTGAAACAGTTATTAGATGTATTAATGGTAAAGATCATTATGTCATCTTGATGAATTAACTTTCTTAACATTAGTAATAACCTTTTTTATGACTGCTAATAGTCTTTATTCTCAAATTTACTTTGATACTAATACAACCATTCCAACTTTCTCTTGATTTGTGTTAATATAATGTATCTTTTTCCATTTTCTTAATTTTAATCATTTTTTTAATATATTTAAAATGTGTTTATGGTAAGCAGTGGCAGTTGGGTCTTTTTTTATCCAATCTGGCAGCCTCTGCCTTTTAATTGTTGTGTTTAAAACATTCACATTTAATGGGAATGTTGATAGAGTTTGTTGTAAGTCTATCATCTTCTTATTTGTTTCTTATTCATTTTATGTTTTCTGTGTTCCCCTTTTCCTCTTTTTTTTGGTCTTCTTTTGTATCAGTTATGAGTCTTTCTTGATTTAGTTAAAACTCTTTGTTTTGTTTTTTAGGAGCTACTTTAGGATTCATATTATACATCTTTAAATTGTCACACTCTTCCTTCAAGTCATAATAAATCACTTCACATTTAATATAGGAATATTAAATAATATAGTTAAACTTCTACTTTCCCAATGTTTGTCTATTGTTATTAATTTTTTGTTTTGAAAGAGAGCACAAGTGGGGGAGGGGTAGAGAGGAAGGGGACAGAGGATCTGAAGTGGGTCCTGCACTGACAGCAGTGAGCCCAACACAGGGTATGAACTCACAAACTCTAAGACCATGACCTGAGCCGAAGTCAGACACTCAGCCGAGCCATCCAGTTGTTCTTATTGTTGTTAATATTTTAATCACATATATTACATTCCCCATATTGCATTATTATTACTTTTTATTTAAACAAATATCTTTTAATATGATTTAAATAAGAATATATTTAATATGTACCTATATAGTCACTATTTCCAGTGCTTATATTTGTTTGTGCTGTTATCATATTCCTCTGATAAGGGCTTTATTAACATTTCTTAGAGTGGTGCATAGCTGCTTCTGATTAAGTACTCCACCTTTTATGTACCTGAAGAAAATACATTAATTTAATCCTTGTATTTTAAAAATACTTTTGCTAAGTATAGAAGTCTGGATTGGCAGTTTCCCCCCACTCCTAGTTCCAGTACTTTACACATGTCATGTCTTTGTCTTTTTAGTTTCAATTTTCATTGTTTCTGACGGGAAATGTACTGTTGTTTTTGTTTTTGTTCAATTATATATACTATATCTTCTTTCCTTGGCTACTTCACAGATTTTATCTTTATCACTTGATTTGAGTTATGTGATTGTGATGTACCATTTTCTTCACATTAATGTACTTGTTGTGTTTCTTGGATATGTGGGTTTAGAGTTTTATAGTTTTCATCAAGTTTGGTAAAAATTTTAGTAATTATTTCTTGAATTTTTTTTCTTTCGTATATCCTTTCAAATTACATACATATTAAGCAGTCTGAATTGATATGCTGTCCTCTGATACTATTTTCATAATTTATTCTTTTTGACTTTGTGTTTTATTTGGATAGTTTTTGCTGCTATAGTTTCATGTTAACTAATGTTTCCGCTCTTTGTGTAATCTTCTGTTAATCTCATCCAGTATATTTTTCTTTTCAATTATTGTACATTCCATCTCTAAAAGTTTGTTTTTTAAAAAAATATCTCCATATCTCTTCTTTGCTCTTAAAACATATACAAAGATGGATTCTAGACATTGTGTGTTTAACCTTACATTTGTTGGATATCCTGAATTCTTGTAAGTATTCTTGAGCTTTATTTGGGTTGTAGCTAAGTTATTATCCTTTTCTGGAAGTAGAATATAGTAGAGCTTAGTCTGTGGCTCTTTTTTCCCCTGTTACTGAGGCAGTACTTTGAATACTTGGAAATATTCTTCTGAATACCACTACTCTTCTGAATGCTCCCTGAATACCCAATGTCTGTATATTATGAGGTTTTCCATTGTTGCTGTTGGAGGTACACACTAATCACAGCACCTTGTGAGAGCTACACATGGCTGTCTATACCCATTAGGTGGTTATTTAGCACAGCATTAGGTAGTTTCCTCAGATATATGAGTTGATCAGTACTCACCTAAATACTCAAAAGGGACCATCTTCACACTTCAGGAGTATACCATGCAACTCATTTCCTCCCAGTGTTCAGTTTTGTAAATTCTAGCCATCTTAATTTCTCTGGACTTTCAATTCTATCTTTTCAACTCAAGGATTCCACTGGGCTTTGTCTATGTTCTCTTTCCCTACATTTTGTCCTGGATGTTCTACTCTCTTTTTTTTTTTTCTTAATTTTTTTTTACATTTATTTATTTTTGATAGGTAGAGAGAGACAGAGCACAAGTGAGGGAGGGTTAGAGGGAGAGGGAGACACAGAATCCAAAGCAGGCTCCAGGCTCAGAGTTGTCAGCACAGAGCCCCACACAGGGCCCGAACTCACAAACCACAAGATCATGACCTGAGCCGAAGTTGGAAGCTCAACCGACTGAGCCACCCATGTGCCCCAATATTCTACTCTCTATACAAGCTGGGACACATGCAGGATTCATATCATTCCCACCCCCCCCCATCGTTGATGATGATTCATTATTGCTTACTATCTTGTGTCTTCAAAATCATTGTCTCATATATTTTGTCCATCTTTTGTTTATTTGTTTGTTTTTGTTTCACTTGAGAAGATAATCTAGTCATCTGTTACCCATTTTGGACAGAAGAGTTAATCCTTTAAAAGGGCTTTTAGTAGCTATTAGGTAATTACAATACTCGATAACAGTTTTGTGCCCTTTCCAAATGCTCTTTCAAACACTTATCTAAAATGCATATGTCCAAGTCACTGGTAAAAACCTGAATTTCAGTGAAAATCCTGCATCGACTTCCTAAGATATTCAATAGAAAAACAAACAAAAAAAATTGAAAAAAAAAAACACTCTGATTAATGCATGTACTCAGGACATTCTACACTAAGACACATATGTTATACTAAATACAGTTTATAGTTTCTATAAACAAACTGAAAAAAAAAACAGACTTTTCTTGGTATTCATTTTATTCTTAAATAGAGCATAGCCAGATATTGTTTTATCTAAAATTCTCCCTAACAGGCCTTTTTAGAATTAATTCATGGGAATATTCTCTCTTCTCTTGATAATCACTGAAAAAATCTAATTGGATGACTGGGGTCTTTTGTTGAAACTTTCCCTCTTTATTTTGTATAGATTTGATAGACCACAAGGAAAATAAAGCCAAACTGTTTACCTTTATGGCAAACAGGGCTCTGAAAAAGTTGTTGGACTTATAACCTTGGTTGACTCTCTTACCAAAGGGAGTAGCTTCCAAATTGCAACAGCTCACAGTTCTCAAATAATCTTGCTTACTAATGCAGAAGAAAAGCTCAAGACCAAACATGTAATAGTTACTTACAACTCTTATTAATGCATCTTAGGCAAACTTCATCCAGATTTTCTGTTTCTCTTCCTTTCTCATAATGAACATTAAAGATATTAAGGTATGGGTCCATATTATGACAGTTTGAAGTTATTGTGATAGCTCTAGAAGGGAAAAAATCAATTTTATTAAAAAAAGAAAACAGGTCAGAAGTCCTTTCTAATTAAAAAAAAAGTGGCAGTGAAATTTTCCTATGCTTCAATCTGTCTCATTTATTTTACATTTTCTAACACTTTTTTTCCTCTTTTTCTTTTGCATAAAACCTCTCTAAGGTTTACCATTCTAAGCTACTTTATATCACATCTCTTGAAGATTTTTTTAACCTTATTAACAGTATATTGTCACATATAATTATTGGGTAAATTTCTATCTCACCTATTCTGATTTTATTTTATTTTATTTTTTCACCTATTCTGATTTTAAACACTTGCATATCATACTATGTTGGTAGAGCTGAGTCACAGGTTTGATGGTTGAAGCTGAGGTTAATCATACCTCTTGGTTTTCCCAAGATAATCTTAGTTAATATCTGTTATCCCAATGTAAATTGCACTGCTTTCAACTCTCAAGTTTTTTTTACTTTAATGATATATGATATGTCAACCAGGTTTCACCAAATATGGAATCAAAAGTAATGCAGAAACCATGAGGATTAGAACAAAGCAGGAAATACAACATTCTGCAGCTATCAAAATTTGGATGGGACACAGAAAAGCAAAAACCCCTGGATTTTGGAGCCAAAAAAAGATCCTGTCTTTTCCAAAATCTAATATCCTCTTCTTCATTGTCCTCCTAACTATCCTTCCCCTGTCTTTCCTCTTCCTTTCCTTTTACATACTTTAAAATTAATTTTATCAGTGTGTGAATATATTATAGTTCTAAGGAGGATAAAATTACTTTTCTTAACATTTATTCACTCTTCTTAAATTAAAATTTATAACACCACAAACTGGTCTCTCAATTATATCCTGAGTTAGTCTTTTGAATGATCTTAGCACTTAGTTCAAGTAAAACATCTATGCAGAACTTTAAGAAAGTGTTTGAAAAAGAAAAAAAATCAAAGGTGGTATTGATCACTAACATGCTGGCTTAATGGTAATATAGGCTCTTTGGATTACCTCATTGAGTATATGTACTTCCAATGAAGGTAAATAGAATCTTGATTGTATAGATTTAGAAGTTCTAGAATTCCTATTTGAGAGACTTCTGAATATGAAATATATAATTACATATATGATACTAAACTGTAATGCACTTGTCATTTCAAGAGTCACGAGCAAATAAAATATGGTAACATATAAAAACAAATGTGTTTTAGAAAGATAAGTTTTATTTCTGTTTTCCTGGAGTTGTCTGTTAGCAGTCTTAAAGAAAATGTCGTTGTATATTGTTCACAACAGTACCATTTTGGGCAGTTGAAAGAAATGAATGATTTAAAAACAAATCCCTTATATTTTATATTGGTTTGCACCTGTTTAAAAGTGATATTCCGCCTAATGCCTTGGAAAAACAAGTTAGCAGGAATGTAATTTAAATAAATGAATACAAAATGTAAGTATTTAATTTAAAAAAACGAAATTGCAGCTTTTGGTTTTTCTTTTCTCTTTTCTTTGTGCCTATACCTACAAAGACCCCTGTGGTTTAAATAACCAGTATGTGTACACTAATAAAAATCCCATTAAATTAAATGGCCAGTAGGCATGTAGAATGTCCTGTTGCAATTTCAGAAGACAGTTACCAGACACCCTGCTATGAACATTTTACTTTATCAGGGTTAAGAAAAACATTCCTAAAATCTATGTATTTTTATTTTAAAAGTTTAGAGGATACTGAAAATGGTGGTTTTGTAAATTTTTTTCTTTTCATAAAATGGTCGGGTGGATTCCACATCAGCCACTATGTAGAATACCCTATAGCAAATGTATATAATCAACACAATCGGTCAGTAATTTTCATTCCCTCAACTATTATTTCTTTTTTTCCCATTTGTGAGCAATAACAGTGGCAATTGAGTGTTTGCTGTATTATAGGAAAGTGTTTACAGTACATACTGTACCTGTGTTCTGACAGAAATAATTTCGGAAATATAGAACTATTTTTTACCAAATGTTCTCTGCCTTACTTTAACACTCTTTTAAAATATGCACATGAGTTCACATTGTGTAAAGGTGGAATTTCTTCTAACTGTTCAAGCACTTCCAATAATGATCTAAATGTAGTTAGTGATTGGAGCGCCTGGGTGGCTCAATCGGGTGAGCATCCGACCTCGGCTCAGGTCATGTTCTCACAGTTCATGGATTAGAGCCCTGGGTCAGTCTCTGTGCTGACAGCTCAGAGCCTGACGCCTGCTTCGGATTCTGTCTCCCTCTCTCTGCCTTTCCCCTGCTTGCTCTCTGTCTCTCTCACAAAATAAATAAACATTAAAAACTTTAAAAAAAATTAAATACAGGTAGTGATTAATTGAAGTAAGTGTGGAATTTTCAATGGAGGAAGAGAATGGAGTTGTATGGGGGTTGGAAAACCAACTGGAGAGAAAGGAAATAATGGGAAACAGGCAGAAATTCTCTGGTGGAAAAGGAAAACCACAGAAAGAAAGAAACAAAAGTCACCTATAAAATCAGAGAATCAAATTCCCTTTCTAATTGGCAAAAGGTGGGGGGAGAGACAAAGAGGGAGAAAAGTAAGGATTTTGCATCATTTAGGATAAACAAGCAGAAAGTATGTTTTGGTCTCTATGTTCCCAGAAGACAAGAAGCAAAGTGTAATACAGATTAAGCATTCTGGAGAGTATAAAACAGATGTTAGAAATGGCAGCTCAGCTGTATTGAATAGACAGGGTACTCATGCTAACTCTAAAAACCTTGCAGGTTATATGTTGGGGTCAGAAGTAGATGGGAAATATTTATTATTTAGTAAAGGACTATTAGCACAGACACCAGTCTCAGGGCAGTAGAGAGGCCCTGGAGGCTGAAGAGAAACCATTGCCCTTAGAAGACTCAAATGCCATCCTGGGGAATGGAAAGTTTTTTATACTTAAAGGCAAAGAAGATGGATTTATGGACTAAGATAATTCAATAAATCTTAATATTCAGATTAAATCTTCACAGGATAATTAGTATGTGATATAATGGTTTAAAATCAAACCTCTTAAAGAAATTCTATGTGCAAAGATAATTGATTGTATTTCTGGTATTTTCACCAATACTATTAAAGAAGGAAGATTTTTCAACTGAGTAGTAACCAATGAAATATTATCTCAGGGAATTTATGTGGAACTATATAAATGAGGTTTTACAGGTATACATAAAATAAGGCTTTGTTGAATGAGTCATCTGGGTCATGAACCAATTAGCAATCAAGAAAATGGAAACTATGTAAGACATGCCATTAGCCTTTGGATTTTGGTTTTAAAGATAGTGTTCTCTTCCACTGAGATACAGATTAGAATGGTCATCTAAAACTCCCAAATGCCATCTAGATGTCCTTCTTTATTTCCTCCCTTATGAGAGGGGTATTTTATTTTATTTTATTTTATTTATTTATTGATATATTTTTTACATTTGCCATTGTGTAAATTTGAGGTGTACAACATGTTGATTTGACACATTTATGTACTGCAGTATGATGACCTATAGCAAAATTAGCAACTCTATCATGTCACGTAATTGTCATTTCTCTTTAGTGGTTGGAATAATTAAGATCTAGCCTCTTTGCAAGTTTAATGATTATAACACAATATTGTTGTCCATATTCACTACTGTACATTAGATCTTAGGACTTATTTAGTACTACTTGCAAATTTTTGTCCTTAAAAAACGTGTATCCTATCCACCACCACCTCCACCACCACTACATCCCTGGTAAACACCATTTACTCTCTGTTTTTACCAGTTTGGCTTTTTTTATATTCCACATACAAAATACATCATACAGTGTTTTTCTTTCTCTGACTTATCTCACTTAGCATAACGCCTTCAAGGTACATCCATGTGGCTGCAAATGGCAGGATGTTCTTTCTCATGGCTGTATAATATTCTGCATCTTCTTTATCCATTAATCCATTCATGGGCATTTTAGATTGTTTATATCTTGACTATTGTGAATAATGCTGCAATGAACAGGGTGGTGCAGATATCTCTTAGAGAGGCTGATTGCTATTTCTTTCGGGTGTAGAGCCAGAAGTAGGCTAGTAGGATGGAGTTTTATTTTTAGCTTTTTAAGTAACTTTATAGTGGTTTTCACAATAGCTGTAACAATTTCAATTCCCACCAAGTGTTCCCTTTCACCACATCTTCATCAACACTTGTTATACTTTGTCTTTCTCATAAGACCCATTCTAACTGGTGTGAGGCAATACTAATTTTGAATTTATTAAATATTTGTTGAGTTTCTAATGTGTACCGACTCATATTAGGGCTAGCTGTCAGTTATAAAGTGAACAAAACAGACATGTTTCCTCACAATACGTACAAGCTGAGGATATTGAGAGAATAAGTACTTAAAATAAATATTAAGCAATTGGCAGTACAGGGCACATTTTCTACTAAGTACAACTGCAATGGGTTATATAATTGCGATTGAATTTTCTTCTTTAAAAATAAAAACAGGGACACATGGGTGGCTCAATTGCTTGAGCATCAGACTCTTGATATCAGTTCAGGTTGTGGTCTGGCAGTAGTGAGATTGAGCCCCATATTTGGCTCTGCGCTGACAGCATGGGGCCTGCTTGGGATTCTCTCTCTGTCTCTCCCACTCAGGTGCATACTCTCCCTCTCCCAAAATAAATAAATAAACATTTAAGAATAAATAAAAATAAAAATATAAACAAAAACATCTGAAATCTTTTTTTTTTTTTTTTTAATTTTTTTTTTTCAACGTTTATTTATTTTTGGGACAGAGAGAGACAGAGCATGAACGGGGGAGGGGCAGAGAGAGAGGGAGACACAGAATCGGAAACAGGCTCCAGGCTCCGAGCCATCAGCCCAGAGCCCGACGCGGGGCTCGAACTCACGGACCGCGAGATCGTGACCTGGCTGAAGTCGGACGCTTAACCGACTGCGCCACCCAGGCGCCCCAAAACATCTGAAATCTTAAGTGTGCCAGTGAAAATACTGATCTAGTAACTTAAAGTCAGAAAACCGCAAAACCTACTTATGGATTTCAGGTATATTCCAGTTGCATAATCTGTGCATGAGACCCAAATCTAGTAGGTATACTACCACTAATTTACAGTATGGCCTTGGGCAAGAAGCGTAGCATCTATTGCCTCTGTTTCATTATTTTGAAAATGAAATTTAAAAATTCCTGAAAACAACCTTATCAACTTGATGGGAGAAAATTAAACTCTGTTGTTGTGTTGCTATATCTAGGGGGAATAAGTACAGTGGGCATGAAGAAACTAGCTAGTGAGTTTGCACTAGGTATGAGAGGAGGGCCCAGCCAGTTACAGATGGATATCCCTATGTGACGGAGAGCTACTTCTCCAGTCCTACCTAATGCTGGCTGAACTGCAGTCCGTTGTTCTTCGAAAGGTTGGATTTACCTCAGAAACCTCACTCACACCTCCACTTTACACTTCCATAATTAGTTTCCTCATTTACTTCACCCCACAGAATACATTTTTGAATGTCTGACCCTCATCTGCTTCTTTGCCATCAGCTCCTGATTAACTTTGTCCTAGAGGGTCAGAAGTCAAGATGGAGTCATTCTCTTTGGTATGGTACTTCATATGGTCCTTACATAGCTAGAAAAATATTACTACTAAAGTGTCTCCATGTCTTCTTAGAATATTAATGTAAAAAGGAAGAAACTGTGTAAATGCATATGGCATTTGCCTTTAGAGAAATACAGTCAATCAAGTATCATGACCACACTCTTCTTTAGAAGAATTGAGAACATGTTGTGTGAAAAGATGTCATTATATTCAAAATAGTAATAATTATCTACATCCTATGCTATATTTTTATTGGATTCATGAGATTCACAAGGCATATGTTATTTTTAATACTTTCAAGCACAGACAGTTATAAGACACTAGGGAACATGTCACACATAGACTTTGTTAAGAGACTCTCGAATAGAGGGGTGGGTATAACTCCCATAGAATAGTGAGTCCAGAAATCTGAGTTTTTGCAATTAGTCTTACCATCCATAAGCCAAGCAGTCGGGACTTGCATAGGTCACTAAATTCTTTGAGCTGCCATTTCCTTAATAGAAATACGTGACGATGTTGAGTTATATTAAAACCAAAATCTCTACAGTTCTGCAGTTGTCACTATCCCCATGCTATTGTGTAAATCTTTTCTTGGCTTTCACTGGTTTTATGTATCAAAGCTAGACAGAGAGCTAGCAAGAGAAATTTCTGTTTGCACTGTGATTCAAAGCATGTTAGGAACTTCCAAGGAAGCTAATTTGCTCTCTAGAGACCTATCAATAAAGCAAATGGATGCTTCTTACTGATGAGGCATATAAATTAATTAAAGATGATTGACCCTGTTTTAGGTAGATGGGATAAATGAGCTGTTTTAAGCTAACACTCATGCCAGAAGTTACAGAGCCAGTTTCACACTTTGACAATAGTGGAAGTCACTCTACCAACCTTTTAATTTAACTTTGAATAGAGTTAACTTTTAATATTTAACTTTTAATAGAGTTGATAATAAATGCTTATATAGAAGACTGATCAATAGGTATTTTGCTTCTTTTCATTTAATTATAGATATTTATATAATTTCTGAAATGCATCTTGTGAAGAAATAGGTTTTGCAACTCTTATTACTTTTAAATTAAGATTGCAAATTTTGTTTATTAAAACTAGCTCGTAAAAGACAGGGTAACTTGCTAAAGTCTATCCTGTAGCCATGCATGATAGAGTTAAATTGGTGATCTGTGTGCTGTAACTGAATGCACTGTTACCATCTGGTGGGTGCAGTCCAAATCACAGGTGTAAGATCTGTCACAGGAAAAAAATAAAAGCTTTTTGAACATCTTTTTTTTCAATTGTATGTAGCCCTGAAGACCAGAAGGATATAAATGCACAGCTTGGGGGTTTTAAGGTTATTTTAAAGCATCCCACCAGAAGTATTTTAACTTCTGTCTTAAAAATAATGTAAATATTGCATTAGAAGCCCTTCCTACTCTAAGTATGATTTTGGATCTGCAGCATCATGTGGGAGCTTGTTAGAAATACAAATCTCAAGAGTATTGACTCCTGATCTGTATTTTAATAAGATCTTGAGGTAATTTGTATGCTCATCAAATCTGTAAAGTACTGGTAAACACTATAATTATCTTCGCTTTTAAAATACATGTAATGTTTTAATGACTAAACTTCCAATCAAATAACGCTCTAAGAAGATCCCCCATCTTTAGCCTGTGATTTTTGAATCTTCCCCCTACTGCTTCAGTTCCTCAGCCCCTACCGCACACCCAGTGAGATGAGGTACAGTTGGAAAATCATAGCTAAAAGATGGAGTGGCAGGACTTTGGTAGGGTCACTTCGGGTTCTCTCCTTTAACAGACCTGACCTTATCTCCTTCCTTCTCCCCATCAAATTTGCCTACTCTATTCCAGGACCCATGAAAAAAGCATGGTTCCTGCGTCAGAGCCTTTGCATCTGTATTCCTCTGTCTGAATATTCTTCCTTCAAGATACACACATAGCAAACTCCCTCATTTACATCAGTTCCCTTCTAAAATATGACTCAGCCATAGAGATAGGATGAATCCTGCATCTCAGCACCTATCTCACTCTGTTCAAAGTTCCTGTGGACCAAGAAATGAAATTCACTCATCTTTGATCTTTATCAGTGCTTGCCATAGAGCAGATCGGTAACTATTCCTTGCCATAATGAGAAGAATTAGCACCATAATGATGAAAGTCAGCAACTTGTGATATGAGATAACATTGAAGGAAACTGAATTGTTCTCAGGAACAAGAGAATTCTCAGGAAAAGAGAATCTTTGCAAATGGTGATTTGTAAATGGTGAAGCTCTTTCCAGTACATGATCTAGTGTAGAAAGATCATTCAGTCAAATTTCAGTTCAGGACCAGAAGCACATTAAATTACTTTCATTACGTGCCCCACCATATTATTATATTTCGCGAGAAAAGTTTTAGGGCTGATAGGATAAATCCATCTTTACAAATTTGAAATATTATCTTTTACCCAGTGCCTGGGTGGCTCAGTTAGTTATGCATCTGACTTCGGCTCAGGTCAAGATCTCATGGTTCGTGGGTTTGAGCCCCGTCTTGGACTCTATGCTGACAGCTCAGAGCCTGGAGCCTGCGAGGGAGTCTGGGTGTGTATGTCTCTCTCTCTCTGCCCTTCTCCACTCGTGCTCTCTCTGTCTTGAAAATAAAGAAAACATTTAAAAAAAAAGAAATTAAAAAAATGTTGTAATATGCAAAAACAACAAAAAGAATGGTATAAGGTATAAGAAAGGTATAAGAAAACATGTTATAGAGGAATGCCAGAATATTAATTAATAAAAATATTATCATAATTTTCTGTTTTGCTGGTATTTATATTTTCAAATGTACAATTTATTATAATTTGTTTCTATGTCCTAATTAAATATTCAATGAAGTTTAGGGGCGCCTGGGTGGCGCAGTCGGTTAAGCGTCCGACTTCAGCCAGGTCACGATCTCGCGGTCCGTGAGTTCGAGCCCCGCGTCAGGCTCTGGGCTGATGGCTCAGAGCCTGGAGCCTGTTTCCGATTCTGTGTCTCCCTCTCTCTCTGCCCCTCCCCCGTTCATGCTCTGTCTCTCTCTGTCCCAAAAATAAATAAACGTTGAAAAAAAAATTAAAAAAAAATAAATAAATAAATAAATAAATATTCAATGAAGTTTATACTTCATTTTCTATTCATAATTTTTCATCATTCCTTTAAGGAGGGATCTCCAAATTATTTGAGGCTTTTCAAAACTTGGATCCATTTTTTTATACTAAATGGATACTGACAGGACTAGTCTCTTCAGGGATAAGTGACAAGATCATGAAAAATCTTTTCACAAAGAATATATACAATAAAAATATACAACTACTAAATACAAATACAATTCATCTTTCCACCAGAGGCAAAAAAAAAAAAAAAAGTGTGTGTGTGTGTGTGTGTGTGTGTGTGTGTGTGTCCTTAGAACAATTCAATCAAGTTTTGATCTTTCTTTGGCTCCTATTTTCCTACATGTGCTTCCCTTATGATTCATGTGGCTTAATGGAACTCCTACTAACTTTCACTGTAACACAACCATTGTAGAAACTGAATTCACCTTAATATGGACATATCCACAGATCCATTCAATAGAAGTAGCAGAGAAAAGAAACAGTAAGGACTATTGTACAATACAAATTTATCTGGTCACATAATTTCCCTAAGAAAGAAACAAAGGTAATGACTTTTAGCAGTTGTGTATGCCTATATAGAGAAAAAGTAAGTCAATTAAAGCTATCACCAGGGATAATGCCATCCACCTTTTCTTGAACCTCATTCTACCTACCACCTCTTCAGTCTCTCATTTCCACTGTATCAGCACAAAGTCTTGTTAAAGTGATACTATCAGAAATTGTTTTGCTTATCTTCTTTTCCTAAGCAGAAGGAATTCTACAAAGCCTCATAGACAGTCATATACTAGTAAACTGC
Organism: Lynx canadensis; assembly: GCF_007474595.2. Lineage (NCBI taxonomy): Eukaryota > Metazoa > Chordata > Mammalia > Carnivora > Felidae > Lynx > Lynx canadensis. Next base: position 102,426,000 of record NC_044304.2, read on the forward strand.
CTAGTCTTGATTGTTAGCATTCAACAGTTTTTCTATGGTGTAACTATTTTTACTGTGGCCAATTTCAGGCTATCAATGATGTCACTAAACACAAAGTTGGAAGAGATGTGGGCCTTGGGTTCTCATAAGCCAATAGGAACTGGCTCTAGCACATTATAGGTAAACTTCGGATTAACCTTGAATAAACCAGGTAGCTGGAAGCTCTTTTACAATATTGTTTATGACACTTTGCTTTACACTTTCAAATAATTATGCACACAGTCTGGAAGAACATGTTTTAGATGGGTTTCTGTCTTCATTGTCTGCTAGTCAACAGCTTGTTCACACTTCTGTAGTGCCACTCTCTCAAATAAAGTGAGTTGAAAGAAAGCTTTACATCATCAATTACAAATCAATAAGCATATTTTCTAATATACCAGATTATACATCTTGACTGACACTGTGTTCTACATATATAGATGAACAGACATATCCATTCAATTGTATTTGGTTGAAAACTATGTCCCTATGTTTTCTTTTACTCCTTTTTTTCTTATTTGGAGCCAGATGATCTATGTTTGGTGTAATAAGAATTGCAAATGTCCTTCAGAGGAAAAGTCATTTTTATTTAGTAAATAGAAAGCATGAATAATGAACAATACAGAAAATTGTAAAATAATTAGGAAGTGGTTCAGAGGTGCTCATTTACAACTGAGGAAATTAAAAATGCAAATTCATTATTATCATAAAGGTAGTTAACAGACAAATGAGTAAAAAAGAGCCTTCCTTCTAATTCATCATTGTTTAAAAGACACCTGCGAGTTCTAACTGAAAAAGACAAGACAGAGAAATGCAGATGGTCACATTTTGTATTATATCCATCACATTTTTTATACTCTAATTAGAGGGGGATTCATTCTCCATAAGAAGATACTGCTTATTTGAATATTTGAATAAAAGCCAGTAGATACAGAATTCAAAATACTGGCTGTGTTTTTTGTCTCTGTGATGGGAGAGATGCAATATTTATTTTCTTTGACCCAAGGAAACTGCTGGCAGTCTGCCCCCAAAATCTATATTTGGACTGTGAAAATTAAATGAATTTAAATTTCCTCTGTTCCAAGGCTGAGTTTATTGGTACTGAGTTATAGTATGATTTTACAAGACGTAAACCTACGAGCCAAATATTTGCAGTATTAGATTATTTTGTCTAAAATTAGATGTTACTTAAATAGATTATTGTGAGATTTATTTTTTATTGTTTTCTTAAACACATGATTACTTCAGTATAATCATCCTAAGAGTAAGATCTGGTTTAATTTTTATTTTCAATAAATATATAATATCATGTTTATGGTGACTGGACTCATAAGCATTTTTTCATTTGTTTTTATTTTTAAAGTTTGAATATGCAAAGAACAATATAAATATCATATCAGAGAAGTATAGGAAACATCCAAATGTAAAAGTGGGGCAGAATATGTGCACATACATTTAAAGACTATTAAGATTTGGAAGAGTGGATATCTATGCAGTTGGAGATGAATAATGACAATTATACTTGTCTAACAGCAAAAACTCAGCCATTTTTAAAACTTACCCTTTATCCCCACTCCAGTCTCCTTTTAGAATCAAACAGAAGGTAGGGAAACATTATGCGATGACTTCATATAGTCTGATAAATACAACCCATACTCTTCCTCCTCCTCTCTTCACATGTGCTGTTTATTTGATCTCTTCCACTTCTCTTTTCAGGACAGAGGAAATAGAAATCTGATCACTTATGCTTAACACACTAAAAACAGTGACTTTATGCAGATTGCTTTGTACCACAGAGCCTAGTTCAGTTCTGGGCAAACTTAATAAATTGCTGCTCAATTGAATTGTAGTGTCACACATACAAGAGCCAGTTTACTGGTGGGCTTTTAGACTCCTGTCTGGTTCTTTGGCATATTGTAATAAAATAGTAGAACTTCCACTCGCCTAAACCAACTAAATAGAAGAAGGAATGATTGTGGCCAACTAATAAAAAATGTTTAATATCATACTCATCATAGGCTCAACCATGGTGTTGTCATTAAGACTTCTTAGAATTATCATTAGACCTGTTAAGGCATCCTTAATTAAGATGGATTTTTAGTAGCAGAAAGCGATGTACATTAACTAAATAAAAAAATAGTTTTACAGGATCATTGGCAAGCAACAAAAACTCTTCATTTGGAAGGTGTGTCTTCAGCTTGCTAGCTAGCCAAAAGACAGATTGAAGACTACATTTTATTATTTCAATGAAGATTTAATATCCTGAAATTCCTGCTAGTCTGATAAAGTCTGTTCTAAGTTATGCACAGAGAAACTTATCAAGCATAAGCTACTTTTATTTATTTATTTATTTTTTAAATGTTTATTTATTTTTAAGAGAAAGAGAGAAGGAGATAGAACATGAGCAGAGGAGGGACAGAGAGAGAGGGAGGCACAGAATCTGAAGCAGGCTCCAGGCTCTGAGCAGTCAGCACAGAGCCTGATGCGGGGCTCGAACTCACGAGCTGTGAGATCACGACCTGAGCTGAAGTCAGACACTCAACCGACTGAGCCACCCAGGTGCCCCTAAGCTACTTTTAAATAAACTTAAAATATCACTTAGTGTGTATTGTGGCATGTAATAGAGATGTGGCTCATATACTTAGTGTGAGGTGGTACCTTAAAAACTGAATTTAGTTACAAGGGCTGGGCTCCAAGATTCTCCTCAGGTTATTCTACTAGTCCATTCAGCAAGAACTGGTGTTTCTGTTTTTGAGTCCTGTAACTCCTAGGTACCTTGCAATTATCTTTTTAGGGTAGTGAAACCACCTCTCAAAGCTTCATCAGCTTTTCCCCAGACTTAACCCCTGACTTTCTACACTCCTTTGCAAGGGCAGCCATCTGCCTTCCCACACTATGCATCACTACTGCCTCATCTTTCCACAGGGATTTGCTTACTTCTTGAACCCCATTTTTCTTTTATCTGTGTGGAATTTCACCATTCAATTGAAATGTGTGTGTGTATATATATTCCATATACTATATTCATGAATAAAGCTTATTAGAAAGTGATAAGAAATGAGGTTACAAAGTTTAATATAAAAATCATCATAGACAAAATTGAAAAGGCAGGTATAATATTAACTGATATAAAGCAATAGGCCCAATTATATGGAACATTTCTACTGAACTTTCAAGTGATAAATGATTTATAAGTAGTTTCAATTGCACCAAATTTTAGAAAGTGCTCTAATTTTAATATTGCCAACAAAATGTTGACATGTTTTAGATTCTAGAAAGAAAAAAATATACTATCACTATAACAAAATTGTTATATCAAGTAAAAACACTGAAGTAGCTATTTTAGAGCACACTGAATATCAGAACCATAGAGCTGGTGATCTTCAAAAGCAAAAAGAATTTTATATGTGGTAATATTGTTGCATAAATTTGAAATCAGGAAGAATATGCTTAACTAAATTACTAATCATTTCCTCGTTTTAATGAATAAGACATCAGACACCAGAATCAGTTTGTTAACTTCAGAAAATATCTGTAATCAAGATTATTAAGTCTGTATGTAAAAGGAAACAAGGTAGAGATTAAATTATATTTGATGTTTAATACTTATTATACTTCAATTCATCTTCCACAACCCTGGAAGATGTTTGGCTTTAACTTGACACCAAATTGTCTATAGAATACTTTTCAGGGGCACTGGGGTGGCTCAGTAGTTTAAGCATCTGACTCTTGGTTTTGGCTCAGGCCGTGATCTCACATTTGGTGGGTTCGAGCCCAGCATCGGGCTCTGTGCTGAGCCTGCTTAGGATTCTCTCTCTCCTCTCCATCTGCCCCTCCCCTGCTCACTGTCTCTGTTTCTCTCAAAATGAATAAATTAAAAAAATAATAATAATCTTCAGATTTCTTCTCTTTGTGTATCCTCACAGTCTTCCCCAAGGTTTCATTGCATATTCCACATAAGCACAATCTGTCTGTATGCAACGTTTTTTAGGATTTTTTTTTCTACTTTAGTTGTTTTTCAATGTTTATTGTCAAACATTTTAGAATTTCAATACTTTCTTAAATTTAAACATTACTTTACATTTTTGGGTCTTTTTGACATAATGAAAGTATTTCCTGCTTACTTAAAGCCCTCTATTTTCCTATCTCCTATACAGTCAGTACAGAGTGTAGGATTGATCAATTTTAAATGCCTGTTTTATTAAGTTAATTCACTAATTGATAATTTCAAGTCTTCTTACACCTTAGTCACTATAAAATCAAGAACAAAAGGTAAGATATAAAATTCTAAAGTGAAAAAATAAACTTTCTAAGGGATTATGAGACTATTATAAGCAACGAAGCCATAAATTAAAAATTTAAATTTATATGAAAAAAATTCTGAGAAAAATATAATTTAAGAATTCAAGAAACAGTAGAAGCTGTATAGTCCTGGAGACTTTTAAAAAATGTAGCAGTAGTTAAATATATATATTTCCACAAACGTTCAAACCAACATGATTTCTGCAATGAATTCTCAATTTGAAAGAACAAATAATTCCAATGTTATGTAAACAATTTCAGATAAGAGAAAAAATAAGACCATGCTTCTCATCTTTCTTTACCTTGACTTCAAACTCTGAAAAGAACAATATAAAAAGCTATTCTCACAAGGAACATGGAGAGCAACCCGCCTCCCTTCACCAAAATTAAAACAAAATGAATCACCTGACATACCAAAAGGATTACAAAGATAACGCATCATGACCAGTAAGACTGAATTAATATTAGAAAATCCATTTCTTCACAATCACAAAATAAAGGACAATAACTACCTGAACATCTAAATAGATGCAGAATATGTCTTTGATGATATACAACATGTATTCATGATTTAAACAAAGTGCAACTCTTAGAAAAATGGTAAAAATATATTTGTTAAAACCAGATTAAAAGAGGGGAAATAAAAGATATTTATCATAGTTAATGGTGAAACACAAAGCTTTTTCTTTGAGAGTAGAAATAAGGAAGTAATGACCACTATCACTATTTCTATTCAACATTAGTACTAAAAAAATTCTAGCCAGCACTGTAAGGCAAGAAAAACAGGTAAAAAAAAATAATAATAGTAACAATAATAATAAACATCAGAAAGGAGGAAACAAAAATATCACTGTTCAAGGAGACCATCATTACTTGGATAAAAGTCAAGAGACTATACAAATGAATTAGAGAATTTATCTGTCAGAAATTAAATTAATCTTCGACAGAACCAGTAGCATTTTGTCATCTTGCAACAAATAATTAGAACCTGAAGTTTTAAAAAGAATACTATTTATATTGGCATCTTATATATGGAATTGTTGGACATTGGATATGTGGCACAGGGGGCACTGCAGATGAGTGGGGAAAATATATAATTTTCCAAAAATGTTTCTGAGATGATTAGCTATTTATTTGAAAATAATAACAAAATAACATGAAAAAAGAAGAAAGAAAGAAGCAAGGAAGGAAGGGAAAAGGAAAGGGAAGAAAATCATAAAACCCTAAAACAGTTGACTCCAAATATCACACAGAAAAACAAAAATCAATCTTCAGTGGTTTAAAAACCAAATTGTGAAAGGCAAATTATAAAGCTTCTTTTGTAGCTGAGAATATCATTCTTCCAACCACTTTCTTCAGACCTTATCATGTTGGAAGATTTCTGCCAACTTCCAACTGCAGGTTGGAAGGTCCTTTTCCAAAAACCATGTAAGGCAATAGCTCTTGTGCACTTGTGACAGGCTGGAAGTGTTGGAAAATTGACAGCTCCAAGGATCGGCCTGTACCCAATTACTCTCAGGAGTTGGGACATAAATACCCAGGCTTCCTCTATCCTTGGATAGAATAATTCAGGGGGGTGTGTTTTGCACCATATCCTGTCAAGATTAAGCACTTGTCCCACCATGGAAGCTGGCTTAATAGTGTGCATATTATTGGCTTCTTTCTCTCTTCTGTATTACTTCTCCGCTCTCCTACTGATATACTCTGCATCTCCCGAATAAGCTGCTTGCGCTCGAATCCCTGCCTCATGATCTTTTGGCGGAATCTGAACTAAGATGCTTGATGTTACCAGAGTTCCCAGGAAGCAGATACTCAGGATGAAATTCTGGAATTGGATAATTCCCCAGCAGGTGGCAACAAAGATCTGATTGCTTGAGATAAGTGGAATGGTGGATAACTCCTTGGATGCTGTAGCATCATTATGACTAAGACTTGACCACATGTGGTAAATTGGAAAGGGATACAAGTAGAAGGGCATGAACTGGCTTATGTAGTCTCTCTAGCATTTTAGAGGTATGATGGCAGTGATAGCTATAAGTCTATGAAGTTGAGCAGTTGTAAAGTGCCCTTCTCGTGGTCAGGAAAGAAAATGGCATACATACATCAGCTGATCACCAACTCAGAGCACGGAGTGAAATCCAGGGCTCCTCAATTAATTGTGTGTAAAGGATTCTGATCTTCTTGCAACTGGAGGTCAGTAATTGACTGTGAGAGTAACCAAATTTCCAGGAAGGGTTATTTCACTGCCCCAACAGATTTCTATGCTAGGGTCAGGACCACTGACTCCTAGATATAGATACATGAGTGAATATGCTGGAGAATCTTGAAAATCCAGAGACCCTTTGGATGCTCAAATTTGACTTTTCATCTCCCTGACAGAAGATAATAGCCTCCCTTCCCTGAAAAACATTCACAGATTACTGCAGGTAAATTCCCTGCCAAATGATACTTGCACTCCTTAAGATTTGTTTCCATCTAATCTCTTTATTGGCTTTTATTTTTTTTATTTATTTTTGGGACAGAGAGAGACAGAGCATGAACAGGGGAGGGGCAGAGAGAGAGGGAGACACAGAATCGGAAACAGGCTCCAGGCTCTGAGCCATCAGCCCAGAGCCTGACGCGGGGCTCGAACTCACGGGCCGCGAGATCGTGACCTGGCTGAAGTCGGAAGCTCAACCGACTGCGCCACCCAGGCGCCCCTCTTTATTGGCTTTTAAACAAATAAGAGTTTCAATCTGGCCAAACTGGAAAAGTACTATCCTTATTTTAGAAAGGGAAGTATTAATAACCAAAAGATCTGTTGGATCTGTCTAAAATGTATCCACACATTAGTGAACATGCTTGGAAATGGAACTTGAGGCTGGTGAGTGGGAAGGATGGGTTGCAAAACATATGGCAAAGTTTATTATATATACAAGAACACTCTGGTTTCTTGAGGTTTAATAACCCTGTGAGATCACCAACAGTTTAAAAGAATGACAAATCCATATGAACCAAAAGAGATTGAAGCCTAAGGTACATTGATGAATAAAATTAGAAAATTATAGAGTTATATGCATAGCAATTGTGTATACACAGTATGCACAAAGCACCTAAAATATTATTTTTCTCTTGCATTTATATCAACAAAGAGGAATGCCACCTTATCTATAAAGTTTTGTTTTTTCACAAGAAGAATATATTCAGAAAAAAAATTTTGTGTGAGTTTAAGGTGATCATATAAATGTTAAAAATGTTCTCAAGAGGGAAACGAGGAGGAGATGGAATAACATATTGTTGCATTTCACTTGTCCTTCTGTAATATTTGTCCATTTTTTTTTGAGACAGAGAGAGAATAAGTGTATGCACACAAGGGGAGAGGAGCAGAGAGAAAGGAAGAGAGAGAATCTTAAGCAGGCTCCATGCTCAGTGCAGAGACTGACATGGGGCTCAGTCTCACAACTGAGAGATCATGACCTTAACCGAAATCAAGAGTCTGAGTCTTGGACTGAGCCACCCAGGCACCCATTGCTCATTTTTTTTTTTTGTAGCTGTAAACATGTATCCATTTGATACAATTCTTTTACATATAAATTGAAACAAACCAATAAGATAAACCTTTAAAAAAAAGATAAAAAATTTAAATATTTAGAATCCTACTTTGTGAAAAATAATGAAAAGTAAGAAAGTCATAAAAAATAGTTTACTAATGGTAAAATAACTGAGGATAAGCATTGTTTTAGTTTAAAATTAAATTTAAACTTTAGATATTATAATTACTAAATTAACCTAATTTTTTGTAACTTTGAGACTGTGATAATAAGGATTAATCACAATTAACCTAATTAATCTAAATTAGATTAATCATAATCTAAATTTTTCTAAATTTTTTTTAAGCTTATTTATTTTTGGGAGATAGAGACAGAGCATGAGGAGGGGAAGGGCAGAGAGAGAGAGGAAGACACAGAATCCGAAGCAGGCTCCATGCTTCAGGACAGAGCCCGACGCCGGGGCTCAAACCCATGAACTGTGAGATCATGACCTAAGCCAAAGTCAGAGGCTCAACTGACTGAGCCACCCAGGCGCCCCAAGAATTCTTATTTCTAAGTACGCTTTTCTCTACAATTATTTAGCTTTCAATTTGTATATATTTATATAGAGATAGATGGAATAATATCTGCCAATTGTGAAAGATGGCTGTTTCCCAGTATGAGATATTAGGTAATTTGTTCTTTTCATTTTCATATTTTTATAACAAATCAGTCATTCTATATGGAGCATATGTTTTTAAAAAATTAAAGAAAATATTGTAAAAGCATATTTTACAAATGTCTATGTATCAAAGATATTTAAAGACATTTTAGTTGGCATGATAAGTAATATGATCTTATACAAATAGCCAATATTTCCTGTGAAAAGTACCATAGAATTATGTCCCTTAAATTAAAAAAAAATTTTTTTACTGGCCACTATTACTTAACATTGATATGGAAGTTCTAACAAATTTAATAATACCATGTAAAAGAAATAACGAGTATAGTTTTTAAAAACAGACGAGAAAAGAGGCGCAGAAAGATGGCGGCGTAGGAGGACGCTGGGCTCACCGCGCGTCCTGCTGATCACTTAGATTCCACCTACACCTGCCTAAATAACCCAGAAAACCGCCAGAGGATTAGCAGAACGGAGTCACCGGACCCAAGTGCAGACGAGAGGCCCACGGAAGAGGGTAGGAAGGGCGGCGAGGCGGTGCGCTCTCCACGGACTGGCGGGAGGGAGCCGGGGCGGAGGGGCGGCAGGCAGCCAAGCAGAGCCCTCGAGTCCGGCTTGCAAAAGCGGAGGGGCCTGACGGACTGTGTTCCGACAGCAAGCGCGACTTAGCGTCTGGGAGGTCATAAGTTAACAGCTCTGCTCGGAAAGCGGGAAGGCTGGAGGACAAAGGGAGGGTGAGCTGCGGAGCCCCCGGACGACAGAGCTCAGTTTGGCGGGGAACAAAGGCGCTCGCCAGCGCCATCTCCCCCGCCCATCCCCCAACCAAAATCCCAAAGGGAACCGGTTCCGGCCAGGGAAATTGCTCCCTCCCCGCAAACACCCAACTCTGTGCTTCTGCGGAGCCAAACCTCCGGCAGCAGATCTGACTCCCTCCGGCTGACACATGGCCCCTCCTGAAGTGGATCACCTAAGGAGAAGCGAGCTAAGCCTGCCCCCCCTCCCGCCGTGCACCTTGCCTTCCCACCCCAGCTAATACGCCAGATCCCCAGCATCACAAGCCTGGCAGTGTGCAAGTAGCCCAGACGGGCCACACCACCACACAGTGAATCCCGCCCCTAGGAGAGGGGAAGAGAAGGCACACACCAGTCTGACTGTGGCCCCAGCGGTGGGCTGGGGGCAGACATCAGGACTGACTGCGGCCCCGCCCACCAACTCCAGTTATACACCACAGCACAGGGGAAGTGCCCTGCAGGTCCTCACCACACCAGGGACTATCCAAAATGACCAAGCGGAAGAATTCCCCTCAGAAGAATCTCCAGGAAATAACAACAGCTAATGAGCTGATCAAAAAGGATTTAAATAATATAACAGAAAGTGAATTTAGAATAATAGTCATAAAATTAATCGCTGGGCTTGAAAACAGTATACAGGACAGCAGAGAATCTCTTGCTGCAGAGATCAAGGGACTAAGGAACAGTCACGAGGAGCTGAAAAACGCTTTAAAGGAAATGCAAAACAAAATGCAAACCACCACAGCTCGGATGGAAGAGGCAGAGGAGAGAATAGGTGAACTAGAAGATAAAGTTATGGAAAAAGAGGAAGCTGAGAAAAAGAGAGATAAAAAAATCCAGGAGTATGAGGGGAAAATTAGAGAACTAAGTGATACACTAAAAAGAAATAATATACGCATAATTGGTATCCCAGAGGAGGAAGAGAGAGGGAAAGGTGCTGAAGGGGTACTTGAAGAAATCATAGCTGAGAACTTCCCAGATCTGGGGAAGGAAAAAGGCATTGAAATCCAAGAGGCACAGAGAACTCCCTTCAGACGTAACTTGAATCGATCTTCTGCACCACATATCATAGTGAAACTGGCAAAATACAAGGATAAAGAGAAAATTCTGAAAGCAGCAAGGGGTAAACGTGCCCTCACATATAAAGGGAGACCTATAAGACTCGTGACGGATCTCTCTTTTGAAACTTGGCAGGCCAGAAAGAATTGGCACGAGATTTTCAGGGTGCTAGACAGCAAAAATATGCAGCCGAGAATCCTTTATCCAGCAAGTCTGTCATTTAGGATAGAAGGAGAGATAAAGGTCTTCCCAAACAAACAAAAACTGAAGGAATTTGTCACCACTAAACCAGCCCTACAAGAGATCCTAAGGGGGACCCTGTGAGACAAAGTACCAGAGACATCACTACAAGCATAAAACATACAGACATCACAATGACTCTAAACCCGTATCTTTCTATAATAACACTGAATGTAAACGGATTAAATGCACCAACCAAAAGACATAGGGTATCAGAATGGATAAAAAAACAAGACCCATCTATTTGCTGTCTACAAGAGACTCATTTTAGACCTCAGGACACCTTTAGATTCAGAGTGAGGGGATGGAGAACTATTTATCATGCTACTGGAAGCCAGAAGAAAGCTGGAGTAGCCATACTTATATCAGACAAACTAGACTTTAAATTAAAGGCTGTAACAAGAGATAAAGAAGGACATTATATAATAGTTACAGGGTCTATCCATCAGGAAGAGCTAACAATTATAAATGTCTATGCGCCGAATACCGGAGCCCCCAAGTATATAAAACAATTACTCATAAACAGAAGCAACCTTATTGATAAGAATGTGGTAATTGCAGGGGACTTTAACACCCCACTTACAGAAATGGATAGATCATCTAGACACACGGTCAATAAAGAAACAAGGGCCCTGAATGAGACATTGGATCAGATGGACTTGACAGATATATTTAGAACTCTGCATCCCAAAGCAACAGAATATACTTTCTTCTCGAGTGCACATGGAACATTCTCCAAGATAGATCATATACTGGGTCACAAAACAGCCCTTCATAAGTTTACAAGAATTGAAATTATACCATGCATACTTTCAGACCACAATGCTATGAAGCTTGAAATCAACCACAGGAAAAAGTCTGGAAAACCTCCAAAAGCGTGGAGGTTAAAGAACACCCTACTAACGAATGAGTGGGTCAACCAGGCAATTAGAGAAGAAATCAAAAAATATATGGAAACAAACGAAAATGAAAATACAACAACCCAAACGCTTTGGGACGCAGCGAAGGCAGTCCTGAGAGGAAAATAAATTGCAATCCAGGCCTATCTCAAGAAACAAGAAAAATCCCAAATACAAAATCTAACAGCACACCTAAAGGAACTAGAAGCAGAACAGCAAAGGCAGCCTAAACCCAGCAGAAGAAGAGAAATAATAAAGATCAGAGCAGAAATAAACAATATAGAATCTAAAAAAACTGTATAGCAGATCAACGAAACCAAGAGTTGGTTTTTTGAAAAAATAAACAAAATTGACAAACCTCTAGCCAGGCTTCTCAAAAAGAAAAGGGAGATGACCCAAATAGAAAAAATCATGAATGAAAATGGAATTATTACAACCAATCCCTCAGAGATACAAACAATTATCAGGGAATACTATGAAAAATTATATGCCAACAAATTGGACAACCTGGAAGAAATGGACACATTCCTGAACACCCACACTCTTCCAAAACTCAATCAGGAGGAAATAGAAAGCTTGAACAGACCCATAACCAGCGAAGAAATTGAATCGGTTATCAAAAATCTCCCAACAAATAAGAGTCCAGGACCAGATGGCTTCCCAGGGGAGTTCTACCAGACATTTAAAGCAGAGATAATACCTATCCTTCTCAAGCTATTCCAAGAAATAGAAAGGGAAGGAAAACTTCCAGACTCATTCTATGAAGCCAGTATTACTTTGATTCCTAAACCAGACAGAGACCCAGTCAAAAAAGAGAACTACAGGCCAATATCCCTGATGAATATGGATGCAAAAATTCTCAGTAAGATACTAGCAAATCGAATTCAACAGCATATAAAAAGAATTATTCACCATGATCAAGTGGGATTCATTCCTGGGATGCAGGGCTGGTTCAACATTCGCAAATCAATCAACGTGATCCATCACATTAACAAAAAAAAAGAGAAGAACCATATGATCCTGTCAATCGATGCAGAAAAGGCCTTTGACAAAATCCAGCACCCTTTCTTAATAAAAACCCTTGAGAAAGTCGGGATAGAAGGAACATACTTAAAGATCATAAAAGCCATTTATGAAAAGCCCACAGCTAACATCATCCTCAACGGGGAAAAACTGAGAGCTTTTTCCCTGAGATCAGGAACACGACAGGGATGCCCACTCTCACCGCTGTTGTTTAACATAGTGCTGGAAGTTCTAGCATCAGCAATCAGACAACAAAAGGAAATCAAAGGCATCAAAATTGGCAAAGATGAAGTCAAGCTTTCGCTTTTTGCAGATGACATGATATTATACATGGAAAACCCGATAGACTCCACCAAAAGTCTGCTAGAACTGATACATGAATTCAGCAAAGTTGCAGGATACAAAATCAATGTCCAGAAATCAGTTGCATTCTTATACACTAACAATGAAGCAACAGAAAGACAAATAAAGAAAATGATCCCATTCACAATTGCACCAAGAAGCATAAAATACCTAGGAATAAATCTAACCAAAGATGTAAAGGATCTGTATGCTGAAAACTATAGAAAGCTTATGAAGGTAATTGAAGAAGACTTAAAGAAATGGAAAGACATTCCCTGCTCATGGATTGGAAAAATAAATATTGTCAAAATGTCAATACTACCCAAAGCTATCTACACATTCAATGCAATCCCAATCAAAATTGCACCAGCATTCTTCTCGAAATTAGAACAAGCAATCCTAAAATTCATATGGAACCACAAAAGGCCCCGAATAGCCAAAGGAATTTTGAAGAAGAAGACGAAAGCAGGAGGCATCACAATCCCAGACTTTAGCCTCTACTACAAAGCTGTCATCATCAAGACAGCATGGTATTGGCACAAAAACAGACACACAGACCAATGGAATAGAATAGAAACCCCAGAACTAGACCCACAAACGTATGGCCAACTCATCTTTGACAAAGCAGGAAAGAACATCCAATGGAAAAAAGACAGCCTCTTTAACAAATGGTGCTGGGAGAACTGGACAGCAACATGCAGAAGGTTGAAACTAGACCACTTTCTCACACCATTTACAAAAATAAACTCAAAATGGATAAAGGACCTAAATGTGAGACAGGACACCATCAAAACCTTAGAGGAGAAAGCAGGAAAAGATCTCTCTGACCTCAGCCGTAGCAATCTCTTACTCGACACATCCCCAAAGGCAAGGGAATTAAAAGCAAAAGTGAATTACTGGGACCTTATGAAGATAAAAAGCTTCTGCACAGCAAAGGAAACAACCAACAAAACTAAAAGGCAACCAACGGAATGGGAAAAGATATTTGCAAATGACATATCGGACAAAGGGCTGGTATCTAAAATCTATAAAGAGCTCACCAAACTCCACACCCGAAAAACAAATAACCCAGTGAAGAAATGGGCAGAAAACATGAATAGACACTTCTCTAAAGAAGACATCCAGATGGCCAACAGGCACATGAAAAGATGTTCAGCGTCGCTCCTTATCAGGGAAATACAAATCAAAACCACACTCAGGTATCACCTCACGCCAGTCAGAGTGGCCAAAATGAACAAATCAGGAGACTATAGATGCTGGCGAGGATGTGGAGAAACGGGAACCCTCTTGCACTGTTGGTGGGAATGCAAATTGGTGCAGCCGCTCTGGAAAGCAGTGTGGAGGTTCCTCAGAAACTTAAAAATAGACCTACCCTATGACCCAGCAATAGCACTGCTAGGAATTTATCCAAGGGATACAGGAGTACTGATGCATAGGGGCACTTGTACCCCAATGTTCATAGCAGCACTCTCAACAATAGCCAAATTATGGAAAGAGCCTAAATGTCCATCAACTGATGAATGGATAAAGAAATTGTGGTTTATATACACAATGGAATACTACGTGGCAATGAGAAAAAATGAAATATGGCCCTTTGTAGCAACGTGGATGGAACTGGAGAGTGTAATGCTAAGTGAAATAAGCCATACAGAGAAAGACAGATACCATATGGTTTCACTCTTATGTGGATCCTGAGAAACTTAACAGGAACCCATGGGGGAGGGGAAGGAAAAAAAAAAAAAAAAAGAGGTTAGAGTGGGAGAGAGCCAAAGCATAAGAGACTGTTAAAAACTGAGAACAAACTGAGGGTTGATGGGGGGTGGGAGGGAGGGGAGGGTGGGTGATGGGTATTGAGGAGGGCACCTTTTGGGATGAGCACTGGGTGTTATATGGAAACCAATTTGTCAATAAATTTCATAAAAAAAATAAATAAAAATAAAATAAAATAAAATAAATAAAAACAGACGAAAATTGAGTTTCTTACAAGTTATAATTTTATGCCTTCTAAAATCAACTAAATTATTTTTAAAAAGTTTAAATAAGAAAAGTTATTTAATAAAATAATAATATGCAAATGTAGGGCAATCCATCTTAGAATCACACCGATTTTTGGAAAGTCTTACTTGAACAAGGTCTGATTTTCTGTCCAAAGCATTTACCAATTTAGGGAATAGCATAGAGTCCTTGGCCAAAGAGCAAAACTCAAGGCTTTAAGAGAAGACTGAATCTGTCACAGTTTTCAGCATTCAGAAGATAGAGAACCAGCAGCCTCTCAATCAATGCAAGCCACACACTGGGAGAAGAAATTTGCAATACCTGTGTTTGACAAATATCTCCATGCTGACTAAGGAATCCCTAAAAAATAAGAAAAAAAAAAAAAAAAACATGGAAAAGACAATATATCCACCTTTTAAAGATAGGTGAAAGGCTTTATCAGGCAGTTCACAAAGATACCCGAATGGCTATTGAATATATGAAAGGGTGCTCAACATGATTTATTTTCAGGGAAAAGCAAATTCAAATGGTTATACCACCAGTGTACCACACCAGTATGGCAGATGGTCAGCAGTGCTAGTTAGGAGGGCAAACAATTGGACTTCTCATACACTGCTGGAGGGATTGTAAACTCTTTGTACCGCACCTGGGAAAACAATGGGACAATGTCTATTACAACAAAACATATGCCTACCTTATGAATTAGCATTCCACTCTTGGGCATTTCAAAACAGAAAGAATGCTTCTGACTGCCAAAAGACTTATAAAAAAGAATGTTTTTGGCAACTTTATTTCTAATAGCCTTAAGCTAGAAACAATTCAAACATCTAAACAGCAGATAAACTAGTGTATGTTCACACAAAGGAATATTACACAGCAATAAAAGATGAATGAGAAACTGGATGAATTGCATTAAATACAATGTGTGAATTTCTTTTTTCTTTTCTTTTTTTATAATATATGGGTTTCAAAATCAAAATGTTGATTGAAAGAAGCCAGATACAAATATTACATACTGATTTTTCCATTTATAAGGTCAAAATCAGAACCAACTAATACATGGTGTTAAAAGTTAGAATAGTTGCTATCTTTTGGTGTGTTATTAATTAAATGGTGTACAAAGAAGTTTTCTGGGAGTTTAAAAATATATTTATATATCTGAGAGGTGCTCACGGGGGTGTATACCTGTAGAAAGTTATTGAACTATCTGGGTAAATTTGCTTACCTGATTGTATGCAAGTTAGAATTCAACTAAAAAAAAAAATCACATTCATTGACCTAGCGATCATCCTCTAAGAAATCTGTCTTACAGAAATAGCACAAACTAAAGATACTGATTATCTATATCAGTAAAACCTTAAAGTCTTTAAATGCAACAATGTGTAAACTATTAACTAAATATGACATATACACAGGACACGATATTTTCAGCCATTAAAATATCCATAAATATACCAAAATACAAAATACAAATAAAGCTCTCAGTAGCTAGGAAGTGGGAGGTAAGGTGGGGTTATATGCTTTTTCTAACTTGTCTCTCTTTCTTTCTCTCTCCCTGTCTCTTTCTCTGTGTGGGTCTCTGTTTCTGTCTCTCTGTCTCTGTCTTTCTCTACATGTAGGTATTTTCCATACTTTTATAAATTCAATTATAATGTTAATAATTCAAAAAGGTTGTTAAAGGAGAAAATAGCTAAGCTAGCTTTAGAGGTTAAATTATTGACAATCAAAAAGGAATGAGAGAAAAGACGGAAGAGAACATTCATTCAGTTGTGTGTGTAGCCTTTTATAGTTAGAGATTATTTTGGCAACTTAGACCCATTTATGAGTTTCTTTCTGAACTTTGGTTTACATAAACAATATTCCATCAACTTCCAGTGACTATGTGGGAATTGGATTGTAAAGTTAATATGAGGGTCAAAAAGAAAACAACATCCTTCTTTACATAAATAATTTAATTTGTAATGAATAAAAAGAAGGCCACTGAAAGATGGTGGGTATAATTCCTAGTTACTTGATTTTTCTTTAAAGCCTCCAACTTAACAGTCAAGAGAAAGCTCTATAAATCAATGTATGTACCTCTTCCCCTTCTCCCTCCTTCCCTCTTCCCATCTCCTCTTCCTTCCACTCACTCCTCCTCCTGTTCCTCCTCTTTCTCCTTCTCCTTCTCCTCCTCCTCCATCACTTCCAGCTCAGAAAGAGAAAACACTGATATAAAACAATATAATTTACATAACCTGGAAAGATACTATAAGATGATAAGTGTAATTCAAGACTCAAGGGAGTAAAATGAATAATATTGCTTGCATACATTATTTCCCCTTTTCCCTTAATCCTCTCTGATTACAGTACTCTATTACTTCTCTTCTCCTTTACTTTCTTTCTCCTGGACACATCTCCACTTTTCCTTCTAGGCTATTAACTCACAAATATTCTTCATTTTCTTATTCTTGGTATCACTACCTAGTCAACTATCACAGAAGAATTTTACCATAGATGAGGTTATCCCTTTATAAATTTTTTACCAGGATACACAGGATTCCAAACTGATACTGTGTCACTGGCCATTTCTTCTCCAAACCTTATGGTTTACAAATATATAGAAAGTGTTCTCTTTTAAAGAAAACCAGTAATTTAGTATATACATATGCAACTTCAACTTCAATATGTCTGCAATGACTATGTAAGTATATTGCCTTTTAAATAATTTTGAGTCAGGAAAACATGAAAATAACAGAAGAATCCTAGTGCTAGAAGTGTAATTTAATAAATGGTATTTAATGGGAAAGAAACCTCAATGAATTTCCTAAAGTGTTGACTAATTACAAGTAATAGGTTTTGTATAGAAAAACATAACTAGTAAAGAGATTTATCTGGTATATCAAAAAAGAAACATCTTCAGATCCCCATATGTTTACTTATTTAGCCACTACTTGAATTCAAAATATCAACCAAAGTTGTGGCGCCTGATGGCTCATTTGGTTAAGCATCCAATTTGGCTCAGGTCATGCCCTCAAGTTCTGTGGGTTCAAGCCCTGCATAGGACTCTGTGCTGACAGCTCGGAGCCTGGAGCCTGCTTCCAGTTCTGTGTCTCCCTCTCCCTCTGCCCCTCCCCTACTCACACTCTCTTTCTGTCTCTCTCTCAAAAATGATAAACATTAAAAAAAAAATCTTAAATATCAACCAAAGTCCCCTGCTAGCTGTTTCCTTTTTTTCTTAGATCATACGTGTACTTTGTTGTTGGTGCTATTATCAGGAATCAGAGTTTTAAAATTTGAATCACGATTCATGTTATTTACTTCATATGGGATCATAGGATATGGCAGAGTTGTGAAATCAAGTCTGCATAGTACAGACTTTCTCATTCAGGCTTCAATTAGGAGTAGTGAGAGTTCTGTCGCAAAGCAGCTGACCACTCCACCCACAGCAGATTGGCTACATAAAATACCAACTGTGTAGGCTGCTGAATGAAGTGTAATGGTGGTAATTATGTGATCAGCTATTTGTAAGCTCATGAGGATTAGCATTTAATAAATGTAAAGTCCATCAAGTGATAAACCAAGAAACCTTTGCAAAGCTAAAGATTACCTCTTTGATCTGCAAACAGAAAATCCAAAGTGAGAATATGAGCAATCCAAATTCTTCAGGTAAAGTGCTTCTCAGATAAAAGAAACGTGAATGGACTTGAAAGAAAATCAAGAGCACATATGCCAGAGAAAGTGTTCTCTTCTTGAATATATGTGTACATTTCTGTGATGGAAAATTAGACACACACTAAAAAGAGAAGCGATACATTATTTACCCTTATGAATGTAATCAGAGCTGTCTTAAAATAATGTAAACTATCTTAGCATGATTATTTTACATGATGTTGAGTATGTGACCAAAATTAACCTCTATTTTGAGATTAGCCTTTCTTGTTTGGTCATTGTCCCATCCCATTTTGCCTCATTTGCCTTTCTAACTCTGCATTCTCTTGAATTGAAGGCACTTGTTCTTGAATGTCTTTGTACCCAGTTGTGTCAGAAAGGTATAAAAACATCATAAAAGCCTTAGTGCCATAATTGAGTAATCGTACCTCAATGAGCTTCCCAAAGTGTCTACGAATTCTAAGTAATATGTATGCATAAAAACACAAATAATTAAAACCATGTAGGCCTGAGTGATTCAAAGGTTTCTACACTGTGTCTCTGGCTTATCATCTTTTCTTTTTTATTTAAGTTTATTTACTTACTTTGAGAGAAGGAGAGAGGGGAGGAGGGGCAGAGAGAGGGAGATAGAATCCCAAGCAGCCTCCACACTGTTAGGGTGGTGCCCAATGCAGGGCTCAGGCTCAAGAACTGTGAGATCATAACCTGAGCCAAAATCTAGAGTTGGATACTTAGCCCACTGAGCCACCCAGGCACCCCTGGTTTATCATATAACTGTGATGAATTGTGGTTCCAATACCTGGACCTCACACATACCTCCTGTGTTCAAATACCCACACTGGAAACCTTAAGCTAAGGTCTTGGTGACTGCGGCCCTAATTGATACCTACTGGGCTCTTTCTGAGAACTAAGTTCTATGTCCCTGTCTACTTCGTGAATCCCTTCTTTCCTTATACCTAATTGCCACTTGTTCATTGTTGCTTCGTGCTACTTTTATGTATGTTTTGCTAAGCATTCATGATAATTACTTTATATGTATTTTACTTACCTTTTGCCTCCCCAATGTAGTATTTTCCTCTAAGAGCCTATGAAGTCCTCTAGATAGAGCTGGTTCTAGGTTCTAGGACACCCTTCTCACCCAATCTTGCTACCTGGAGTTCCATCTTGCTCCAAATATAATTGCCTTTAATTCTCTTAAGCACTTTTCTTTTCTTCAGAGGAAATTATTATCATAAGTTGCTATGTTTTCTGAAAGTGATGTGAAAGAAATATGAAAGCATAAGAGTATTCTTTCTAATTAATAAAGACCAATCTTGAAGAGATTACTAAAATCATTCACTGTTTTGGGACATGTTTCCAAATGTGTATCTTCAATTTGTTGAGATTTATCCACACAACAGAATAAAAATCAAGTTAAATACATCAGAAATGCTCCAAATTGGTAATTCTCTGTTCCTAAATCTGTAACATGTGATGCATTGGCAAACAGCTATTTATTTTACTTTACAAAGACATCTGACACTTAGAACTTCATGGAAAAATATTATAATAGAATAAAGCTTCTAATCTCTTTCAATAGTTAATCACAGAAAAAAACATTTATCAGGGAACAATGTTTAAAATGTTCCAGGAATCTGAGGGATTCTATTCCAGTCTTCATCCTCTAGTTTTTTATAGGAAAACAGGCTGCTAGAATCCCTTGATGTCTAACAAACAATATGTGGTTGAGGTAGTAGAAAAAATAATCCCCAAATATCAAAAATCTCCATACAGAAGAGGTTCCTTCCTCCAGAATGACCTCAATTTGCTTGTATGTAATGCTTCTTTCTAATGAAGAGAGTGATATTACCCTTATTGTGACTGATTAGCAATTAAATTATTTCATTCTTCACTGAATAAATACAGTGACTCCAAAGAACTTTAAGTAAATGTTCTGGAGATGAATTATTAACTGGATCTCATAAATACTAATTTGATGATGTGTAATTGCTTAATTTAGGACTTTGACCTAATTGACAAAATGAAACTCTTTACATTTTAAAAATCTTCTACTAATTCCATCAATTATATTTTATTTAATAAGAAAAGTGTCATGGAACTTGTGCCTAATTCAATTCCACCAGTCAAATCTAGGTCACATGTGATAAATACCTTTTTAATCATGTAATGATTATTATAATACTGATAATAAAGGTATAATTTACTGAGCATTTTGTGGCAGATACTATGGTAAATGTAGAGCACATTGAATTTTCTATTTTAATCCACACAAAAATTATATGAATTGGTTATTTTTGATACGTCCATTTTACAGATGCAAGAACAAGCTCTAGAGAAGCTGAGATACACAAATCACTTGGCTAGCAGGTGCCTATACAGAGTTTGAACCGCTGTGTCTTACTATAGTGCTTTTTATTAAAAATGTTTCTTTTCTACTTTTTTATGATGTTCTGGTTTTGTTTAAATATATACTTCTGATTCATCTGCAGTTTATTTCTTTTAAGGAGTGATAAAGCATCAATCTTTGTTTTCAAATGGCAAGCTGACCATTTCATCATTATTGAAAAGCCCCTATCTTTTCTCACTGTTTTGAAATGTCAGGTTTATTTTCTCATATATTTCCTTTGTTTGCTTCTATCTACCCTGGAATCTCTACTCTGATCCATTTATTTTTCTGCTTATCTGAATTTATATCATACTATAGTGTTTACTAGAAATTTATGTAGATTAATACTATATTCAAATATATAGTAGGACTAGTTCACTGTTTTAAATCTTTTTATCTTAAAATCATTCTCGGTATCCTCTGCAAGTGATTGGATTGAATATCATTGAAGAAGAAATAACATACTCATTTTATGGAGGATTCTTAAGTCTGTGTGTGTGTGTGTGTGTGTGCGCAAGTGTATTCCCTTACAATGTTATAGGATTGTATTTCTGAGTGCACGTGTATTTGGATAGAGTCATATGGCTTCTTTCAGAAATTGAGTTGTGTGTACAAGTGATATGCAGTTTGACACTCCTAACTCACAATGTAAGAGTCTTTAGAAATCTTATTTCCTCTACCATGGTAATTAGGAAGGTTTGAGACGGTTGTTCTAGTGACCTGAGTTTTGCAATTTTGTTAATATTTTTTGTATGAACTTTACTTTTAAATAATTTATGCATATTTCTGTTAAAATTATACTCATATTGGGACATAGTTGTGAAAATTTTTCTCTTAACTTATTTCCCTGTAACAGTGTTTTTAACACAGCACCTAATATTTCTTGAGGTATTAATAAAATCTGCTTGTAAACCTATAGATAGATAAATTTTTGAGTGATTAAATTTATTTAACATTTTTAAATCTTTTCTTGCAATTTAGTCAACATCTAGAATTAATTTTTAATCAGTATTATTTAAATTTTAAAACTTGTTAGCAAATTTGAGGTGTTATATAACTATCTATTTAATATCTCCATTACATAATATTTCTAATTATGTAATGTTCATTCTTACTAATCTTCAGTAGCAACTTCTCCTTTTGTTTCTTATTGATCAAATACCCAGACCAATTATTTATTGTTTATTTACTCTTATATTTTGTTAACTTTTGTTCTTAGATTTTGGTGTTTATTCTTTTTTTTAGTTGAATATATATGTATGTTTGCATATCTATCTATATTAATATATGTATAATTTTTAGTATTATTTCTACATTTTGATTCAAGGCAATTTATTACTGATTAAGTACTGATTCCTACAAAATTTGGCAGTGACTTTTTTGTCAGAACTACATGTTTCTAAAAGTTAACAATCACTAATACTGAGTTCTCTTATCTGAATTCATTGAAGTCATGAAGTTTTGATTTTGTCTGATAGAGATAATGAAACACCAGCTTTCCTTTGATAACATCTGCATTGTGAATCTTTTCTATTTGTAATATTTATTTCAGATATTTTTATGTATAATGATGTTCTCTATAATATTTCTTTTCTATTTTTAATCATAGTGTAATTATTCATCTAGATGAAGAATGGATGTTTTTCGTTTGTTTTATTTATCTTTCTGACGATGACCATATCATTTTCCTTTCAGAAACATACATAGAATGTAATAAATTTTATTAGTGATTTCTTAATATAAAATAATATGTGAGGGTTTTGTTATTCAAAGGGCATTGTTCTTTTAATTAAAACCTATATGCTTCCTGTAGTTTTTTAGTTAATTTTAATTTTTTTCATTAATGTTCAGGATTATTTTTGTCTATAGTCTTTTCCTTATACATTCTTTGATATCAATGTTATACATTATACAATGTTATACAAGATTATTGTATACATTATACAATGTTATACAAGATTATACATCTTCTTAAGAAGATGACAGATCACTGTTAAGTTTATATGCTAGCTTCCATTTACAGCTTGAGATGAAAGAGACAGAGTCATTACGAGAGAGAAGTGATAACTCCATTTTCATTTCTGGTGTATTGTTTATCACCAGAATATCATGGCGGGGGGGAAGAAAATGATACTTCAACTGACAATAGTGATTCTTTCAACTTTGGCTCAAAGCACCATAGAATTTCATCCTGTTACTCATTTTAATAATTAGGTTTAGAGTATGCTGTGTTGCACATGCACATTTATGATAATCACTAAAATACCAAATGGTGCTCTATTCTTTTCTCCCTCCAAATTGTTGTTTGCTGCATATTGCCATAACATTTGAAAAAGGCCTTGTCACTTTCCAATTTCAAAGACAAAACAGAATTCTAGTCAACAAAAGGTGAAGAGTCTAAGCCAGACAACAAAAAAGGAATAAACAAGACATAGACACAGAAGGATTACTGGAAAAAATGTTTAACATTTTTTTTAAAAGAAAGTCCTTTGATTAGAAGAAAAATCAGATTGGCATATTAGAGAAACAAAACAAACAAAAAGCTGTTACATTTATATATGTTAATGTTAATATTTAATTTTAAAAAGCAGCTTTTAATTATATACTGAAAGGAGAATTTTAGGCTCAAATAGATCTATATATTCCAAAAGTTTAAATGTAAGTTTAAATATAAGGAACTAACTTTTTTAAAGCTTTAAAATAATTTAATGGCAAACTTGTTGCTTAGTGAGATTGCTAATGCTTACCCGCCATCCTGTCCACTGAAATATTTTTACTGGGTTCATTGCCTCTGAGGTGGCGTTATGAAGGCTTTGTTATCAACGAAAGAAACAAACTTCTAATGATGGTTCTATCTGAGAAAACAGGAGGAGATCAAGTGGTGTAAAATAGAGTAGTGTAAAGACATATTTTCCAGTGGCACAGTCTTCTTTGAAAGATTATTGAAAGTAGAGGACAGGTGATGACTCAGATATTTATTGATGTATTCACTTAGATTGTAAATTACCTTGTATTTTTTTCTAAAATATGTTAAAATTATACAATACTTTATTATCTATTAATTTTAAAGGGTGTGTTTATCCATATGGTAGCTAAAATACGTATGTGTGTGTGTGTGTGTGTGTGTGTGTGTATAACTTGCAACTGGTTTTGTATTTTTTTAACCTTAAGAAAAAAATTGCTAATCATATAATTTAAATGGTTAGAAAGATCTGCATGCTATCTCCCCATCATATGGGATGATAGCAAAATCATTTATCAACAATCCTAATGTATACAAATCTGAACACAAAACTACCAATATAGTCTCCCTGTAAAAAAATACTTCGGAACGTTTGCATTTGTTATCATGTCCGAAGATATTAACACCCAGAGGTCTCTACAACCAAAGCATATTTTTTTTTTAATTTTTTTTCAACGTTTATTTATTTTTGGGACAGAGAGAGACAGAGCATGAACAGGGGAGGGGCAGAGAGAGAGGGAGACACAGAATCGGAAACAGGCTCCAGGCTCTGAGCCATCAGCCCAGAGCCTGACGCGGGGCTCGAACTCACGGACCGCGAGATCGTGACCTGGCTGAAGTCAGACGCTTAACCGACTGCACCACCCAGGCGCCCCCCAAAGCATATTTTAAAGTTATTTTCCTGATTATAAGACTAATATTTATTACAAAATATGCAAAAGCAAAAATACAAAACAAGAAAATCAATTGTTTCTAAAGAGAAATTTTCTGTGCATGTTATTAAATTTACATCATTATGTGTATTATATATATATATATATATGCTAATAGGCATATATTTACAGACATTTTATGAAGACTGTACATTGGAAATAAATATCCATCCAAATAGCATTTTTTTGGCTTCATAGAGTTTTGTTAATGAATACACCTTAATTTAACAGTCCCTTATGTTGAGCATTTAAATTACACCTCATCTTTTTTAATGCTTATTTATTTTCAGAGAGGGAGAGAGTGAGAGAGCATGCGTAAGAGGATGAGGGGCAGAGAGAAGCCTAGGAGAATGGAATCCCAAGCAGGTTTCATTCTCAGCGTGGAGCCCAAAGTGGGGCTGGATCTCATGAACCACGAGATCATGACCTGAGCTAAAATCAAGAGTCCTGTGCTTAACTGACTGAGCCACCCAGGTGCCCCATTCCTAATTTTTTGTTAACAGCTTTCTACCAGATCTCATTGAAAATAATTGATTAATTCATTAGAATAAATTTCTAGAATTGGAATTTGTGATGCTCAGTATATTTAGCCAAATTTTACTATAGAAAATTTGTACTTGTCTATAATGCTATTAGATATCAAAATAGGGTAACTTTACTCATATATTCACCCTATTTAAAATTATATTTTTAACAACAATCACTTTTATAAGGAGAAAAGTGTCTCATTTTTGTTTTAATTCCTTTTTTTCTAGAGAATAGTGTGTTTTTTTTAAGTTAAAACATCACTATGACTAAGTATCATGGCTTTAAATTATGATTTTTCTTAACTATTGGTCTTCAATAATGTTTTTAAATAAGCCTGTTTAATTATAATCTGGAAACTTTATCCTTATTATAATTCTTGCTCTGTCATTTTAATTCACCCTAGAGCTATATAAATCAAACCTGAAAATAATCACTATTTTAGATTACCATAAAATATTCTCACAACTTTAAGTTAGACATTCTCTCCTATTACATTCCATAAATTTCTAAAAGCTACAATCTTTCACAGCCATTTGGATTCATGTGTTAGGGAAAAAAAGGAGAAATGTACAGAAAATATTGATCTATTTCTACCAAATTTGGAAAAGTATAATTAGTATATTGAGTAAATATTTCTCCTTGTTGAAATTTCAAGCACTTATACCAATTTGGGGCTTCTCAAATGTCTTATACATTCTCTATTTTCGAAGAATCTTTGAGCATTTTTACAACAATGGCAAATCTATGTAGTTAGACGTTGATTTATTATATGCAAGCACTTTCTGATTAATCTACCACATCATTTTAATCATTCTCTTCATTAAAATTATTTCCCTATTATGATTTAAGTCTTTCACCAAAACATAATGACAGGAAAGAGAATATGAGATTTCTAATATTCAGAGAAGAAGCTTAGATAGGGTATCTATGACTGTCAACATTTAGGGTATTGGTACTTCTACCTCTGAGGTGGCTTATTGAATATGAACAGGATTATTAGGCCAAAAAGATACTGCAAAGATACAGGTAGTCAATGTCTGAGAGAAAACTACCTACTCAATGCTTCAGTGAGCCAAGTTAGGGAAGATAAATGGTAATCATTCTGCATGAAAACCTGGAGATGGAGAAGTAGAAACACATAGTTTATCTATTGAAACATTTTTACTGAGGCACATCTTGAAAACCCAGGTAGTGTTGATACCTGATCAATCCTATAGGACATACATGTCCCCCACAGGTTGCTTAGTTCTTTTTTTTTTTTTAAACAGTATACATTAAAATTTTTTTAATGTTTTCTTATTTTTAAGATAGAGAGACAGAGTGCGAGTGGGAGGGCCAGAGAGAGAGGGAGGCACAGAATCTGAAGTAGGCCCCAGGTGCTGAGCTGTCAGCATACAGCCGGATGCTGGGCTCAAACTCATGAACCAGGAGATCATGACCTGAGCTGAAGTCAGATGCTTAACCTACTGAGCCACCCAGGTGCTCCTTGCTTAGTTCTTTATGACTAGGCCTTGACACCAAGCTAAATAATATTCTCCAAGAAGGTAAAGTGTTCCTGTCTGTTTCTATACTTCATAAAGAAGCTGGAAGTTTGATCATATAAGGAGCAGAAACAAATGTATAACTGATGTCTATGTTCTAAATATCTTAAAAGCGTCTTAATAATGTTTGCCATTCAAGAATAAATCCTGATTACATGTAATGAAGAAAATCCATAGGGCAGCTTTTTCAGACTTAACTAAGGCTATACAAATCACAAAATGGCTTTGGGTTGTTAAGGAGGCTTGCTTCTAAAAACAGTTCACATCGGCATAAAATGAAAGATGCTCTTGGGAAGTAGGCAGACTCTAGACCCAGATCCTAAGTAACTGCTATTCATGTATACTTTATCTTGGATCACATGTTATTTCCTATGACATGTGTTTGTGTATGTGTGTGTGTACGCATTTGAAATGAATGTGCGTTTCCTTTTTACTATTTATTGATTACAATATAGTAAGCATTTTAAACTATATTACATGTATTACTGAAAACTTGAGTATCTTAAATTTTTAATTTATATTATTTCTGTGGATTACAATTATTGTGGATTGTATATTTTCTTCTGTTTGAAATATGCAAATATGAAATATACATATATATGTATATGTACATATATGATACAGTTTCATGACTGTAACGTTGTCTTACAGGGTTTTATTTTATCAATATACTTCTTTTTTTCTTTTATTTTGGTTATAATTTGTATTTTTCACCAAATTCTAATTTTTAAAATTTTCCTGTATTTCCATATATGTATATGTGTGTGTATGTGTGTGTATATATATATATGCATGGATTTATCTCATAAATTTTTGTATATCTCTTAAAATCAAAGACATGCCATAATATTCTTCAGCTCAGAAACTTTTCATTATTTAACCATTCCACTCAGAGTGAAACCCGAATTCTTTGTTTAACACTGACTATGCCCCCACATACCCATATGTCTAGACCCATAATTATAAAGACACTTCCTTAGATCCCTCACTCCATCCACATTGACCTCCTTACTATTTCTTAAATAGACAAAACACACACC
The DNA here is from genome assembly GCF_007474595.2 of Lynx canadensis. Classification (NCBI taxonomy): domain Eukaryota; kingdom Metazoa; phylum Chordata; class Mammalia; order Carnivora; family Felidae; genus Lynx; species Lynx canadensis. The sequence continues at coordinate 102,453,675 of NC_044304.2, forward strand.
TACCTCAGAGCTCTTGTATTTCCTCTCCTTCTTGCCTGGAATGTTTTTTTTCTGTTACATGACTTACCCCCTTATGTCCTTTTGTCCACTGTTCAAATGTCACATTATAAAAGAGGTCTTCTATGGTGGGCAGAAAAATTTCCCCCAAGGTGTCCATACTTTAATCTTCAGAAAATGTGAATGCTAGTCAGCTAACCTTAAAATAGGGAGATTATCCTGGATTATCAGAGTGAGCCCAGAGTAATCACAGGGTCCTTTAAAGTGAAGAAAGAGGCAGAAGACACGGTCAGAGTGATGTACTCCAAGCACTCACCCATTGTTGCTGACTTTCAGGATGGAGGAAGAGAGCCACAGGCCAAAGAATGAGGGCAGCCTGCAGTAGCTGGGAAATTCAACAGGACAGATCCTCCTCTAGAATATCTAAAAAAGAACTCAATCTATTGACTCCTTGATTTTTGCCTAGTGAGACTCATGTCAGATTTCTACCTGCAGACCTATAGGATAACACATTTGTGTTATTTTAAGCCACCAAGTTGTAGTCATTTGCAGCTATAAAAAATTAATACTCTTTCCAAGACCAGCTTATATAAAATAGTACACCTGAACCATCTTTTTTAACTCTTCCTTACTCTGTTTTACCTTACTTCATAATATAGTAGAATATAATATCATGTAATATTTGTATACTCACATATGTGTATATACACACTGTTTAATATTTATGTTATTATACCTTTCTCTAAGACTTTTTACTCAAGTTTTATCTGGCACATTTATATTCACTTTCTAGGACCTAGACTGAAATTTTCTCCTCTGCAAACTTTCATAGAGTACCTGTAACTTTTTTAAAACTTTCTGTAAGAATATGTCATCAAATGTATGTGAATCTGTCTGTAATTAGAGCAAATTCTTTGTGGAGAAAGACTACATTTAGTTCAGCTTATGATCACTGTGACTAAAGACATTCATTTAAAATATTTACCCTGTGTCTACTAGCTGACAAGTATGGAGATAGAGAAGTATATAAGGAAACAAATATATAAGAGTGATACATGCTATGAATAAATGAAAAGAAAGTGAAAATAGGGCACCTGGGTATCTCAGTTAGTTAAGCATCTGACTTCAGCTCAGGTCATACCTCGCAGTTCATGGGTTCCAGACTCATGTCAGGTTCTGTGCTGACAGCTCAGAGCCTGGAGCCTGCTTCGGATTCTGTGTCTCCCTCTCTCTCTACCCCTCCCCCTCTCGAGCTCTGTCTCTGTCTCTCAAAAATAAATAAACATTTAAAAAGTGAAAAAAAAAAGAAGGTGAAAATAGAGAATGTCTAATGGTGGTGATGATGGGTAGGGCAGGCAGGTTTGAGACTGTAAGGTCAGGAAAGCCCTCTCTGAGGAGCAGCCCTTTGAACTGAGAGATCTGAATGACCAGAAGTAGCTAGTTATAAGGAGATCTGAAAGAAAAGCATTCTGGGAAGAAGAAACAGTTGGTTCAAAGCCTTGGGAACAAGTTTGGGATGTTGGAGTAATAAGAAAGGACAGTACGGAAGGATCATAATAAACAATTTGTGGGATGGTACAGACTAAAGTTGAAGAGGTAGGCAGGTATCACATTGGCAGGTGGAATATGGGCTTTGGATGCCATTACAAGTTCATTGAGGAGCCACCATGATGTGCTATGCTTTATATTTTACAATATTATTGCTGCTTTAATGTTTATTTATTTTTGAGACAGAGAGAGACACAGCATGAGCAGGGAAGGGGCAGAGAGAGAGGGAGACACAGAATGTGAAGCAGGCTCCAGGCTCTGAGCTGTCAGCACAGAGCCCGACGCGGGGCTTGAACTCACGAACTGTGAGATCGTGACCTGAGCTGAAGTTGGACGCCCAACCGACTGAACCACCCAGGCGCCCCTATTGCTGCTTTAAGATGTTTGAATAGTGCCAGGGCAGGAGTGGAAGCAGAGAGGCCAGTTAACGTATGATTGTAGTAGTCCAAGCTGGAGAGAAGGTTGGTAAAAAGAGAAGGTATAGACCACTTAGTATTTGTGAGAAGGGATTTAGCCAGAGGGTAATAAAGTCTGAGCTCCATTTACAAGGCATCTTCTGAGGCCATTTGCTCCTTCTGTACCAAAAGTTCCATAATGTTTTTCTTAATATAAAAATGATCCCAAGTTGTATAAACTTTAGACCCCACAAAACCTGGATTCAGATTGTGTCTGAATAGTAACTAGAAAAAAAAAAAGCTACCTAAATATATTAACAGAAACTGTAAGTCTTAGGGGCATTATTGTTATATGTAAGTACACACATACTATAAATACATATACATTTATGTATGTTTGTATACTGATTTGTATGTTAGCTTTGGAATCAGTGTGTGTGTAAACTGTGTGTGTATGTGTGTGTGTGTTTGTGCACTGGGAAATTAGAATGTTGCTTTCTATGATTCATAGGATTTTATTTTCCATTAGAGTTTGTATATTTCAAAGTGGGAAACATGTGCATATATATAATATATATATACATATGTATATATGTGTGTGTACATATATATATACATACATACATTGGCAAGTATATATTAGTATATAAAGAATACCTCATTAGTTATATATTATATAGTATATTATATATATTTTATACTAGTATATATAACTATAAAGTAAATGAGGAATTAGTAAATGAGGTATACTTCATTACTTATATATATAATATGTAGAACAATATATTATAGAATATTATATGCATTTATAGTTATATGTACATATATATGTTAACTACGGTAGTATTCCTTGTTATTCATTCATATATATATTTAAATATACATAAATAAATATATTTTAAAATTTGGATAGAAAACAAAAAAAATCCTATAAATCATAGAAAGCAGCCTTACAAAGGTGCCCCAGACAATTGGCTTTCAAATCAATATAGCAAATTGCATTGCCATTAGATTCTACACTGCAAAAAAGTTTCATTTAAATAAAAAACAAAAAACACAAACTAAGCATATTTTTCTTAAGAATTTCTTACTCTACTCTTTTGTCAAAGATTTTTTTGTGAAGAGCCTGAAGCTGCTGAATTGTGGTAACAGTTTCAACCAAGGAGTAATTTTTTATTTTATCAAAAGGCACTGACTACCACTTAGAAGAACAATTCTATCTATAGCCAGATTGATCTGGATGATAATGTCCATTAGTTAAGAAGTAGATAATGCACATATTTTCCAACATATAATCACCTAAACTCTAAATAGCCAATCATGCTATTTGAAGTGTCTTAATGTGCTTTTTTAACATATGTAGCAATACCAAGGACTTTAAATATATATTCTTTCTGTATATACTAAAGGCACATTCATATATTCAGATACCCAGTTTTTGTTTTTCTTATTTTTCTTATTTATTTATTTATTTATTTATTTATTTATTATTTTTAATATAATTTATTGTCAAGTTGGCTAACATACAGTGTATACAGTGTGCTTTTGGTTTTGGGGGTAGATTCCAGTGATTCATTGCTTACATACAACACCCAGTGTTCATCCCAACAAGTGCCAAACAAGTCTGTTCTCTGTACTTAAGAGTCTTTTATGGTTATGATCCTGTCATTAGGTAACAGACTGATGGGTCTTAGACACAAGTATTTCACTGTGCACCCTCCTCTACTTTGTGGAGAAAGCTTATATAAGGAGAAATGTAGAATAAATGATTGACAAGCAAAGATGCATTGTGCTATGATTCCTTCTTTATTTTCTGTATTTTTATTTTTTATTACAAAATAGCACCTACCTATATAAAACATAGTACAAATGACAGTTGTCCCATTTCCTATTTTTAAGTCCTAGAGGTAATCATTGAAAATAATTTGCTGTGTATACTTCTAGATCACACATCCATTCATGAACGCTCACTTGTACACACATATGCACCTACTAATACATGGCCATATATATTTATTTTACAAATATGAAATAAGACAAGTTGTCTACAATTTTTTCACTTTCAATATAGCATGAATTTAATCCCTTATTAGTACATAAAACTTTGTCTTTTGCTGATAGGTATACAGTATTCCATAATACCACTAATCTGTATTTAAATTCTCTTTCTCCTCTTTGTTCTCTCTCTTTCTCTCCTGTTATTAATTTGTTATATAAAAATCTTTGTGCATATACTTAAGACATTTACAGAATATTTCTGTGTGTAGACTCCTTAGAAGAGTAATTGCTAATACAAAAGCTATTCACATTTTATATTTTAATGATTACTGAGTATGCTATACTAATTTATTTTTCCTCCGAAAATACTTGGCAACATCTTTTTTCCACACAAATGCCAACATATTAAGATCACATTTCTTTTTTTATAAAAATGTTTACTTTACCTAGAGTTACTTATTGCTTCTCTTATTAGCACTTTTTTTCTCTACTTCTTTCTATTTCACATTTTTGATATAATATTATTTGCTAAATATAAATCTTCCCATATGTCCAACAAATCAATTAGTCTATCAGTTCCTTTGATTATTTGTGTTATCTTATTATTATTTGTGTTGTTTGTGTTCTCTTTTCACCATCTTTGTGATCTTCTTAGAACTTCTTGATATCTAGGTCCTAATTGTTACTAGCATTCTGGGATACCCCAACAATATTGTCCTGGGAATCTCTTTCATCTCTTTCTGAAGTTTGAGCTCCTGTTTTGGACTCTTATGTAATTTTAAGACTACTCTCTTATTTAAAGAGCAAATATCTTACAGTTGATTATTGAAAAGACATTTATGAAAAACTAATTGGTTTAATTTGCATAACTGGAATGTCTTTATTTTAACCTTACATTGGATTCATCATCCGGTTGGATTTAGAATTCTAGACTGAAATAATTTTTTTGATAGTGTTTTTGCTATGGAATCTACACCGAATTTTTTTTTTACTTTTCTAGGGGTTTTACTCTTTATATAAACTTTCAGGATTCTCTCTTATTTTGTGGTATTTCAATTTCATGATAATGTAGTGGTATAGGTCTTCATGCATTATAGTAGAGAATTCATGGTTCCATAAACTCTTATTTTTCTCGTAAACTTTCTTATGTCATTTCTCTGATAATTCCCTTCCCTCCAGTTTCTCTTTGTTTCTTTTTGGTAGCTCTACAAATCTGATGAGAAATTTATCTAAATGATTCTCTACTTTTATTTGCCTTTCTTTCCATTTTTTTTTCCTGCAGGATTTCTTCAAATTTAAACTGCAAACCATTTACTTTTAAGTTAGTATTTCATAACTTTGGATACAAAAATGCTGATTCAAAGGGGGCACATGCACCCCAATGTGTATTGCAGCACTATCAATAATAGTCAAATTATGGAAAGATGAAAAAGAATGAAAGCTTGCCATTTGCAACAACGTGAATGAAACTACAATGTATTATGCTAAGCGAAGTAAGTCAGTCAGAGAGGGAAGCAAGCCATAATAGACTCTTAAATACAGAGAACAAACTGAGGGTTGCTGGAGCAGAGGTGTGTGGGGGGACGGATTAAATGGATAATTGGCAATAAGAACACTTTTGGGATGAGCACTGAGTGTCATATGTAAGAGATGAATCACTGGGTTCTACTCCTGAAGCAATGACAGTACTGTATGTTAACTAACTCGAGTTTAAATTGAAAAAATAATAATAATAATAATAAATAAATAATCCTTTAAATCTGTAAAAAAAAAAAAAGAATTTCATACCTTTGGTTTCTAGGAACATATTATTGACCTAAATTGCTTTAATATTATTTTTTTCCTCAGTAGTATTTTCTTTTACTATATAATGCAACATCTTCTCTTATCTATGATATTATAAATAAGACTTTTCCCTTATGTTTCTTTGGCTTTTGAGATTTCTTTTTCCTCTGATTTCCTTCATTCTATTTGTTACTTTTGTTTTTACCTTTCATGTTAAAGGATTTTATCAGATATCTGGTGATCCTTGGATGTCCATTTATATTTAATAGCAGCATATTGAAAATATTATTAGAAATCTTGGTCTTTAGGGCTGCCTAAGTGGCTCAGTCGGTTGAATGTCCAACTTCAGCTCAGGTTATGATCTCATGGTTCATGAGTTCAAGCCCCTCATCAGGCTCTGTGCTGACAGCTTGGAGCCTGGAGCCATCTTTGGATTCTGTGTCTCCCTCTCTGCCCTTCCTCTGTTTATGCTCTGTCTCTGTCTCTGTCTCGCTCTCTCAAAAATAAACATTAAATAAATTTTTTAAAAAAGAGAGAGAGAGAGAAATCTTGGTCTTTGAACCAAGCTACTGGGTAGAAGTCTTGTTCACTGTATTTCTGTTACTCCTTTTATAGTCAGTTTTCCACAAAAGGAATCTCATGATTTTAAGTTTAGCTATCAACATGTTTGGACTCAAGGTTATTCCCTTGTTTGCAGAAGAGTTTCTTCTCTCTCTAACCTGTTTCTGATTTTACTGAGTACAAAGGCTCTTGGATAAACTTCTTGAGTGAAAACCTCTGGCTTTTAAAAACTGAGAACAAACTGAGGGTTGATGGGGGGTGGGAAGGAGGGGAGTGTATGTGATGGGTATTGAAGAGGGCATCTTCTGGGATGAGCACTGGGTGTTGTATGGAAACCGATTTGACAATAAATTTCATATATTAAAAAAAAAACAACAAAAATTTTAACTGAGTAGTAACCCAAGGACTGCAAAGGTTTACAAATAAATTTTTATCAAAAAAAAAAAAAAAAAAAAAAACAAAAAAACAAAAAAACCTCTGGCTGTCTATAAAATTTAGGGAAGAGCAGAGAGATGGCTACTTGGGCAGATGAAAAAGATCTCGGGATCTAACTGTTCCATAAACATTCCCTCAGTTTTAGCTCTACCGTAAACCTTTGCCTTCCAAAGGACTTTATGCCTTGAATTTCTGAGACTATATTACAGAAACCAGGTTGTTTTAAATTATCCCCCACAAGACCCCAACACAGCTCCCTCTCTCACTCACACATACTCTGTGAAACAGCAAAACTTTGACTTTCACTTTCCATGTTCCACAAAATCATTTTTGTCACCAGTTGTCACCTCTTTTTCTTTGAGGATCTATGTGTGCTTTATCGTACTGTTGTCATTTTAGTAGAATCTTGGGAGAGTTCAGAGAAAAACATGTGTGTAATCTTCAAGGTTCAAAATGAAGCCTGTAATTTTGATTAAAAAGTCAATACTATAAGTTATATGTTTCTATTTATTCAGTATTCCTATTGTATCCTTTAATCATGTTCTGTCTTTAGTCTTACACAGTTTTGTTAAGTATTGTCCTAGATTTAAAAAAATACACTGGCACTTCAAAAGACAAATTCTTTCATTTCCACAAATCTGTCCTTAAAGAATAATTTAAAATTCAGAATTATGTAAAACAATAAAAATAAGAGTTTTGTTTTATAAATCTACTTATACAACTTAAATATGGAAAGAGAATATTTACCAAAGTATGGTATATGCAGCAGTGACATTAAAATGATTACAAAAGGCTTCCATGTCCTGGTCACATGTCTCAAAAATAGTTTAAATTGATAAAGATATGTGGAAGATGAGAGTAATACTGATAAAATCTTGAACATTTTTGTCTTTGGATATAAAAATAGTAGTTGTTTTCTCCATTTTGCCTATTTATCTCTTTCAAAACTTTCCAGTGTGAAAACAGTATTTTTGGCTTTCTAGTTAAAAAAAAAATCATATCATACATCTGACATAGTGAGGGAATGAGGTGAGTTTCTTTTTGTTTTTTTTTTAGATTTTTAACACTTAAAGCATTAAAAATATATATTAACAAAGGGTGTTTCTAAAGTGAGACTTTTTTTATTTTCTGAAACTTGTCTAAGGTACTCATTATTTATATTTATTTTTATAGTTATATTTATAGTTTATATTTCTTTAAAAATATAATTAAACAGAACATAGTGATTTTATAAATGTAGAATTGAATGTCAGAACGATCATATGGATTTTGCCAGATAAAGAGTCCCTTGTAGCTACTGAAGTTTGGTTTCTCTTTTTTGAAGAACACTTGGTATAGAAAATGTCACCTTCAGAGAGATTTCCAAAAGTGGGATCAAAACTTCATCATACATATTGAGAATGTTTGATTAGGTCCAACTGTTTGGCTTGAAATATAAAACTAAAAATGATAAAAATGTTATTTAACTATTATTTATCATATTTTGGGTTGTAGTTATAAATATAAGCTAATTTTTAGGATTAAAAAGAACTAGTATATTAATTTGGGGGGATGATTTTTCTAAGAAAATTAACTGATAGATAGTACTATAATTGGAGTTAACAGTCTAAAGATGAGGGGGATCATTTTTGCAATAATTTCCAGTACTTCTTTCATCAAAATTCTGAAAAGCTCTATGTCTTTTGATATGAATATCATTCTCTTTTAAAAGATCTCTTTTCTTCTTATCATTTATATTTCTCTTCTTTAGTCCTTAACCATGTTAACTCCGCTAGAATCATCACATGTTGATTACTTTGCATTGATTGTATTAGTTCTCCAAAATCACTTTACTAGATTTCATGAAATCCAGAAATCTTTGCATGATTAACGAATTCCTTACCTTTTTTGCTTAGGATTTGTGTGAATCGATTTTTATAATATCTGAAAACCATGAAAAATATAACATGACAGAAATAAAGCACAGTACTTAGACTAAGTGGAATATTTTAATAAATAATCAGTTCATCAGTTAACATGTTCATGTTAAGATCACAGTGGCTGCCCTGTTAACTATTAGCATTGGAATAATTGACCTACTTACATGCAAATTTATTTTTACCTATTCTTAATTGCCATAACCTTGATTTTTGTTTAATGTTTATGGTAGTTCTTTGGTCTCCACTGTTAAAATTTACTCTGTATGGTATATTAGTTCTTGCTGTGTCAATGAATCTGACTAGTCAACCCTACTCTTCCCTACCTTAGCTCTGACTCCCCACCTCCCAATCCTAACACATTATCTACACTTTCCAATTTCTTACAATGACATAAAAAATACCAGAAGGTAGTCTCTAGACAAACATATGATGGGATATCTGATCAGTTGTATGACTTTTAGGATATAGATCCTATAGAGTCTGTGACTTCCCTTTGCTTAAAATGAGTCTGGAGAATACAATTTCTGTGAGAAGTTACATATGATACATTCAAAAACACACGCATATATTCCAAAGGTAAATATTGGAGTTTTTGTTTTGTTTTGTTAATTGCAAGGCATTTTAGTGTCTCTAATATGTTTTGGGGCAAAATAACTTTTCGGTGTGGAGATATAATATGTAGCATATCTCAAATCTAACTGACTTCAAATTTCTTTATTTTTAACAATGTCTTGGTAGACATTAATATTCAAAAAATATTTTGAAAACCCTAGCTTGCACATTCTTTTCTCTCACTTATTTTTGAATTTTGTTTCATTTGCAATAGTTAGAAACACCACACAGCTCACGCTCATCTTAGAACTGAAGATTTTAGTCTTGTCATGGGATTCTATGTACCAAATTTTTACTTTAATCCCAGTTCAACTAAAATTTTCAATTCTTTGTTGGCATTTTCATGGCATTTTCATTTTCTTTTCTTTTCTTGTTTTTGTTTTGTTTTGTTTTGTTTTTGTTGTGTTTTGTTTTGTTTTTCCACCAGAGGTATTAAGTCACATTCTCCTTTGGCTTTCCTATAAACCAATGGTTCTCTGAGGAATGGGAGATGAGATCAATTTTGTCCCCCACGGGACATTTGCTAATGTCTGGATACATTTTTAGTTGTCACAATTTGAAGGGAAAAGCTGCTACTGGTACCTAGTGGGCCAAGGGCAGAGATGTTGTTAAACATTCTACACTGTAAATGATAGTCCCCAAAACAATTATTAGTAGATCCCAAGTTGAGAAAAGCTGCTAAAGATGGCTGTGCTTCCCAGAAACTCTTTCCCACAATCCTCTGAGGTGATATTGTGGTAAAAATCTGGAAACACCCAAGTGAAACTAAAAAACAGAAGATATGTTAATATGAATTTTTCCCTTACAGGTAAATAAACATTGACTAGGAAAAGGCAACTTTCTCAAACCCCCAAAGTGCAAGTCTAATTATAAACTCTTAAATAGTCTAAAACAAACACTAACTGAACTTGATAGGTAAATTAACGCCGTTGGCCAATCTCATGCAATGCTCATACTTTGACACTTTTCTTAACATTTTCCCTCCTTTCTAATACTTAGATTGAAAGTGGATATCTAATTCTTATTCCACTCATTACTTAACAGGAACACCGAGGTCACCGCAAATAAAGCAGTATGAGTTAATGAGAACAGCTTTAGCCAAAGAGGAGGTATTTCTCCAAGTACATCAAGTGCTTCACATATATTAAGAAACCCCAGCTGAATCGATTTAATAATGTTGGGATTTGCACAATTATTACAGATCCTTCATTATTCACCCAGTCTGCGCATACCACAGCACAAATGAACATCTCAGTCTGGTGGTATTAACATTGCCATTTTCTCACCCATTCCCAGACCATCTGCTCCATGCTGATCATTCACTGCTTTAACATTTAACAGTTACCCAACTGCAACTTAGCAGATTTGTGTACTTTTGAAAACAGCTGGTTTAATAACTGCTTCAGAGCTTTTGGATAAAGAAATTATTTTGTAGTGCTTTATAATAGTCTTTTTTTATCGGTGCCTCTGAGGAAAGAGTATTACACTTGCTCTATTTATGCATCTGCAATCGCTCCTAATATTTCTTGTCACATTTGGAAACATATTTTCAGTATTTATAGCACAATAATGTAGAAGTCTTTATTACCTTCCTTGTTTTTGCAGTTTGTTTTTTTAAACGTCTCTAAGGACTGGAGTGAAACCTTTTGCATGAAATAATTTAGAGTGCACAAAGGTATAAATTTGAGTTGTCTCTGAGTTTTCGCTCGCTGTGTCATGAATTTATTTCTACTTCAGTGACATTTCTCTTTTCCCTCTTTGTTAAAGAAATTGCAAGAAAGAAAATAACTACTTGTTTCAATACTCCAGGGCTCCAAGTAGACATATTTCCCCTGGGGAGTTTATTAGGTAACTTTGTGAATTGTCTGCTCTGTTAATGACTGGAGGTTGCCTAAGGGGTGCTGCTGGGTGCTGACACTGTTCTGATTTCTTGATGTGTGTGGAGGTTACATATGCTAGTTTAGTTTGTGAAATTATATTGAGGTGTACATTTTGCATACTCTTTTGTATGCATATTTCAGTAAAATGGCAAAAAGTAAGGACACAAACTGAATACCCTTATTGGATTCTCCTCATGTGTACAAGCTAAATCCTAAACTCTTAGCACAAAATGTCTTTAGTCCTGACCTGACTACGACATCAGTCTAATCGTCTACCATTCCTTACTTTACACATTTCATTTAACAGTGCAGAGCTGTTTGCATTTTCTGATAAAATTTGCTATTTCACTATCTATAGGTTTGCCAATGATTCTGTTTGCTAGTTGTGATAAGGGAAGAGAGTGGCTTTCTCTTCAGTGTACCCTCCTGTCTCTCGTAAACCGAATTCTGTGTCAAAGATAAATTAATAAAAACACTAATATTTGACAATTTACATGCTATATATCATCAAAAAATTTTAAAAGTCATATGTCTTTATCAGGATTTATATTTGTCTCGTTGTCCTGGCTCAAGGCATTTTGTGCAAATGTGTCTTTTTGAGAAAGATACCAGTTTCATTTAATTTTTTTACTGCTGTTTCCTGACTTACCTCCTGCTGTATCAATAGTTCACAACTTTTGTTACATGATATTTTTATCATCAGCTGGAAGCTAAATCAAAACCCACTTTTCAGATACATTAAAATACTAGAGACTTCTGCTTTCAGTCCAGATGAAATAAGAGGGACTGGATTTAACTTTTCATCCGAAGCAAAATTCAATAAACAGGTGAGATGTAAAATGATGGTATCCCAGGCACTAGACATCAAACAACAAAGAATAGGAATCCCTGAGAGACAGAAAATGAAGGACCGAAGTGACTAAAATCTCTAAGACAAAGTAAGCAAATAGCAGGTAGAAAAGAGCTACATGGAAAGAGAATCCTAAAGATCTGCAGACTCCAAATGTAGCATTCAGCATAGTAGTGATCAAAGCATGCACAGAAGAAAACTGTCTGAAGCTGTGGAAAGAATCATCTGAAAGGATAATAAGAAAGAGCACTCAACGTTTACATCAGAACCGGAATAATACTTGTTTCTACCAGCCAAACTAGAACATGTCAAAACTCAGAGAACTGGCTAAAGTACTAAAGCAACTTACTTCAGGAGTGGGGAGTAATTAGACCTACATTAAATGATGCTCTGGTCTTACCTAACAAATGAACTACTCTTTTTACAAGTAAACTTAATGCATCTCAAAACAAAGGGAAATATATGTAGCTAAACTAAGTAAAATATACTATAAGTATATAACTATATATAACTATATAACTATAACCATAACTATATATATATATATAACTATATATGAACTGTATACCTAAGTAAATACCTAAGTATCCAGCTATCATATCATATATACCATATATATATGAACTGTATACCTAAGTAAATACCTAAGTATCCAGCTATCAACAAGGTCCAATTTACAGTGCCTGGTATCCATAGAAGCATAGCCCAAAGATACAAGAAAATGTAACATAATGAGGAGTAGAAACAATTAATTTAAGCCTGCAGAACTAATATAAATGTTAGAATTAGCAAAAAAGGACATTAGTTATTATAACTGTATTCCATATTTTCAAAGAGATATTATGTAAAGACATGAAAGATTGAAAACAAAAAGATACACATCAAACTGCCAGAAGTGAAAACTAAAATACTTGAGCCGGAAAATACATTGGGTGGGATTACTTGCAGATGAGATAGTACAAGAGAAAATTATATTGAAATTGACAACATAGCAAAGCAAACTATCCAAAATGAAGCAGATAAAATATCAAACTAAAACAACAACAGAAACAGGAAGAAAACTGAATAGGTAACCTAATATGTGTCCAAATGGAAGCCTCAAAGAATATCATTGCTTTTCTCAAAGGTTGTGTAAACATGAAAACCTACTCTGGTTCTTTTAAGACAAAAATACTATCCTACAATTATAGGTTTATAGTCAGAATATACTATGGATTTATAGATCAGTTATTTTGACAATCAGGTTAAAATATCTCACAAATAATGTACGTTAGTAAATAATTTGCTAGGAAAGTAGAAATTCATATTTCTTAAACATGATGTAGTGTTTTTAAAACACAAGTGTTTGTTTTTATTAATATCCTTTGTTCATTCTTCTCTGTCATGTGTAGGCCACCTTTCAAACATGGTAATTGTTATGCACACAGAAACATTAGTATTCTGTGTAGTTCAGTAGAATTCAATCAGTTAAATAGACAAAACCTTGAATTTATGTGCCCACCGAGTGACGATTCATTGTGGTTTTTAAAGACTTCTTCTCTCACACAGCCATCAATCAAAGTGACAGCGTTCTTTAGATTAACTTTGGATTCCCCAGCACAAATTAATTAATCTGTCCACTACTTCCTATCTCAGTGTTTCAATCAGCCGACAAATAAAGCCAATCAAGATTTCAATTCTTTGCTGATTAGCCAATAAACTGTGACAGTGGACTTGTGGCAGGACTTCTGGGACTCTCATAAGAGATTATTTATAGATGTAGCCCTTCTGTGATCAGTCTCTAAACCACAAATAAGAAGAACATTGTGTTTTCTTCTCAGTTTCTTTCATCAAGGCAAAGAACCTTTTCGGGCAGAAACAAAACTGTTAAACACTCAGTTGCAAGGATACTCTCCTTGAGGTTATATTAATGACATTTTGGTGATACTGTTGTTTTACTAGCATCAAATTGTGTAAATGCCATGGAATTTTAGAGCTGAAAGAATTGCTTTTGTTCAAATGAAAGGATTCATGCTAGAGTTATCGCTATTACTCATTGTCAAGAATCCTTGTGGACAAGAATCCTAAGTACTCTTTATACCAAAAGAGAATTATTTCCTGCCTTTCATATATTTATGAGAGTATACACTTTACAGTATGGCCTAAAATTAATCTAGTACATGTTCTGTCTCCTGAAAATCCTTCTGATTGTAGCATAAAACCAACTAGAGGGAAGTATATAGCCTAGAGTTAATCCAGTCTCTGCTGGTATTAGAAAGAAACAAGCCTAAATTAGAGGCACTTTTGCTAAACCCCACCAAGACTTAACACCTAACTAATTGCAGTTTCCGCCTCACCCAGGAGTGAGTTTTAAGCAGTCAGTCTGTAATTTCTTGATCAGCACTAGCTATGATAAGACCTCCCTGCCTTCCCCTAAAGGAAAGTTCATCTTGCCTAAACTAATCCACTCTTTGAACTTCTTTGTCTCACCCCCTTCTAACTATGGAATTTTTTCCATTTTGTATAGCTCCTCAGAGCCCCTTCCTCCTTGTAGATGGGATATGCCTGATTTATTAAGAGTTGAATAAAGTCAATTACATCTTTAAATTTACGGGGTTGAATTTTGTTTTTGAACACCGTAGCAAGTTGTGTGAGCTGAAGGATTATTAAATTTGTACAAAAGCTTTGTTTTCTTCTTCTTGTATGAAATTAAGTATGGAGACTAAATAACCTCGAACTGGTTATTTGATGGCTCAACAAAACATACTAGTATCCTTTTTCTTATAAAGACTAGATCTAAACAATTTTTGTTTCTCTTTGTTTTTATCACTGTCATTTTTTGAAGTTTGTCCAAATATCAGTGACCTCATGAACCTGACATTGAGTGGTAAGCAAATGTAAGATGAGGTTCATGACCTTTTGGTTCTCCATTAGACTTTGCATTTCATTTCTTCACCTCTTTCCAGAGGATGGAGAGGAGAAGGAAATAAAAGAAATCAATCGTGTTCCTCAAAGTATATGGGTGCCATCTATTCCTCCTGACAGTCTATGACCTTTACCATTCTAATCTTCTAGCCATTCTACTTCATTTCTTAAAGATTTTAGCTCCTGTACAACAATCTGTATTTTAATGCCTACGCCTGTCATCTTGAAAGGTGACTCATCAGTTCCATGACTTCTTCCTTCCTTGGTGTTTTTAATTCTAGTTGAATTTTTGTCCACACCACTTAGCCATTTCTAATTTTATACCAGAAAGTAAATCGTGCCTGAAATCTCTATTTTAAACATTTTACCCTTTACATCAACCATATCCTATCTTCCCATATAACTTATTGCACTGCATATACAACTGAAATTCTTTCACAAAAATATTCATCATAATCTATTATTCGTCATTTTAGTCACCCTTGAAAATTTCCTTGCCTCTTTCACCTCTCATTTACACTCCTTGCAAAATCCAAACTGTATGTTGTGTTCAGAGTTTTTATGTGTTTCACTTTATGCTGCCTGAAAAAAACAACTATTCTCTACTCTTAAGCTGCTTTTCCACTTTCCATTTTGAGTCTTCCCCATCATCATGGGGAGACAGGGAAGCCATAAATCTGAAACTCTCTTATCTTTCCACTAACAAATCCACTTTTTCACTTGCAAAAGTACCCGACTTCTCTTTCTCCCATTATAGTAAAAGAAATATCCCTACTTTTATTGAATTCCATTGTCTTCAACTCAGTCCTTGGCCTAATTATCTCTTATCTGAGTGGATTTTGTATTTATAATGACTTACCTTATTTCTTGCATCTTTATCAATTTCATCTCTACTGAGTTAGTGCCATTGACACAAATTATTTATTATCTCTTATAACATAAAAGTAAAAAAGTTTAAAGTTGAAAATGCCTTTTCTTAAACGAATAAACCAGTTTAACTCCTATACAATTTCTTTTCTCCATTTTATACCATGTTATTTCCAATTTTTCCTCATCAATTCTCATATGTTTTTTAATCCATTCTAGACTTAAAAAATCTTACACAACACCCTTTTTATATCACTCTTAAATCATAAAATACTTCCATTTTACCCAATCCCAGTGACACTTTTCTGTTCCCATCCTACTCAGCATTTAAGTAGTTCTAAGGTTTTCATATCCAACTTTTAATTTGTAGCAGTCATGGAAATACGCCACTCAGATCTCTCTTCAGGAAAGAAATTGCCATTTGGCTGCAAGAAATGAAATTAGCTGACAGTCTTCAGCTTCAGTGCTTTCAAGATCTGTTTCAACTTTCAAGCTGAGACCACTTGTTCCTGGGCAGCCCCAGACAATGACTATATGTGGCAAGAGTATCAGAGTCTAGCCATCCATGCCAAATGCAGATCTCTTCAAATAACCAATTCATTATTCTCTATTACAGGACTATTTTTCTGTCCTTTGCACCACTAATAAGAAGACATAATCATTTTTATGTCATTATATTATTATTATCATTTAAGTATTTTTAATGCTTATTTATTTTTGAGAGAGAGAGAGAGCAGGGGTGGAATAGAGAGAGGGGAACAGAGGATCTGACGTGGGCTCTGTGCCAACAGAAGAAAGCCCAATTCAGGGCTGGAACTCATGAACCACAAGATCATGACCTGAGCCAAAGTGGGGAGCTTAAGCAACTGAGCCACCCAGGTACCACTATGTCATTATATTATTATGACATAATTTTTAAATATATATATATATATATATATATATATATATATATATAATTTTTATTATTTTTTTAACCTGTCTCCCAACTTGATAGCAGGTACCATTGAAGGCAGAGTTCTTGTAAGGTCACAAGGAATCCCCAGTTCCTAACAGCATTCATAATATACTCCAAACAAATGCTTATTAAATTGATGGATGAATGAAAAAGCAATAAATGTTTCAATGTTTTATGTATTTATCTTTCAAATATTAATCTTTAATTTCTCCCAAATTCTAATATCTGCTATAGATATGATAAAATCATCTAAACTGAGATATACATTACAGTCATTCCTATAATACCTTTTTTGGTTTGTATTCATCTGATTTTACTTTAAGGTATTTTATTTATTGGGGCACCTGGGTGGCTCAGTCAGTTAAGCCTCCGACTTTGGCTCAGGTCATGATCTCACAGTTGGTGGGTTTGAGACCCACATCAGGCTCTGTGCTGACAGCTCAGAGCCTGGAGCCTGCTTTAGATTCTGTGTCTCCCTCTCTCTCTGCCTCTCTCTCTGCCTCTCTCTCTCTCTCTCCCAAAAATAAAATAACATAAAAAATTTTGTAATGGTATTATATTTATTTTAAAAATCTTCTGTTTTATTTAATAAGCATTATAGAACATTTAAAAATTTTCAAAGGTCTGCTGCTGCTTCTGTGGAAAATACTGATGAACAACAAGCAAGTATAAAAATCAATCATATAGTCAACTTAGTGTGCTAACTTAAAATGGTCTCTCCTCTCAGGGTGCCTGCCTTGGTGGCTCAGTCAATTAAGTCTGACTCTTGAATTTGGCTCAGGTCATAATCCCAGGGTTGTGACATCGAGCCTGGTGTTGGGCTCTGTGCTAAGCATGGTCCCTGCTTAAGATTCTTTCCCTCCCCTGACCCATTTGCACGCTCTCTCTCTAAAAAATAAAAATGAAATGTATAAAATGGGCTCTCATCACATAGACACACACACACATACCAAATGAATTTTATGGATATAACACAGCTGTTAAAACTCAGAAAACCTGATTTTGAAAATATCACAACTAAGAAACAGCAGGAAGCAAGAAGGAACATGTAGGTGCCATATGTGTATCAGAGTAGCAATGCTTCCTCTAGTTGATCATGTTACCAATAAGATGCCCTTATGTTACTCCTTGCTCCAGTTTTTTCTATGCTTGAATAGGTACACATAAAAATAAATGAATAAATAAATAAATAAATAAATAAATAAATAAATAAATAAAACTCTGGGTATAAATAAAAAGAAATGAAAACACAGAGAGTCTAAATTTCTAATTTAGTGTAATTAAAGGAAATGAAGATAGTTTTTTAAAGATGTTGTTTTGCTCAAATGACAGCAAAAAATATTTAAAGTTAAGTCAGATTACCAGATACAGTTGAAAAGCCTAATGCTAAATTGTAGAAGTTCCAGAAAATAAACCTATGCCATCAGTAATATGTAACTGAGAATGTGTACTTTTGTTTTAAATTTTAATTTGTTAGGATTTTTTTTTTTGGTTTATTGTTACTTATTTTGAGAGAGAGAGATACAGAGCAAGTTGGGGAGGGGCAGAGAGAGAGGGAGACAGAATCCCAAGTAGACTCCAGCTGTCAGCACAGAGCCCAATGTGGGGCTCAAACTAACAAACCATGAGATCATGACCTGAGCTGAAATCAAGTCAGACGTTTACCTGACTGAGCCACCCAAGTGCCCCAAGGACTTTTTATATTATGTTGTTGATTTCCCACACAAAATTTAAACTTCAAATTATTTTTACTTTCATAATTACAGACTCAAAGCATGAAGCACATCATTAAAATATTCTCTTCATTTCAATAGCGTTTTCAATAATATGAACTTAACTAGACACATTGGAATTGAGGCATTGAAAAATAGATCAATGATGAAGCAAGTAATATTTAATATAACCTGAGTTAAGAAATTGCATGAAGTATATCACAAATTAAGTTACCTTTCATATGATTTATTTAAATTCAGTGTTTTAATCCTAATCTATTGACCACCATGCCTGTTAATGGGTGATGATATTTACATAACACAGACGAGGAGAAGAAAGGCATTCTATACAAAATAAAACTTTTAAGTGGAAATTCATTGAGTAACATTTTTAGATGTTTTACCCAGCTTTATTTTTTTGTTTTGTCTTGGGGCTCTTTTGTATGTATGTGTGATATTTTGTTTGTTTATCATGTTAGAAACTTAAGAAAAAAAAATGGTTCTTCCCCTTACAAGTTCCTTAGAAATATATTAAAGGGAAACATAAAAAGATAATCTGTATATTTCCTGGAAATTTTAATTGAACTTTTGGAACTTCGAAGGCATAGGCTATTGACAATTTTCCCATGAAACCATTTATGATAGTCGAATCTATTTGAAAATTACCTTGCACCAGTCATTCAACCTTATGTGATCTTATGATTACACATGAACAAACCCCACATGATTTGGCTCAGTTTGATTAAGCATCCCAGAAAGACCAGCAGTTTAATATGAAGAGTAATTAACTGGC
Source organism: Lynx canadensis (assembly GCF_007474595.2). Lineage (NCBI taxonomy): Eukaryota > Metazoa > Chordata > Mammalia > Carnivora > Felidae > Lynx > Lynx canadensis. Next base: position 102,472,889 of record NC_044304.2, read on the forward strand.
AGATAAAGGCTAATGGATGTCCTCAAACCTCTAAAGACCTGTGGGTTTTATTCCTTAAAAACAAAAAAGAAGAAGATGAAAAGAAAGGAAGAAAAAAAAAGCCTTTCTCTTGCATCCAAAGCAACCAAAAGCCAATACATACACATCAATGCATAAAATACCAAACTCATGATAGCATACTGGAAAAGTTACTTGGCTCTGACATAAGTAATCTGAAGTTTCAATTTATCCCATTAAAAAAAAAAGACCTAATTTACATATGTTAAGTTCTTAAAAAATAAACCTCATTAATCACAAGCATGTATTAGACACTTTTAGTACTGGGTCAGGGGTTAGATTTAGCATAATCCAGAGTCCAAGAGAAAAGACTGATGAGTAGATAAATAAGTGTGTGTATATTTTCTGATCAATGTAGATCAATTTACACGAATTAGCTAGTGTAAGAATAACAGTGGAAGACAGACATTGGAGATATATCTTTAGCTAAATACAAACTCTCAACTCAATATTATTTAATATATTTGAATTATTATATCTGGGTTTTCAATTTATACACAAAGAATATTGCCAATAAAATTGAAGATTTTCTTTTCTGGCTATATAGTAGACCAGAAATCACAATCACTTCCACTAAAAGACACCTACTATTTTAAAAATATGCATATTTATAAAGTTTTATTATTTATATATTATATAAATATATAATATATATACTTATATATATTATTATATATAATTATATAATATACATATATATATACTCTTCCCACCAGAGCCTATTATTTCAGAAGACTTTGTGCCATTGTTCATGAAGTTATAAAAGATGGATAGGAAGCACACTGAAACCAGTAACTAAAGATCTGAAACCTTAAGTTTACAAATTATAGCCGACAAAGTGTTTATTTATAGTTTTTGAAACACATATTAACAAGAATAATACAGACACTAAGTTTACTAATTTTTTTTAGCAAACTTTATTGTCAATGAAACTGCAATCCTAACCCAAGAAACTCTGCACCAAGAGAAGATGAACTGCTAAAGTTATAATCCACACTCCAGTTCTGATATGGCAGTGGAGGATGATTTTCAAAGGAATGGCTTTTTAGAGTGCAAAGCTAGGAGCTAACCAAGTAACTTACATTTATTTATTCTTGTCCAGGAAACAGGGACAGCTAAATATTTCTTACTTTCCCCTCATATAGAACAGAGTTTTAATGAGCTATGTTGTTCCTTGTCCATCAATGTGAAATGAGTGATTTCAAACCACAGGTGTTGTCATGCAGTTTGTGGGTTACAAGACCATGAGAAGAGACATATGAACCCAATCTGGAAGGTTGCACAAGTCCAGAAGAGGGTCTAGTCATAACTTAAAAAGAGAACATGGGGTTATATGAGGTAAAGTGTGGTCTGTTATAGAAAACAGGATACATGTGAATGAGGGAAGGCAAAGGGCAGATTATGGCTGACTCTTAATTTTATACCCCAAATCAACTTTCTCCATTTGCTTTGTAACACAGCCCCAATTTTCACTTGGGCACACCTCCTAGTCTGTATTTCCCAACGTCCTTTGCACCTTGGTGTGACCTTGAGACTAGGCCAAGGATTTGTAAGCAGAAATGTTATGTGGAATTTACAGGAAGGCTGATTAAAATTGTTTACCCCACAGTTTAGTGAACCCCCTTTGCTCTTCCTCCTTTTTCCTTTGCCTTCCCTGGAGGAAGGGAACATGATGGCCCTAATATTATTAGTAGACTATGCTGTGACCTTGCCTGGAAGGCAGTCTAGCAGAGAGAAGAGATAACTAACTTCACAAAGCTTTTGTATTATCCCAGGACTGCCTGTATTTTTTTGTTGTTGTAATCTCTGTTCTTTTATTGCTTTCGTGGTGTTTGTTTTGTTTTGTTTTTATTTTAATGTGAGAGAATAAATTCTAATGTGTTGATCCAGTCTATTATATTACATGTACCTGAGCCTAATCCTGACTGATAAAAAATGTCCATATATTCATAAATGCTAAGAATTCTTTTCTTGATGGGTCTACAGCACAGGTAGAACTAGGAACATTACCAAAATGTTAACCTGATTTTTCACAGGACCATTAGCTATATGATAGGGAGTAATTACAAGCCTTGAGAATATTTCTCTGAAAGGATTGTACAGAAGTGTACACAAGAACAAGCTATAATTTCTTCAAAATTTTCGTGAATATCTAAATTATACAGAAATTAAATGAACTGTCCATTTAGATGTATACCTAATTAAGATTTAAGAAATTAATAATTATTATCAGGTAGACCTTATTTAGATGCTGTAATCTTGAAATTTCCTGATTTTAAAATAAAATCATTCCAGATAGTTTAAAAAAATCAATTTTGAATACTTTATATATGTTATATCAAATTATTTGCCCTATTATTTTCTCAAGCTTTTTGTTACAATGAACTTAAATTAAAATGTACATGACCAGTGTTCACTATATTTTTAAAATTGCTTACTTATTGCTAAACTGCTGTAAATCTTGACATACAGCAATTAGCTGTGGTTTCCCAAGTTTTAGAGGAGACTAGTGGAGATACAGAACACAAATGGTTGGGTCAAAAGTAGTAAGAAGCACCTGGATGGCTTAGCTGGAATGGCTTGCATGCAACTCTTGGTTTCGGAGTTGTGGGTTTGAACCCCATGTTGGGTGTAAAGATAAACAAACAAACTTTAAAAAAATAATAGGAAGTATAAAAAAATCTTTCCCTTCTCTTTATCATAGAGACCATGAAGAATTCTGAAATACCTCGCTGTTAGGTGAGAATAACAACTTTTTTGAATCTTTAGAAAATAATGCTAGAGTTTGATTAAATATTTGGTTCTGTAGTTCACATGGTGACTATCAGGCATCTGGGTAGAAATTATTGGCATATCTTCCGTCATGGCTACATTTTATTATCTTAGTAGTAAAATATATCATTTCTTCAATTTTTCAAAATTTTTCTTTATATATTTTATAGGAAACATGTGAAGAATAACTTAAGTCTTAAATCCCATTTTAGACTGTTAATAAGGGCATCTTCGTTTGAGAGATCAAGGCCCATTTTAGTTGTCCAAGTCACATTCAGATGTCTTCCTCATTGTTGATTAGATATTCTCAGATATCACATAAAAATTGCTTAACTGTAAATAATGAAATTGATAGAGAACTTGTTCCTTTAACAAACCTTCCCACTTAATACGTAATGGGATAATTGAACATCAAACAAAAAAGTCTAGTTCTGGGTAAGAGATAGTGTTGGCAGCAGGTCAATGCTGCATCTAAAAACAACTAAAAATCTATACAATTACAAAAATTATAAATTCAAAGGCATCAGAAAGCTAACAATCTTAATGACTTTGTGCCAAGCAATCGTTTTAAGTAGGATAAAAACAATTGATTATAAAAAGAAATACTGATAACTTATACTTCATCAAATTTAAGTTTTTCTGAAAAGGAAATCTGCAGAATAATAGCAATAAACATACATAATAAAAGAGTTACACCCAGAAAATGTAAACTAATGCTAAAGCTCCATCACAAAAGCAAAAACAACTTCATAAAATAATGGATCAATGGTGAGGTACTTGGCTGGCTCAGTTGTTTGAGTGTCTGACTTTGGCTCAGGTCATGATACCATGGTTCATGGGTTCAAGCCCCACATCAGGTTCTGTGCTGACAGCTCAGAGCCTGGAACCTGGTTCGGGATTCTGTGTCTCCCTCTCTCTCTGCCCCTCCCTGCCACTGCTCTCTCTCTCAAAAATAAATAAACATTAAAAATTTTTTTAAATAGATCCATGACTTAAGTAGACATGTCAGCAGATAATGTATACAGGTGGCAAGTACATGAAAAGATATTCAACATTATTAGTTATTAAAGAAATGCCAATTAAAGCCACCAATAAGATCCTATTGCATATCTACTAGAATCTCTAAAATTAATAAGAATTATAATGCAAAACGTTGGTGAACGTTTGTAGCAACGGAAGCTTTCCTATGTTTCTGTTGGGAACACACATTGCACAATCACTTTGGAAAATAGTTTGTCAGATTTTTATAGAGTTGATGTTGACCTACTGAGTCCACTCTAGATGCTTACCCAAGAGCAATGAAAAAAATAAAATTGGCCAAAATGAAAGTAGAAAATTATAAACCAAATTATTAGTAAAGCAAGCCCAGTGGTGTATAAAAGGACAAATCTTCTCCAGATATTTCACAACTAAATGTGAATGGTAAAATGATAGAGCTTTGGAAGAAAGTATAGGAAAACATCTTCATGGCCTTGGAGTAGAAAAATATTTTTAACACACTACAAACAAGACTAACTATAAGGAATGGATTTTTTTAAGGTATGACACCATAAATAGTGAAAAGGTAATGCGAATGTGTGTTTTGGAGGGAGGGTATTCTCAATACATATATCTTACTAAGTAAGAGCTCTTATTCAGGATAACTCCTACAAAATCCTGTAAGTCAAAAGAAAGTCAGGCAATCTAACAATAGTCTGGGAGAAATAACAAATATTATACACAAAACTAAAAGAATATCCAAGAGACCAATGGACATATGAAAAGATGTTCTATTTTTATTAGCCATCTGGGAAATACAAATTAAACCACAGTGTAATCCCATTGATCATTCACTGGAATGGCTGAAATAAAAAAAGCAGAGAAAAATATCAAGTTGGCAGAGATTTAGCATTAGACCCCTCATATATTGTTGACTGCAGTGTTGGTATGTATGTGTATAAAATTTGCACATATATGGAAGTATCTATCTGTAACATATAAATAATATATATATTATATATATATATATATATATATATATATATCCAACAGAAAAGTATATATCTATCAAATGAAAGATATGTACAAAAATATTCATAGTAACATTATTTGAAATAATCTAAATCTATATTCCCCCCCAAAAATAGAATGGACAGACAAATGTGCAATAGGAGGCTACGGCAGTAAGAATGAATCACATCACAACTATATGCAACAGTATGGATAAATCTCATATGTGTAACGTGGTGAAGAGACCCAAACACAAAATAATGCATAATGTAAAATTCAATATTCAAAAAGTTCTAAAACAGACAATGCTATTCTGTGGTTCTAAAGATGATGGTAGAGGGGTGCCTGGGTGGCTCAGTCAGTTAAGTGTCCAACTTCAGGTTAGGTCATGATCTCACAGTTCTTGAGTTTGAGCCCCACATCGGGCTCTGTGCTGACAGCTCAGAGCCTGGACCCTGCTTCAGATTCTGGGTCTCCCTCTCTCTCCCCCTCTCCTGCTCATGCTCTGTCTCTCTCTCTCTCTCTCTCAAAAATAAATAACATTAATAAAAGGAAAGATGATGGTAGATATTTGGGGACTTACTTGGAGAGGGATATGAGGGAGGTTTCTGAAATGCTCCCCAGGTTCTCTTTTTGATTGGGGTATTAGGTGTGTTGTGCTTTGTGAAAACTTATCAAGCTATGTACTTCTGGTATGCACATTTTCCTATTTGCATACTACTACTTCAATAAGTTTTTAAATAGAACAACTACAACACCTTGAATATTTGAAAAAATTAAATATATAAAACTCTGTGAGGTCATAATAAAAAAGAGAAAGCTGCTTATAATCAAACCAACAAAAACATGTTTTCACCATTTAAAGTAGCTGTGACATCACAATTTTATAGAAAATAATCTTGTTAATTGAGAAAAATAAGTGAAAGGAGATCCTATATTACACGGTAACCAAATAGCTTTACTTGATGTGGGAAAGCTCTTCTTTGCAGAAGAGTACAGTGCAATAAATGTGAACGGAAAAAAGCTTTTAGAAAACATCATCATTTTATGGTTACTAGATGAAAATTTGATGGGAACAAAATTTTCTCAAGATACAAAAATACCACACTAACCAGTATTTCTGGTTTCAAGAGAGAAAGAATGTACGTTTACAAAGGATAAAGTGATCTCTACCCTTACTTGGTGGTTTACTTCAGAAGTACTAGGAATCAGAAACCAAAACGTTGTGCACTTGTCCATGTGATGTAATAGGAAATACACACCACCTGTAAGGTATTCTTGCCAAAAATGCTTCACATGAATCAAATAGTGACTCCCTGCTCTCTTTTTTTAAGTTTGTATTTTAATCACCCTAAACTCATCACAGCAAGTGCACTCCTTAATCCCCATCACCTATTTCCCCTATCCTCCTACCCACCTCCCCTCTGGTAATGATCAGTTTGTTCTCTATAGTTAAGAGTCTGTTTCTTGATTATTCTCTCTCTCTCAATGTCTATTTTCCCTTTGCTTGTTTGTTTTGATTCTTAAATTCTACATAATGAGTGAAATCATACGACATTTGTCTTTCTCTGACTGACTTATTTCACTTAGCATAATACTCTTTAGCTCCATCCATGTCATTGTAAATGGCAACATTTCATTCTTTTTTGTGACTGAATAACATTCTATAGCATATATTTGTACATACCACGTATGTATCCATTTATCTGTCGATGGATTGCTTCTATATCTTGACTATTGTAAATAATAGTGCAATAATCATAGGGGTGTATGTATCCCCTTGAATTAGTGTTTTTGTATTCCTTGGATAAATATCCAGTAGTGCGATTGCTGGATTATATGGCAGTTCTATTTTTAACTTTTTGAGGAACCCCCATAATGTTTTCCACAATGTCTTCACCTGTTTGCATTCCCATCAACAGTGCAAGACCGAGTCAAATAAAGGCTTTATCAAACTTCCACTTTATAGTGAACACAGGTGTTTGAGACTAAATGTTTGTTTCACCCCTGAATTCGTATATTGAAGTTCTAACCCCCATTTTATGGTATTAGGAGGTAAGGCCTTTGGGAATTGATTAGGTCAGAAGGCAGAACCCTTATGAATGGGACAAGTGCCTTACAGAAGGGGACCCCAGACAGCTCTCTCAACCCCTTTCTGCCATGTAAGGACACAGCAAGAAGACAGCTGAAGGGCCATCTATGAACCAGGAGGTAAGTCTCACCGTCATCAAATGCTGATTCTGCCAGTGTCTTGATCTTGGAATTCCAAGCCTCCAGAACTATGAGAAAGAAACTTCTGTTGTTAGTAAGCCACCCAGTCTACAGTACTTTGTTGTAGCAGCCTGAACTAAGACAACGAGTGAAGAAACATTAGTGTGAAAATTTGGGAACTTGAATACAAAGTGTGTATTAGGATACTACTTTTAAGTACTAAAATGTGCTTATTTATTTACAAAGGATAGAATATTTCATAGTGAAATTTCATAATGTCAATAATTTACATAAGAATTTATCAAAAATTGGAGATACAAAGATGGGGGGAAAGTGAACAATTATCTAATCAAGTTAATGTGAGTGTACATTATATAATTTCTCTATATTCTTGTGGGATACTCTAATATTTATGTAGAGTATGTTTCTGAGAGATTTAAAGAAATTTCTCAGAGCCAGTTAACCATCATCATATATCTATAAAATCTAGTAAATCATGTAGTCCTATACCCTTTCTAATGGTTTGGAACTATTAGAGAGTTTGCCTTGGTTTTTTTTTTTTTTTTTTTGTGGTGGTATGTGCCTACTAGTTGTTTTCAACATATTATTATTTATATTTTGGATGTACAAATCTGAAGTAATTTGCTATTAGATGCTGTTATTGATTACAATTCAGATATATTGTCTTTAGGAAAAAAAGTTTCATGCCCATCATTAATGTTATATTTATGATTGTACTTTAAAAAAATTTTTATGTTTATTTATTTTTGAGAGAGAGAGCGTACAAGCAGGTGAGGGGCAGAGAGAGGGAGAGACAGAGAATCCAAAGTAGGCTCCAGGCTCTGAGCTGTCATCACAGAGCCGGAAGAGGGGCTTGAACTCACAGACATGAGATCATGACCTGGGCTGAAGTAGGACACTCAACTGACTGAGCCACCCAGGCGCCCCAATATTTATGACTGTACTTTTATCACATGTATGTATGCTTGGTATTTCACAAGGCAACTAAACTTGTGGGAACTGACTTTTTTTTTCATTCAGGCTTCTTTGTTTTCATAGCTGTGTAACAGGGCAATTCTTTCATCCATAAGTGACCTGAATAATTTATTGATAAAATCAATAAATCATGAATTGGCATAAATAAATGCAAATGTTTCCTAACTGCAGATTGTTTTATGGTTTTTATTTTTGTTTTAATACATTAGTGGGGGTGCGAATCTGCCTATCATTCTTTTCACTTATTTTCACCAAGACTGACAGATAATAACTTATTCCATACTATCATTATGCCAAAATGAATTTTACAAGGTAATATTACATTTTATTTTATGTTAAACATTAAGACAATGATTATGTGTTTTAATGTTACTGTTAATGATAGACTCCAATGGAAAATATCTTCTTCTTCTCTTGATCTCTGGTGATCCATTGTCTGTGACTTCTCAAGAGTCTCTAATGTTTTTAACTCAAGGAGTTTAATGCCATGACTCTCTGGATGATTGAAGAAGGTAACATGCTCCTGAGGTAGTCTGAAATAAAAGCTTAGAGAGAAAAGAAAGCTACTTATAGTTGTTTGCTAAGGTTGGAAAATTTCCCAGACTGTTAGTTTCTTATTCTAGCATTAAAATCTAGCTAAATTCATAGTCTTAGTCATAGCTTGGATTTATTTCTAAATTTGGTGTCTGGGAGAAATACTGTGCAAAGTGTATTTTGTGTGTTGCATCATTTGCTGCATATTTAGTGTGAGAAGATAAAGTATTTTCCTTTAGATATGTGTGTGTATGTTTGTGCTTTCATCTTCTATTACTCATTATCTTTCACTGTTTTAGAAGAAAACTAAAAGAAAAAAAAATTGATCTGCTACATTAACTTACATTGATTCAGTGGTAGCTACAGCCAAGGCTTTTAAAGTGAATAGGTAATTATCCCATTGTGAGTCTTTCCAAAACAAATGCCTGCACACACAGAATAGGCTGATTGGCCCACAGTGCTGATGTTCTGGTTTGCAAAGATCTTAGAAATGCTGAGTTCTGTGATTTGGGGCTCAATATAGAAGATTTGGTAGTGTTTAACTTTTTTTTTTAAGGAAAAAATTATCAGCTGGTTTTCTATTCTGTATCATCCAATCCCTTTTGTATTAAGGGAGTTTTGGAAATACAAAGAAAAACCAGTGTGTGACTACAGTGGCAAAGCACAAGGTAGGATCGGAACACTAACATCTATTAAGCACCTACTGTGTAGGCAATGTGATACATTGTTTAAGGAAGTTATCAGTAAAACAATACTGTGAGGGGAAAATATCTGCATGTAGTAAATGAGGTGATAGAGACCAAAACACTTAAGAAAATTGATCTTATCTTATACAGTCAAGACACTCAAGCCTCGCCATTTTGACTCGAACCCTCCTGCGTCCATCAATAGCAAACATTAGTGAGTAGTTAAATAATTTAAACATTATAAGTAAAAGGCCATGCATTAGCTTTTAGTTCAGTGTATCACTGAACATCACCTTTTTGGTCAGTCATTTTGCATCCTAGGTAAACAAGAAATAGGCACTGCTTGCCTAGAGGTGGCTTACACTGAAGTACGGTGGAACATAAGTAAACAAATAATTGTAACAGGACTCCTGCCACAGGAGAAATAATTTGAACGACTGGAAAGTGAAGGGTGTAAATAAATTTTTTGGAGAGTCGGGAAATTATGCAAAGAGTCAGTGATCTCTAAATAAGATTGTTAATGAAAAAAGAGTCTGTTAGTTAGAAGAGGCACTTAAAGGGATTCCAGACACTTATAAACCAAAGCACAGAGCATGAAATCACTTGATACAGGCAGAGAACAACTAGAGATTTGATTCTGCTGTCACCCACCCAACTGACAGAGGCATATGGTAAGATATGTTATTGAAATGGCTGGCAGGGTTCTGATAACGGGCTTATACACAGTATTAAGGAGACTGGACTCCAATCTGTAGGTTACAAGAACTACTGGAAAATGTCAGCATTGTACTGATATATGAAGATTTTCATTTCAGAAATCTAACTCTGGCAATGATATGGATGAAGGGAAGAGATGTCACTAATGGCAGTGAGATCAATAGGGAGATTATAAAAGGTCAAGTCATTTCTAATTTTCTTTATGTGTCAACTTTGTTCATTTGTTACCCTCTCTATGGTATTGAACACTGTTGTCAAACAACCTTGATTTCCAAAACAATTCTCCTTTTTTGTTCCTGTGATCCTTTCCAAAGGAATCTCTAAAACCCACACTTTATTTAAGAAAAAATTTGTTCGTGCCTTCTATTGTTTATTTTCAATGTGTATTGAATTCTTACAGTGTGTCAGGCAGAAGCTGGGTGATTGGGATGCATCATTTACTTAATACTCACATCATTGTTGTGTGAAGTATTATGCAAGTATGTCAAGTTATTGTTTATAATCATATAGTTAAAAGGTGGTTTATCTTGGAAGATTACACTGTTTTGATAATTCTGTTTTATGAGTGATGTGTCTTTTTCAATATGCTGAAACTAGACTTCATATCTTCATTCCTTTATATATTCAGTCAACATATTTTTACTGAGTACCTATTATGTACCAAGCATCATGCTAAGTTCTGGTATTTAGTGGTAAGATATTCACAAAATGGTCACTCTTTGAAAGAATAATAATATGCAACACCTACACTGTCTTATGTGTGACATAAGCCAAATGCAAATTCTATGATTTACATAACAGGTGTCATCACGGATGTACATGTGGGCATAGTGGTGGGAGACTATAGTGCAGTGGACATTTTCATTTTTAGGAGTGAAAGTGTGCATTATACCAGTAGAATGAAATTCCTTAGGTTATTTATAAAAAATATGTCAATTTTTAGTCATTATAACTTTTCCCCTAAGGTACTTTTAGCAATATGTGACACTCAGGAGCTGAGCATGTTGGTAAAATTGGAGGCAGGGCTCAAATATACATTACCGACCTCTCTGGGAATAGTAAATTGCAGAGGGCCACTTGCTGGTTTTGTTTCTGACTCCAGGCTTATGTCTGTTACAGACAATAGAAGAGGGGGCAAAAACTATAAGATAGCCATAAGCCTACTAGAAATCTTATAAGACCAGGGCTTTTATATGGGAAGGGAAAATGTCATAGAGGAGTTAACTTCAAGAGTCAGAAGTAATGAAGTACCATTTTGATTAAGTACTTTTGATTAATTAAAAAAAATTACCTTGCAAATTTATGTACTTGGGGCCTCATAATATCTGTTGTATATCCTGTAAACACATTATTACAGGGGTTCACCCTACCCAGAACTATTTTTTTGGAATATTTTTTTTAAATTAAAAATATTTAGTTGTAAATATTTATTGCATAAGCATCTTTCATATTTTTGCCATTTTGTAGCTAAGAATGATTTTTTTTTATTTTTTTTAACGTTTATTTATTTTTGAGAAAGAGAGAGACAGAGCATGAACGGGGGAGGGTCAGAGAGAGGGAGACACAGAATCTGAAACAGGCTCCAGGCTCTGAGCTGTCAGCACAGAGCCTGACATGGGGCTCGAACTCACGGACCGCGAGATCATGACCTGAGCCGAAGTCGGACGCTCAACCGACTGAGCCACCCAGGCACCCCAAGAATGATTTTTTTAAGTATAATATTAGAACATGAGAGGGCATATGATGTAGGTCAATCCATGCAAATATTTTTCATTTATTTGTCCTTTAAAGTGATTGGTTTCACTATTTGGATTTCCTTACCAGGAACACTTAAAAGTGAGTCACTGAACTGCTACTAATTCTAAAGAATAATACCTATCATACAGTATTCCTACACAACCATGCTCCTCTATACCATATAATAAAGGACTGCAACATAGATCAGAGTGCAGGGATATATGTGTGCATTCTAAAACTTACTAGTATAAGACCTTGAACTTTATTCTCTTAAATACTCCTGGGGGACAATAGCACCTACCCTCCAAACTTAGAGTTTGAAGTAAAAGTAGGTAAAACAATATGTAAAATTTGTATATCATAGTTATTTATGTAGACCTAAAAAGAACTATGGTACAGACAGTGGTAGTTCCCAAATAGCTCATTTGTTCTCCACATTTGCCAACATTTTGTAGGTAAAAATGATTATCTCTAATCAATTGACATTGGGTAAAATTGGCATGTGTCATTCAGAGAAAGAAGTGTGAAGAAATGATATATAAGCATTTACCTATCTATCTATCTTTTATAGCTCTGTCTGAAATGTTGTTTTGAGTATGAGATGTGAGAAAAAAAGGATGATTGCAAGGTACATGCCTTGAGCAAGTAGAAGAATGGAGTTGCTAGCAATTAAGCAGAGAAAGGCTCTGCAAAGGACAGATTTGAAGGTAGTTTCAGAGACTTAAAGTTTAAGATAGCAATTAGATATCCAAGGAGAGAGAGATATTGTCCATTGAATTTATCAGTATAGTCTTGCAGAGAATTCTGGACTAGAGGTATAAACATGAAGGTTGGTGTGTGGTTGCCTAAATCAATGAGATTGGAATTACCAAGAAATGGGTAGAGAAGATGAATAAGATGCGATTTTGGGTCTCTCCAACAATATGAGGTAGGTAGAATAAGAAGATTAGCAAAGACTCTGAGAAAATCAACTGAAAAATGAAAAGAAATCCAAGAAGTATCTGATGTACCAAAAGTCAAGCAAAGAAAGTAAACCAAGAAAAAAGAAATTATCCACTATGTCAAATGATGCTGATTGATAATTCAGTAAAAACAAGGAGTAAGAAAATTGACCATTGAGTAAGCAAGAGGAGGTTTCCATTATTTACTGTGGTATATATAGCAAGCTATCTTAAAATTCAGTGCTTAAAACATAAAGTTAGTATTATCTCGCTGGTTGTAAGTGTTAACTTGTCTTTTGGATGATTCCCACTTGGGGTCTCTCAGGCAGTTGCCTGAGATTTATAATTAGGTATAAATAATTTATAATTAGGTATAAATAGAAGCTTTAGTCATCTGAAAGCTGACTGGTCTAAACATCCCTGAAGGATCATTCACATGGCTAGCTAGCAGTTGATGCTTACTGTCAGCTAGATACTCAACTTGGGCTGTGTGGGAGGTAGATGAGCCACCTCCCAAAGATGTTCACATTCTAATCCCTATAACCTGCAAATAAGCTATGTTATCTGGTAAAGGAAAATCAATGTAGCATATGGAATTATGGTTGCTAATCAGCTGGCCTTAAGAAAAGGAAAATTTCCTGAATTATCCTACTGATAGCAGTGCAATCACAGGGGTCCTTAAATGTAGAAGAGTAAAGCAGAAGATTCACTATGAAGGGAAGTGATGTGAGAAAGACTCAACCATCATTACTGGCTTTGAACATTGAGGAAGAGAACCACCAGTCAAGGAATGCAAGTGACTTCTAGAAACTGGAGGAAACAAGAAAGTTGATTTTCCCCTAAAGTCTCCAGGAAAAAAAATGTAGCCCTGCCAACATTTGATTTTAGCTCACTGAGGTACATTTTAGAATTCTGATTTAGAGATCGGAAAGACAACAATTTCTGTTGTCATTTTTAAGATACTAAGTTTGTGACAATTTGTTGCCTAACAGGAAACTAATAAAGGCTGTCAAATGAATCACTTACTTGTCACCATCCCATCTGGCTTAAACACCACTGACTGCTGAGACTTGTTCCAAAAGACAGTACCTTGAGAAATAGTGACCCAAGAGATCCAGGCAGAAGCTGCAAGGCTTCTCAAAATACAGTGTCAGAAGTCTTGGAATGCCACTTATGCTGTGCTGTTGATCAAATAATTAACTAAGGTGAGCCCAGGTTCATGGTTAGCTGAGGTGGCCTACATCTGTAAATGCATGCTTGTACAGAAAATAAGGAATTGATGGCACACATCCTGAGAAATAAAGTATCATGAAGAAGGAGCGCAACATTGGTATAGTGTTGGACTGAAATTCTGACGGGAGTGGGTTAAGGGAGAATCAGAGAAAACAAAAGGGAAAATCAGAGAAACAAATCTAAGAAAAGCTTAATTACTTTGAGAAAGCTTGTGCACAGAGCAAACACTATAATTTGGCAATGGTAAGAGAAATGGCATCACAGAAATGGATGAGGAAAAAAATATGTGTGCTAACTGTAATGATTCATTAAAGAGCCATTTTTTCATGTATGTGGATATACATGTCAAAATATTACAAAATTATTATGATCAGTACATGCCATATAAAAGTACTCAAGTGTATTCTGAAGGAATCCAATCTTAGCTTTGATTCCAAGGAAATAGAGTCCGTGGCCAAAGTTTCTGTCATAATATAATCAAGGAAGGTGCTGTGGACTGACTTCTGTCAGTCCAAATTTCATATGTGGGAGCCCTAACTCCCAATGTGACTGAGAGAGGATCTTTAAGAAGGTGATTAAAGTTAAATGAGGTCATCAGGGTGGTATCCTGATCAGGTAGAACTGGTACCTTTATCAGAAGAGGAAGGACACCAGATGTCTCTCCACCATGTGCGGACACAACTTTGCAAGCAAGGCCAGAACTTGGCCAGGCTGGCCTGGATCTCCAACTTCCAGCCTCCAGTAATGTGAGAAAATAAATTTGTTGTCTAAGTGACCTAGTCTATGGTATTTTGCTTTGGCAGCCTGAACTGATTAAAATAGTATGTAAACTCCAGGAGGCAGGATTGAAGGAAAGGGAAAATGAGTTCAGGAAAGAGAGAAAATGGGAAGGGACATTATTAAGCTGACCACTACATATTTTAAGCATAGCTGATTGCCTACTATATCTTTGAAAAAACATAAATAAAAGATTTTAAAAATCCTTACAGTTACACAGTAAAATAGAAAATTCAGAATTTATCACAATTCACTTAATCTGGAGAACTAAGACAAATGATTGAATACTTTTTCTCTGTTATGTGTGTAATGCCCCTAATCTACCTAATTCTCCAAATATGTGAAGATGACCTTAAGACTAAACTTCTTGCAGTGCATAGGAGCACCTGGGTGACTCAGCTGGTTAAGTGTCTGATTTCAGCTCAGGTCATTATCTCTCAGTTTGTGAGTTCGAGCCCCACCTTGTGCTCTCTAATGTGAGCACAGAGCCCGCTTTGGATACTCTGTTCCCCTCTCTCTCTGCCCCTCCTCTGCTGGTTCTCTCCCTCTCTGAAAACAAATCAATAAACTTAAAAAAAAGAGACTGAACTTCTTCCAGTGCATAAACTCCCTAATGGAAATAAATTAATATATCTTTAATGTATTATATCTTTCAGAATAACTAGAAGAGGATTTGCAATTACATTTATAAGCCACCTCACATGTCTTTGGCTTCCCTATGTGTATTTTTGGTTTGTTTTTAAGATACTCCTTGAATAATGGCCTTCTCATTATTTGAGTAGGTAAACAAATTTAAACAGCTCCTTCAGTAATTACATACGTAACTTACATATAGGCACATATTTTTGCCTTTATTTAAGCCCAAAACTTAATAAGCATAAAACCTTCAACTCTTCTGTTGAATACTCTTGCTGCTCATGTAATATCATTACTTATAATGTTAAACATACTTATAACTGTCCTCTTCACACCTCTAGGGGAAAAAAAATAAGAATGGATTATTCAAATGATATAAATCCCTTTGAGACATGGGCCTTACAGCAATACTATAAATTTTGTTTTCCCTCCAAGGTTACTTGCAATGTTGGCCTTGATTTAAAACCCAAGATTCTGAGGGAAATAGCAATGATATTGAGCTCTGACAAATTGAATTGGTCTCAAGGTATTGGAGGATGACTAATAAATCTCCAACCTGATCCAGAAAATATCCTATACAAGCTACTTTTTCTTCTTGAAACACATGTGACATCTTTAAGTGTTAATACCACTAGCTCCTTGGTTTACTTAAATTGTATGTTTGGGAGTGATTTCCTTCTTGTTATGATCAATACCCACCTGTCTATGACAATTGCTTTGGATAAAGATACAAAGGAGTATTATTTTGCTTTGTTTTCCATGCAGTGTAGCATTTTATTTTTAATGTCACCTTTTTCTAAGAATTGGCAAGGTAATGTTTACTACTGGATTTTGTGTAGTTTGTCATGCCATGAAAGGGAATACCATGTTTTCATAAAACTGTTCCAGGAATATTACTTACAATTGCCATTTTACTACTGTACATCAAAACATGTAAATACTTTTACTGACATCAGGAAGAAGATAACATGTCTAAAACATAACATGAATTTTTAGAAGTTTCACGAAGAGGTTCAAAGATGGAATTATATGATTTGAATGTAAACCTCTTAACCCTATTTTTGACAAGGCTTTTTACAAGTCTTTTTGTAAAAGTTTATTTATTTATTTTGAGAGAGAGAGAAAGAGTGCAAACAGGGGAGGGGCACAGAGAAAGGGAGGGAGAGAATTCCAAACAGGCTCTGTGCTGCGTGGCTCAATCCCACGAACTGCGAGATCATGACCTGAGCTGAAATCAAGAGTTGGACTCTTAACTGACTGAGTCACTCAGGCATCCCATAAGTATATTTTTAAAGTAATATTATTTATCAGGATACTTGCGGGGAATATTTTCTTCTTAAACACATTCTAAACCTGTCTCAGAAACATCATCAATTTTATTTGTTAATGTATTGCTGTGTTTGTAGATATGAGAGATATAAATGACTTATACATCAGATCTGAAAAAGGCTTCATGACCCAGCTCAGATGCCTTCTCTCTCAGAAAGCCTCCACTATTGCTTCATCCCAATGAATTTCTCCTTTACAGACTCCAGCCTTTAACTGCACAATTCCAGTTTTATCACATATATAGAGTCCTGATATCATTCTGTACCATATAAATAATTATAAAAATAGATAGTAAGTTCCACATATCATATCTAGTGTCCCTACTTCATATCTTATCTTCTTGGTGAAGCTTTGCTTGGCCACACTAAACTATATTATTTGTTTACTTCCTCAAAACCGTGTAATACTTCATATTAGTATCATACTTTATATGTCCCATATTGTTAAAAGTGTGCATTTATATTTCAGGTGTGCATAGTTTATGCACTTTTTATGAAAGTCAAATGAACGCAGGTACTAAGACTTACATATTTAATAAAAGGAACATGTGGCTTAATGTCTATTGAAGCAACTATTAAATGGATTATATTTCCTATACATATGCTTTGATTAAAATTGTGTTGTGATATAAATTATATCTATTCTATTGCTTCAAAACATTTTATCTTCTTCTACTAAAATATTTTAAAATTAAGCTGTTGAATTCATAAAATAAGTCTCTCAAATGATAAAATTCTATGTCATGAGTAATTATTTTTTAATGTTTATTTATTTTTGGGAGAGAAAGAGCACAAGCAGGGTAGTGGCAGAGAAAGAGGGGAATAGAGGATCTGAAGTGGGCTCCACACTGACAGTAGGAAGCCTGACACAGGGCTAGAATTTGCAAACCAGGAGTCATGGCCTGAGCCAAAGTTGGACACTTAACTCACTAACCCACCCAGGCATCCCTGGGTCATAAGTAATTATGATAAAACAAGAAAAGAATAATGCACAACTGAATCAAAGATTATTAAAAAATGTTCTTAAACTTACAAGAAAAATGACAAAAATAATTGAAACATCAAACATGAGATGATTGGTTAAATTGAGTATTTTATGTATGCATGTGATAGGGTATTAAATTACTACAGATTAAGAACATGCAATGAGGTTGGAAAGTTTTTGTTCAAGACCCATTAAAGTAGAATAATGAATTTTAAAAAAAGAAAGTAAAGTAAGAAGTAGAGTCATAATAATCTCCTTTTGCCTGAGACTAAGAAGTGTTCCAGGACAGGGAAATTTCAGTGCTAAAACCAGGTTAGTCCCAGGCAAACTAGAATGGGTTCATCACCTTCTAAGAGATCTGTTTTAAATCTGTTTGTTTGTGTATGTGATTTACTGTGTACATAGGTACCCCGCAAACACACAAAGTATATTTATTTAACCCGTGTATACCCTTAAACATGCATATATTATATACACACACATACTGAGAAAGACAAGGCAACAGTGAATCTCTGGAAAAACATATACCAGAATGAATGTTCAGATGATTTTTTACGGGGGTTAGACGTGCTGACTCGCATGCAGTTGAAAATTTTGCATGTAACTTTTGAGTCCCCAAAAGGACCCTTACTGTATTTATCAAAAAATGATCCACATATAAGTGGAACTGCACAATTCAAACCCATGTAGTTCAAGGGTCAACTGTGTGTGTGTGCACATACCTGTATACATACACGTAGATAAAAATCCCCATTGAGAGGTGTATATATATGTCAACTTTGCTGTTTAACAGGCAACCTCAAACTCTCAAAGACTTATAAGAAACATTTATTTCAGATTCAAAAAGGGCCAGCTGGAACTTGGGTAATTCTGGCCCGGGTTGGATCCAGTCTTCTGTGCAAGTCTGTTTTTCATGTCTCCTTCTGGAACCCTAGCTGAAGGAGAAAGGCTGTCTGTAGCAGACATCAGGAAATGAGAGAAGGCTTCTGAAAACTTTTACTCTGAACTGGCATTTCTACCCGCATTCAACATGTTACTCCTTACCACATTCCAGAGGCCACAGGAAATCCGTGGCCAAGCCCAAATTCAGTGAGGCAGGAGCGATACTCTCCCCTAAGGAGGAGCAGAGTGAATATTTGATGGAAAGTAATCCAATATGCCAATGTGGGATTTTGAATAATGTTTATATTTTCAATTATATTTTCCCCAATTTTTTAAACTAAAGATGTATTACTTTAATACTCAGAAAAATATATAACTTAAAACAAACTCAACTGAAGTCCTATTAACAATATATTACTTTGGGTTTGCCTGGGTAGGTGGCTATGTCGGTTAAGAGTCTGGTAATGATCTTGCAGTTCAAGATCAGGTAATGATCTTGCAGTTCAAGAGTTTGAACCCTACGTCGGGCTCTGCACTGGCAGTGCAGAGCCTGCTTGGGATTCTCTCTCTCCCACTCTCCCTGCCTCTCTCTCTCTCTCTCAAAATAAACTTAAAAAAAACAAATATCTTACTTTTAAGCAAATAAAAGCAAACAAAAGGATGACTCTTTATGTAAGGTTAAGGTATGGGGAACCAAGAATAAAAATTAAATGGCGCTAGAAACACCATCTAAAAGTGGAAAGAAGCTATAATACTTTGTGCAGAGATGGGCATGTGTGTGTCCCAAGGATGTGGCTGTGTGTTAATTTTAAGGTCACTAGGTAGGGTCAAAGAGACAGCATAGGGAGATTTTCATTCATAGTAGAGAGAAGAAGCTCATAGGAAGATTCTCTGTTCTCCAGGGACTTGACAGAAACTAAAATGCAATCCTTATTTTTTTTTTAATTTGAGAAATCTCTGGTGAAAGTATCCAGACTAATTCTTGTGATTTAAACCTCTTTTGTAGCAGTAAGTATCAATGGTTTAAAGATTCATTTCTCCTTAGAAAGATGTTATTCTAATCCATTCCCAAGTAACTCAGCCACTATGAAGAATATATTTTTTTGGGGGGGAAAGCAGTCATAAAAAAATTCTTATAGCACCCAAAGTGCCACTTCTACCCACCCACTCATTTGTAATTGTTAGGCAACGAATAATAAAGAATTTGGCCCCTGACAGAGCATTTTAGCAATTAAACTTCTAATGTGTCAGGCTGCCAGCTGTGGAAATGGGCTTCTTGGCTTCTATTTTTTAGTCACTTATAACAATTTGTTTAATTACTGAACCATAAAAGAGACAAAACAAATTAAGAGATCGGGATACTCAGGTAGTAGTGCAGGTGCACATTAGTTGTGGCCACACCTGTGGCAAGTCTCTCCAGCTCAGTCTTAGCAAAAACACTTGGGATTTGTTCAGACCAACAGTGAATCTAAATAGGCCGTTTGTGTGCAAGCTAGAAACCTACTGCGTCAGCCTCACAGACCCCCGTCTGCCCTGTCATGTCAAGTAATGCATGGAATATATGGTCACTTGGCTTATCCTCGGGAAATCCCAAAGAAGTTGCCCCTTTTTACGTTCCCAAGAATATGGAAAGATAAATGAAAGGGCTGGGTATAATATACAGAGCATCTACTTTGCCATATTTTTACCTATAAAAACAAAAACATTTAAGTTTGTTATGTGGTGTATGCATTCATTAATTCATCAAAGTAAAGTACCAGCTACAGGTCACATAATAATTTCCATGCTAGAAAAGCAATTTAAAAAAAACCTTTTTAAAAACAAGATGTACATAAAACAGTTTGCCAAGTAAATTGCCAACATGTGCATTGGCTTATCTAAGTCTAACTGAACTACTAATGAGGTAAGTCAAAGCAGGTATTTAGTATTTAACTTATGTCATCAATGAGGACACAAAAAGCTGTTTTTAAAAGGAAAAAAAGTCACGTTACAAAAAATAGGAAGTTTCCTTGGGACTTGATTTGTCATCTCCCAATAATACAATGGTTTTATGGAAAGAGTCCAGGCTTTAGAGCTAGACTTAGCTGAGTTTGAAGCTCAGTTCATTGCTCACCTGGTCTAGCACATTGGTGAGGTTTTATGCTACTCACATTCCTCATATGAAAATATTGATACCAGCATCAAGTTTTACCATGTCAACATAAGTCTAATGAAAGCTGGAGTGTCTGTGTTAACATCAAAGAAGTTGACAGCACAGAATATTTCCAAGGATAGAAAAATCACTTCATGACGCTAAATAAGCCAAGTTATTAAGAAGTCCTAGCAATCATAAAAGATTCTTCACAAATAACAAACCCTCAAAATAAAAGATAAAAACAGAGAGAATGGCAAAGACAAATAAACAGAAATGCAACTGTATTGTAGCATCCCTCTCTTAATGACAATGAAACAAGTACAGAAAATAACCAATAATATAAAAGACTTGTACAATATCATCAGGCAAATTGACCTACTAGACATGTATATATCACTCTAATTAATGATAGTTAATGATAGAAAATACATTTTATTCCAGTGCATAAAACATTTTTATTTAAAAATAAATTTACTTTAAATTTATTATTTAATTTAATATTTAAAAAATAAACCATGGATAATCAGAGTCATAAAAAGAGTCTCAATTCAACAGGATTCATATTACACAAACTGTTATCATTGAACATGATGGAATTAAATTGGAAAATACCAGAAAAACCTCTGCAAAATATCCAAATATTTGGAAGCCAAATAAACTACTTCTAAATAACTAACAGGTAAAAAAAAATAACAGGTGAAAGAAGAATTTGAATGAGAATTAATATGTAATTTGCCTTTAATGAAATTGAAAACCCAGCATGTAAATACTTGTGCAATTCTGTGAAAGCAGTAGAGATGAAATTAAAACAAAATGCTTACATTAAAAATGCAAAGTTTCAAATCAATGACTTCCATTTCCACCTGTAAAAGCTATAAATAGAAAGGCAAATTAAATCCAAAGAAAAAAGAGAATAAACAATAAATATCAATATGGAAGTCAACAAAATAAACAGAAAAAAAGAAAATGAAGAGCTGGTTTTTTTAATAATATGTCAAATTGTTGAGCTTTATCAGAGTGATAAAATAATAGAGAAGACCCAAAATATCTGTATCAATTATGGGAAAGCTAGCCGATTACAGATTTTAAAGGTATAATTATATTATGATCGAACTTATGCAACAATTTGGCAATTTCAAAGGAATGAGGAAATTGCTTAAAAGATAAAAACTGGCAAATTTTGCTCAAGAAAATATAGAATATTAAAATAGTCAATATTTATTTTAAAAGTTGAATTTGTATTTAAAACCTTTCACAAAATACAAAAACTAAAAACTAAACTAAACAAAAAAGCAGTTCAGGATCAAATGGTTTTATGGGTAACAATTTAATTCAAACATGTAATGAAGAAATAATACCAATAATCCATAAATCTTTCCAAAAAATAGCAAGGGAAACACCAGTCCTGAATCCATTCTATGAGGTCAGTAAAGTCCTGTTTTCAAAGACATCAGAAATAAAGAAATGTAAAAAGCAACATCCCTCATGAATTTAGAGGCAAAAATTATGAACAAAAGTTTACCAGATTGAATCCCACAATATGTAAATATAGTTATACTTCATTACTGTGTGGACTTTATTTTAGAAATTCAAAGTTCTCTGAACATTTGAAAATGAATCAAGGAAATTAACTATATAACAAACTAAAAGAAAAGCCATATGATCATCTCATTAGACGTAATGAAAAATTCATTCAACAATGTTCAACATCTTTTTCTGATTAAGGGAAAAAAAAACCCTTATCAAATAGGAGAGGTTTTTTTTTCTTTATTATGTATAACATAATTTCTTACTGAATATTTGATATCGTGTGAGAACAGCAGATAGTGAGATAATTTATATTTATGCCTGGAAATGAGCCAAATCTTCTTTTGTCAGAATGTTAGTTTGAAGCATTGAGTCATCTGATCAGGAGTTGAGAAGAGTTTGGGTTTTATTGTTGCTTTTGTCACCTTCAGAACACAACAGTATTCACATTGTTCAAATGAATCCTCCTGCTTAAGGTGGGAACTAAGCTACCAGAGGGTTTTTCTTAATGTTTCTGCTCCACCCTCAGCCTTCAGACATCTTGGTACAACTGCAACATGGAGGGTCTCCTCCTGGAGAGAAAAGCTCTTGCTCTTTCCCCAGGGAAGAATGTGATCTCTTGCTACTGACTGCTTGTTAGACTGCTGGACAGGCGACAGAAGCAGTTCTCTTTTGCTCTGATCCAGTATCAGTCTTAGAGGAGCCCCATATGCCAGGGCTTCATGGATGGGGCTTTCTCGGGATTCCTACACCTCTTCCTCATGATAGCACATCTCTACATTGTATCTGTAGTGGGTCTTGTGTGGGAGAGATTTGCCTTCTATGGTGCTAAGGATTCTAAGGCTACTGCTATAGGAAGGAGACTGTGGAGAACTCTTTGCTGACATTTCCCTAGAGAAAAAGGTTTCTTTCCATTTCCCTTCCCACAGAAATAAGGGGTGTCTACCTGTGCCCTGAGAGTGATAGAACTTGCTATTCTTCTCCAAATATCTTAAAGTTTTTATTTATTATGAGGTAAGTTTCCAGGCAAGAGAGATGGAGCTTCCCGGCTTTCCTATAATGGTAGACTTCCCTATGACTGTACCACACACAGAAGCTTTCTCCCATCTCCTGGGCATGCACATGCTTTTTGTGAGAATTCAGTGGAGGTCTATGGAAAACAGCCTCCACATGGGTGAAAATCACCTTGTGTCTGAGGCATCCAAGAATTTTATATATTGCGCTAGCCCATATCCATCCTTCAACAATGTGATAAAATTCTAATCCCCTCTTACCTGCTGGAGCTACATAGTCTCCATGTATTCTCTCTCCCGCTTGGACTTCTCCATTCTGGGATTTAGTCTCAGTTCTTTGATGGAATAAAAAATTATGATTCTGTAGTTTCTACAGTTTATTTTCCTACTTTTACAATGGAAATGATGTTCTTTTCCAACTTTATATAAACTAGGTGAAAGGGAAACCCCATCCTATTATTTGCTTCTTTAAATATATATCCAATGAATGTTTTGTTAACTTAGTATATGTTATCTTTGTGCGTCTTTTTCTACAGGTTGTTTCTTTTATTTTTCCAATAGATAATTTTTATTCATGGTGGTTTTATTTCTTTAGGGCTTTTTATTTAATTGTTAAGTTAATGTTATTTGGAACATATTCTGTGAGACTATTTAAATATTTGTGTTTTTGCATTTTAATTGTGTTCCTTCTAATTTGAATTGCTTCTAACAGGTGCCTTTTTAAATTATTAAATTATTGACTAGAGGAATATTAACTGTTTTTATTATTGACAAATCACAACTAAAAATCAGCCAGGATTAGTATCTAAACTGTGACTTGAACTTTTTTCTTGGCATGAATTAAAAAAAAGCAAACAAAACGAAACAAAACAAAACACCTATCCAAACCCAAGCCAACTTTCATCTTGTATTTTAGCTTATATCTTCAAATATCAAGATTGAGGACATTAGTAAAAAAAATCATAAGGATGCTTGGTTTAGTGAGTGAGTACCCTCTTTAATCAAAGTATAAAAATATTATATAAACTTAACTTGTTCCATAATAAAAATTATTGACAATTAACCTAAATATCTAGACCATAAAACAAGACATTTGAGAAACTCTCTGATGAAACTAATAAATACAACCAAATGTGAAACCATTACATGACAATGTTACCTTTGCATGATTTATTTGTTAGTATGGTGGTGGATATCTGCCTCGTAAATTGCCTATTATTCCTGAGATCTTTCCTTTTTTCTTTTTCCCCCAAAATTTTAAATTTGTAATTAATGAAGAACACCTATTACCACTTAGTCATGCATTCATTGGCTGAAATTAGGTTTGATGACTTTTTAATGCACAGATATATACAGATGCATTTGGTTCTCAGTTTCTTTGATTTTTGCCATTTTATATAGATGTTAGACTATTCCAGTAACTATTTTAAACTGTAAAGAAAAAAATAACCTGCCACTTTCTTGTTAATGATGTTCTTAGTAAACTGAAAAATGAACTAGTATTAGGAGTGTTTATATGGCTATTTCACACCTCTTTTACTGTAATGCTTGGTTTATTCTTAGATGAATACTACCATTTGGAATCATTTCAAAACATAATTAAGAACTTTGATGATGCTTGATCTAGTGTTCCAAAGTATTCCTGAATGTTTCATTTTCTGAGTTAGAATATAGTAATGGAGGAATAGAGCACATGCATGTTGAATAACAGCCATTGAAAATAAGCCCTAAACAAAGAAAAATAACTGATATTTATTTAGCAAAAATAAGTTGAATTCCAATACCAAAAATTGTGTATTAACCGGACCCAGAACTATAATTACATTGACATGCGTACAACCTTAATGTTATGAAATTTGAATGAGCAGTATGGTGAAAAGATTCTGTATCTAGCAATATGGCAGCGGACTTAATGACATGATTAGGCAAAGAAACAAACTGGTTAATGGAATCTAATGGAGGAGGTTTTACATAAAAATTTCTCAGACCAAAAACAGTTCCAAAAGCCAGAAACAAGAAAAGCAAGCTAAGGCTTTGGTATTAATGGATAGTGTGGTGCCATCTGCTTAAACTAATTTACCCTACATAATTCAGATATATTCCCTGTACACATCATATTTTTAATATTGCCTCTGTCAGCTCTTTAGACTAAAGGCATTAAACAACAAACACTAAACCAGGGATAGTGTTTAGGCAATGTAGGTACTTTCTCGTATCTGGATATAGGCCAAAAATCATTCGACACACCACGGTCTTTTCATCATAACCATGTAAGTTACATGCATTTTCTCTTTTAATATACAGTAAAACTCACTTGACACCAAAATAATTCTGAATATAGTTTGAAATCATTTTAATTGTACTAAAAGTAATTTGAGGTCACAGCATCATTCTGAGGAAATTGACTCATAATATATATGCACAACAGGGCTGGCCTGTTGCTAGAAAATTCTAATTGATAGAATATCAAGGAAACAAGGTGAAAACATTTTAAGTGTTTTTAACCATTATCTGATACGTTTAATAGTTGGAGAGTTAAATGGTGCACTGCAAAAACGAATTCATGTTTATTCAGGAAATGGAAAATTGTTTCTTCAGCACAAACCAATAAAAGAGGATTCTGTTTTAGGAAAAAGAAGAAGCAACTTATGGAAATTATGCCAGTGGATCCACTGTATTTATTGCACAAAGTGAAGTGTGAACAAAAATTAAATTTATTTGTTCTCACATTTATTCCTTTTGAACACATTCTGAGGGCTTGTTCTTTCCTACTCCTGGGTAAAAATCTTGGCTGGATCCCAGAGCTTTCTTTACGATTTACAGGAATTAAAAGTACTCTCACTTTTTCAGGTTTTGAAAAGTCCAATCTAATCTAAGATATACTTATTCTTGTCATTCAAAACTTCTCCACGCCCATCATCCCTCTTTACTCCCAACCCCACCATGTCCACAGTCAGATTCCACCTAAGGCCTGAAGCTTGCAGTGGGGGAGGGGAGGTTGAGGTCAGTTTGTTCCATTTTCCTAGCTACACACACCCTTCACCTGTACCTACTGCCATTCCTTCAGCACAGAGTCTGAGTAGAAGGACAATGGAGGGTTAGATGTGAAATGTCAAACATTACATGGCTTACACCACTGCAAACCAGTGTTAGTAACCTCCTTGACAGAATGTCCAGTTATTGGCTCTTTCACTCACAAGGTGTTCCTTCCTCCTCCCCTGCCCCTACCCTTCTACTATAAAACAAGATATTCCATCTGCAGGTTCCCAATTTCAAAAGAATCCTTGTCAAAGTATGCTTTGTCACTACCCTGCCAGCTCCTTACTACTGGGGATCCACCTTAATTTAAAATCACTTTGCTCAGATGCACCGCTATCCATTAATACAATATTTTGCAAGTTAGAAAGAGACAACAATTCTCCAAACTGACAAAGCTATGCTAGTTATCATGGTTGCAGGCTGGATTTTAACCCTAACTTCTGTGCAGGTCACCAACTGTAGCACCAGAAACCATTGCCATGATTGTGCCTTTCCAAGGTGTTTATAATGATCTGTACTAATGTATACTCTAAAAAATCAGCTTTATATCCACTGATATTAGGATAGAGACTACAGGCTCTACAGTTTTAAAGTACACTGATGACTGTATATTCAAAGGGTTGTTGTTCATAACCAAAACCAAAATCAGAGCCAAACTGATTAGAGTGAGGACTTTGGTATTAGAATCATCATACAGTAATAAACAAAATTAAATACATTCTACAAGTTAAATATAAAATTACAAAAATCATTTTACTACTCTTGGTATTTTGACATTTTAAAGGCATGATATATTATTTATCAGCCAATCGAAGAGAAATTTATTAGATGCCAACTCTAAGCATCATCCAAAACTAGGCACTAGAGGAACATCGTGTTAGAAGTTGGGCCAAGGTTACACAGCAGAGAGGGAAAGCTTCAATATATTTCAGTGAAACATACATTGTGTGCTGAAATCACAAAAGGAAAAAAATATTTGAAATAGTTATCAGCAACACTAAATTTAATATGCCTGCATGAGGAAATCATCTTTATAATCAAAAGCAAGGTGTATTTTTCTGTTCTCCTAATAATTTTATATCATTTTAATGTGCAGAATTTCAACTAAATGTGCATTAAGTAGCATGCTTTAATTATGTAATTCAGTATGCATTCATAAAAGCACGTTCTTGAAGATGCTAGCATATATGAAGGCTCATTCAGTAGAAACTAATTTTATTTTTAGAATAAAGTAACTAATTGAATTTTGTAATGCAGCCAGTAACATGATTTTCAGAGTGTGTGGTATTTGCAAACAAAGTGCTTTATTATCTAAAATGTTAAGAGAGATCACCTCAAAGAAGACTTAAATTTTCTTCCATCAAAGTGCTTTCTTTATAATAGCTAATGGAGAATAGATATGCTCTAATGCTTTCGATATAAATATTTTGAGTGGCATTTTCTCTCCAGCTTTCTCTTTGTACCTAATATGTAACTTACTACTGAATTACAGTGGTCAGACCACGCTTGAAGTCACACGTTGGGTTGTTGTTATCAGGTGAGAATTGGGACTGATTAGATAAAAGCCTCTACTAGATCCTGTATGTCATAGTTTCAGAAGTAAACCATAAATTGGATTAGATGAAAAAAAATGATTGTTTATGGAGGTAAGGAGATGAGGAGGTAAATTTATGATATTTACACATATATTACATTCAATTGCAAAACATGTGTATAGGTTCAATATTACCAAGAAATAGCTATGTTGAACTATTTTTATTGTTGTTCTTTGAAGTAACGGAAACCAGAAACTCAAATTCAGCTCGGATAATGTTAAACAGAAATGTCAAAGGATGTTATTCTCTCACTCTCTCCATCATTACTGGATTTTCTTTCTTTTTGTTAGCTTTACCAGTTCTTCATATTGGGTTAAGAAGGGCACTGAGAACTCTAAGATTTCTTGCTCCTTGGACTCAGTGATCCCTCAGGAAAACATGATTCTTTTTCACCCAACTTCCAGATAAATCCAAAGCCCTTGGAGAGGTTTTGTGTCCACATCTGTAGTTATAGAATCAGCATCCCCACAAACAAATGTAATTGGAGAGTGGTTCTTTCCTCTATGAATGAAGGTTTTCTTATCAGAAAAGAATAGAAAATAAAGTTGGGCACACACTAAAGAAAACAAACAGCAGCAGCAAAAGTAAAAAAAAAAATAGATAGATAGATAGATGTATCCTCTACAAAATTGTTTGCCTTCACACACTTATCCAAGGGTAAAAAAAAAAAAAAATTACCTATACTCCCAAAAAACATATAAGTCAAAGCTAGAGAAATGAAGGGAAATGGCAATCAGCATGTGGTTGTACCTACAATTTTTCATAGATAAGTCATTCCACAAATTGTTTTGAAAATAGACCCTGGGTCTTTTAAAGGCACAGAGTTAGGAACAGTTATGTCTGAGATTCTGAAGAGAGATGGAAATGATTAAAAGGGGTTGTAGTACCAATTTAACCACAAAAATTCTCATAGAATATGGGGAGACTGGTAAATAGATTGAGGTAAATAGATTAAGGTAAATAGATTAAGTCTCCTATTCAAAATACATATTTATGTTTGTTTTGAAATCTACATCAAACAATACTGTGCAGTCTGGTTTTGTCCCCCTAAAAATGGTATAAGAAACCTGCTGTATTTATATTTCTTTTAATATAAACATTCAAAAATGA
Organism: Lynx canadensis; assembly: GCF_007474595.2. NCBI lineage: Eukaryota > Metazoa > Chordata > Mammalia > Carnivora > Felidae > Lynx > Lynx canadensis. The sequence continues at coordinate 102,501,788 of NC_044304.2, forward strand.
CAATATTAAAAAGTTTATGTATCAGTCAAATTACATGAAATAATGGAATATGCCAGAAAGTGTCATAGAAAACACTCATATTTACTTATTTTCACATTCTGTGTATCATAGCACATTTAGAAGCACTCACTTGTGGATAGATTGAAAATCTCAAACTCTGAACTTTTCTTGACAAAAACAAGCTTGTTTATTTATTGCCCACATTTCATGATTTTTGTGTGTGTGACAAAGGGGCAAAGTTGGAGAATTTCAAAAAGAAATTAACCTAATTGCAAAATAGATAAGAAACTTGCAAAGCTTGGAATAATTTTCCCTACAGGGAAACAACTTTTTAGCATCCACTCATAAATCAAGCACCGCAGTGTTAGCTACATTAAATTTATTTTATAGTCTAGTTTTCAAGGAAATGTGTGCTTGGAATGTATTTGGTACTAATATATCTTCTAACCCGAATGACATTCAAAGACAAAATTTTTAATATTAAATCTGAAACTACTTCCAACTTTTGCAGAGCTTTCTTAGCTTAAAAACCCAATGTATTTTGATTGAATTTGTTGTACAGTCAGCTTATCTTTCCTACTTTTTATTAGCAAATGTTGCTAATTTTCAAATATTCCATTCTTATTATATCTAACAAAACCATAACACATAGGCTGTCACATCAAATCTTATTCCACGTATAGAAATATAGACTGTGAATGACTATTTTTACTATGCTATATAGTTAAAAGATTAGTTAGTCTTACTTTTCCATATCAGAATTATCTTTGAAATACAATTCCAGGGACACCTGGGTAGCTCAGTCGATTGAGCGTCAGACCTTTCATTTTGGCCTAGGTCATGATGCCAACGTCATGGGAACGAGCCCTGCATTGGGCTCTGCATTGAGCATGGAGCCTACTTGATATTCTCTCTCTTTCTCCCTCTGCCCCTCTCCCCCATCATTGTCACTCACTCTCTCTCTCTAAAAAGAAAAGAAAAGAAAAAGAAATTCCAATAAGCCACTGTTATCAACTTCTTTAATCTTAAAGTTCCTTTCTATAAAAATAACTAGTCTCTTCCCTCTTCCTTTTGATTTAATACACAGTTATAGCTCTTTTAATCAATTTTACTTTTTGAAGATTAATATGTATTCATCCAATCAATGAATATAAATATTTATTTGGAATACAAATTTAATAATATACTAATCTCTCATAGTCATTGCCATGACTTTTACTGAATGATCTACAGTGGGGACTTAAGTTGTTCTTGCCTTTCTTGTTTTTCTTGTTGATGATGATCATTCTTTTTAAAATGTACCTTTCATCAATGCATATAAATATTTATTTGGAATACAAATTTAATAATATACTAATCTCTCATAGTCATTGCCATGACTTTTACTGAATGATCTACAGTGGGGACTTAAGTTGTTCTTGCCTTTCTTGTTTTTCTTGTTGATGATGATCATTCTTTTTAAAATGTACCTTTCATCAAATTGAAGATTCTTGAGTGTTACAATGATATCTTCTTAATGTCAGTATCATTACATCTTGCAATTCCTGCTATATAGAGGAAGTTTGATATTTGATCACGGGAGCTTACTAGCATTTTTGAAAAATATTTCATTTAGAGAGCTACCATATTAATACCTAGATTTGTATCATCAGAATTTTTTGTATCCTAACAGACAGCATTTTAGAAGCGAATTTTTGGTTATTATTTTTCATTTCTTAAGTGACTTCTTAAAGTGTAAGCATATGAAAACTATGCATTTCCAGAAATAGGTGTTTTCCTGTACTGGAATGCAGAAATTTGTTTTCTGCTGTTGTTGGTGTTGTTGAGAATATTTAGATGTTGTTTTTAACTTCTTAAGAGAAATGGCATTAAAATTTCACTGAAGATCAAATCTATCCCATATATCGCCTTTTAATAAAGTATTCTACCTTGAAACACACAATGATTGAATAAGTACATATTTAAAATTTTTAATATCGGATAATAATCTCATGCAGCAGAAGAGGGGGGATATGAGAAGATTCCCTGAGATCCATTGGTTGAATGCTCTTACTCATGTGGCGAGGAATGCAGGCAGGAAAAGGACCCAGTTCCCTTATCTTAATGAGAATGAGCACCAAGAGGTAGAGTTAAATCAAACTGCCAGGAGAGTCCTTTGGTTGCTTCTCAGTCTTCTCTGGGTAGAAGGAGGAAGACCTATTATCTTAACAGTGGTCAGCAAGCCCCACATTCCAATCTGAAAGGCAGTATGGCTGTGGCTGCTGAGCCAAGAAGTGTTTAATGATAAAATAAATAGTATCAGAAACAAAGATCTCTGTAATAGAGAACTTCCGGTGAACCAAAAACATTGGAAATTCATTTGCTTGAAGCCAGTCATGTGATGCTGGAAACTAAAAATGAATTTAAAGCCTTGCCTACTAGTACAACTGATGTCTCTTTTCAAACATCTGTTTGTGTTTTGTTTCATTTTTGTTTCTTTTATTTCCATATTCCACATTAAATATGAACTCCATGAAAAAAATAAAATAAAAATATTGGATAAATGTATTAATTCTTGAAAAAAACAGAAGAATTCAGATTTATTCCTGTGCTCTCTTTTATATACATTATCCCATCGCATATTATACATAAAAATAACAACTTCTACTTTAAGTTTAGATGTACCTTACACTTACCTTACTTCCACTTATTTGAAATATGGATTTGAATTGTCATCTTTCCAATTGCAAAATATACATATTTTTTACCACATAATACTCTTTCCACTTCATTATCACCTAGCCCGGGATGGGGGTGAGGAGACTTAAAATTCACAGTGTTAAGATAAAGTAAATGTTGATTTATTAGAAATGAAAATCTAGGGGCATCTGGGTGGGCTCAGTCAGTTAAGTATCTGACTTCAGCTCTAGTCATGATCTCATGGTTCATGAGTTTGAACCCTGTGTCAGGATCCATACGGACAGCTCAGAGCCTGGGGCCTTCTTCAGATTCTGTGCCTCTCTCTATCTCTGCCCTCCTCCACTCATGTTCACTCTCTCTCTCTCTCTCAAATAAATAAACATTAATTTTTTTTAAAGATGCAAAACTAATAATAGGCTTTAAAGGTTATGATAATTATCTTTGAACCAATTACAGAATAGTTGCTAAGAGATCTTAACTCTTTCCCTTACTATTTTCCTTCATTTGCAGAGAATATCATACAGATTTTGTAACACATTTGAAACAAACAAACAAACAAACAATAGGCAGGATAGTATTTAATTCTTTTAAGCAAGTTGCTGAATTATTTTTTTTCTTTTCTCTGGCTTTGTTACATTTCCTATCAATAGTTACCAGGCATGTTTTCATGTAGAGAATAATTTTTTAGCAGTATAGAACAAAGTTATTTTTAGTTATAATCATCCAATTAAATGAGCCTTAATGGGTAGAAAAGAAACACAATTAATCTTCTTATGTTTTACTTTATACATAATCATGTCAATAAAAATAAAATAAACATTACAGTATAAAAAGAAAAATGAATATATTAATAATTTTAATACCATACATATATTTTCCCACCAAAAAAGAAAATCATACTTAAAATTGGTCTGCCACAGGATGAGAAGTAACATTCAACATTTAACATTTCTATATTTTATTTTTGTTTAATTTAAATCCAAGTTAGTTAACATATAGTGCAACAATGATTTCAGGAGTAGATTCCTTAATGCCCCTTACGCATTTAGCCCACCCCTCCCCCACAACCCCTCTGGTAACCCTGTTTCTTCTCCATATTTAAGAGTCTCTTATGTCTCGTCCCCCTCCCTGTTCTATATTATTTTTGCTTCACTTCCCTTATGTTCATCTGTTTTGTACCTTAAAGTCCTGATACGAGTGAACTCATATGATATTTGTCTTTCTCTGACTATTTTCCCTTAGGATAATTTGTCTTTCTCTGACTATTTTCCCTATTTTCCCTTAGGATAATACCCTCTAGTTCCATCCACATAGTTGCAAATGACAAGGTTTCATTCTTTTTCATTGCCGAGTAATACTCCAGTGTGTGTGTGTGTGTGTGTGTGTGTGTGTGTGTGTGGTGTGTGTATGCCACATCTTCTTTATATATTTATCTGTGGATGCACATTTGGGCTCTTTCCATACTTTGGCTATTGTTGATAGTGCTGCTATAAACATTGGGATGCATGTGCCCCTTCGAAACAGCATACCTGTATCCCTTGGATAAATACCTAGTAGTGCAATTGCTGGGTCATAGGGTAGTTCTACTTTTAATTTTTTGAGGAACTTCCACACTTTTCTCCAGAGTGGCTACACCAGTTTGCATTCCCACCAGCAGTGCAAAAGAGATCCTCTTTCTCCTCATCCTCGCCAACATCTGTTGTTGCCTGAGTTGTTAATGTTAGCCATTTTCACAGGTATAAGGTGGTATCTCATGGTGGTTTTGATTTGAATTTCCCGGATGATGAGTGATGTTGAGCATGTTTTCATGTGTCCGGTGGCCATCTGGATGTCTTCTTTGGAGAAGTGTCTATTTATGTCTTTTTCCCATTTCTTCACTGGATTATTTGTTTTTTGGGTGTTGAGTTGGATACGTTCTTTATAGATTTTGGATACTAACCCTTTATCTCATATGTTGTTTGCAAATATTTTCTCCCATTCTGTTGGTTGACTTTTAGTTTTGCTGATTGTTTCCTTCTCTGTGCAGAGAAGCATTTTATTTTGATGAGGTCCAAATAGTTCATTTTTGCTTTGGTTTTCCCTTGCCTCTGGAGACATGTTGAGTAAGGAGTTGCTGAGGCCAAGGTCAAAGAGGTTTGCCTGCTTTCTCCTCAAGGATTTTGATGGCTTCCTGTCCTAGGTCTTTCATCCATTTTGAGTTTATTTTTGTGTCTGGTGTAAGAAAGTGGTCCAGGTTCATTCTTCTGCATGTCACTGTCCAGTTTTCCCAGCACCATTTGCTGAAGAGACATTCTTTATTCCATTGGATATTCTTTCCTGCTTTGTCAAAGATTAGTTGGCCATACATTTGTGGGTCCATTTCTGGGTTTTCTATTCTGTTCATTGGAACTGAGTGTCTATTTTTGTGCCAGTACCATACTGTCTTAGTGATTACAACTTTGTAATATGTCTTGAAGTCCGGATTGTGATGGCTCATGCTTTGGTTTTCTTTTTCAAGATTGCTTTGGCTATTCAGGGTCTTTTCTGGTTCCATACAAATTTTAGGATTGTTTGCCCTAGCTCTGTGAAGAATGCTGGTGTTATTTTGATAGTTATTGCATTGAATTTGTATATTGCTCCTGGTAGCATTGACATTTTAACAATATTTGTTCTTCCTATCCAGGGGCATGGAATATTTTTCCATTTGTGTGTGTGTGTGTCTTCTTCAATTTCTTTCATAAGCTTTCTATAGTTTTCAGTGTACAGATTTTTCACATTTTCGTTAGATTTATTCCTAGATATTTTATTGGTTTTGGTGTAATTGTAAATGGGATCAATTCCTTGATTTCTCTTTCTATTACTTCATTATTGGTGTATGCACTGATTTCAGTGCATTGATTTTAAATCCTGCAACTTTGTTGAATTCATGGATCAGTTCTAGCAGTTTTTTGGTGGAATCTTTTGGGTTTTCCATATAGAGTATCATGTCATCTGCAAAGAATGAAAGTCTAAATTCCTCCTGGCAATTTGGATGCCTTTTGTTTCTTTGAGTGGTCTGATTGCTGAGGCTAAGACTTCCAATACTAGTTGAATAACAGTTGTGAGTGGACTTCCCTGTCTTGTTCCTGACCTTAGGTGGAAAGCTCTCAGTTTTTCCCTATTGAGGATGATATTAGTGTTGGGTCTTTCATATATGGCTTTTATAATCTCGAGGTATGACCCTTCTATCCCTACTTTCTTGAAGGTTTTTATCAAAAAATGATGCTGTATTTTGTCAAATGCTTTCTCTGCATCTATTAAGAGGATCATGTGGTTCTTGTCCTTTCTTTTATTGATGTGGTGGGTCACACTGATTGTTTTGTGGATATTGAACCAGTCCTGCATCCCAGGTATAAATCCCACTTGGTCGTGGTGAATAATTGTTTTAATATATTGTTGGATCCAGTTGGCTAATATCTTGTTGAGGATTTTTGCATCCATGTTCATCAGGGAAATTGGTCTATAGTTTTCCTTTCTCATGGAGTCTCTGTCTGGTTTTGGAATCAAGGTATTTCTTGCTTCATAGAAAGAGTTTGGAAGTTTTCCTTCCATTTCTATTTTTTGGAACACCTTCAAGAGAATAGGGGTTAACTCTTGCTTAAATGTTTGGTAGAATTCCCCTGGAAAGCCATCTGACCCTGGACTCTTGTGTTTTGGGAGATTTTTGATTACTAATTCAATTTCTTTACTGCTTATGGTTCTGTTCAAATTTTCTATTTCTTCCTATTTCAGTTTTGGTAGTTTATATGTTTCTGGGAATTTGTCCCTTTCTTCCAGATGGCCTATTTTTTTTTTTTTTGGCCTATAATTGCTCATAACATTCTCTTCTTATTGTTTGTATTTCTGCTGTGTTGGTTGTGTTGTCTCCTCTTTCATTCTTGAATTTATTTATTTTGGTCCTTTCCTTTTTTCTTTTTGATCAAACTGGCTAGGGGTTTATCAATTTTGTTAATTATTTCCAAGAACCAGCTTCTGGTGTCATTGATCTGTTATACTGGTATTTTGTTGTTGTTGTTTGGTTGGTTGGTTGGTGGTTTCAATAGCATAGATTTCTGCTCTGATCTTTATTATTTCTGGACTTCTGCTGGTGTTGGGTTTTATTTGCTGTTCTTTTTCCAGCTATTTAAGGTGTAAGGTTAGGTTGTGTATCTGAGACCTTTCTTCTTTCTTTAGGAAGGCTTGCATTTCTATAAACTTCCCTCTTATGACTTATGACTGCCTTTGCTGCATCCCAAAGGTTTTGGACTGTGGTGTTAGCATTTTCATTGGCTTCCAAGTACTTTTTTATTCCCTCTTTAACTTCTTGGTTAGCCCATTCATTCTTTAGTAGGATGTCCTTTAGTCCCCAAGTATTTGTTATATTTCCACATTTTTTTTGTAGTTGATTTCAAGTTTCATAACATTGCCATCTGAAAATATGCATGGAATGATCTTGATCTTTTTGTACTTCTTGAGGGCTGATTTGTGTCCCATTATGTGATCTATTCTGGAGAACGTTCCATGTGCACTGGAGAAGAATGTGTGTGTGTTTCACTGCTTTAGGATGAAATGTTCTGAATATATCTGTTAAGTCCATTTGGTCCAGTGTGTCATTCAAAGCCATTGTTTCCTTGCTGATTTTCTGTTTAGATGATCTTCCTATTGCTGTAAGTGGGGTGTTGAAGTCCCCTACTATTATGGTGTCAATGAGTTTCTTTTGTTTGTGATTAATTGATTTATATATTTGGGTTCTTCTACATTTGGAGCATAAATGTTTACAATTGTTAAGTCTTCTTGGTGGATAGACCCCTGAATTATGATGAAATGCCCTTCTGCATGTCTTGTTACAGTCTTTATTTTAAAGTCTAGATGGTCTGATATAAGTATGGCTACTCCAACTTTCTTTGGTAGACCATTAGCATAATAGTCCCCTTACTTTCCATCTGAAGGTGTCTTTAGGTGTAAAGTGGGTATCTTGTAAATAGCATACAGATGAGTCTTGTTTTCTTATCCATTCTGTTACCCTGTGTCTTGATTGGAGCATTTAGTCCATTGACATTTAGAGTGAGTACTGAAAGATGTGAATTTATTGCCATTATGTTGATTGTAGAGTTGAAATTTCTGGTGGTATTCTCTGGTCCTTCCTAATCTTTGTTACTTTTTTTTGTTTGTTTGTTTTTGTTTTTTTCCATATTTTATTCCCTCAGAGAGTCACAGAGTCTTCCTTAAAGTTTCTTGCAGGGTTGGCTTAGTGGTCACAAACTCCCTTAATTTTTGTTTGTCTGGAAAATTTTATGTCTCCTTCTATTTTGAATGACAGCCTTGTTGGATAAAGAATTCTTGGCTGCATATTTTTTCTGATTCAGCACATTGACTGTATCCTACCACTCTTTTCTGGCCTGCCAAGTTTCTATGGATAGGTCTGCTGCAAACCTGATCCATCTTCCCTTGTAGGTTAAGGACTTTTTATCCCTTGCTGCTTTCATGATTCTTTCCCTGCCTGAGTATTTTGTGAATTTGACTATGATATACCTTGCGGATGGTCAGTTTTTATTGAATCTAATGGGAATCCTGTGTGCTTCCTCTATTTTGATGTATGTGTCTTTCCCCAGGTTAGCACAGTTTTCCACTATGATTTGCTCACATGACCCTTCTATCCTTTTTTCTCTCTCTTCATCCTCTGGGACCCCTATCATTCTGAAGTTTCTTTTTAATGAGTCACTGATTTCTCTAATTTTTAAATCATGCTATGTTGCCTTAGTCTCTCTCTTTTTTTCTGCTTCATTATTCTCCATTAGTTTGTCATCTGTATTGTTGATTCCCACTCTGCCTCATCCATTCTTGACTGCAACAACCATTCAAGATTGTAGCTCAGTTATAGCATTTTTTTTATTTCATCCTGACTTTCTTTTACTTCTTTTATCTCCACAGAAAGGGATTCTAATCTATTTTCAATCCCAGCTAGTAGTATTTTTTAAAACTTGTTTTTAATGTTTATTTTTGAGACAGAGACAGAGCGTGAACAGGGGAGGGGCAGAGAGAGAGGGAGACACAGAATCCGAAACAGGCTCCAGGCTCTGAGCTGCCAGCACAGAGCCCGACACGGGGGTCGAACCCACGAACTGTGAGATCATGACCTGAACTGAAGTCGGACGCTTAACCGACTGAGTCACCCAGGCACCCCCTAGCTAGTATTCTTATTATCGTGATTCTAAATTCTGATTCAGACATCTTGCTGGTATCTGTGTTGATTAAGACCTTTGCTGTCGTTTCTTCCTGCTCTTTGTTTTGTGGTGAATTCCTTCATTTTGTCATTTTGAAGGAAGAGAAGGAATTAAGGTAAAAAAAATTTTAAATTATACAATTAAAAACAACACACACAAAAAATCAAATAAGTAATGCAGATCCTAGGTGTGTTTTGCTATGGTTGTTGAAAGGAGCTTGATAGGTTAGAGAAAAAATGGGATAGAAAAAAAAAACATAAAGTTTGAAAATTTGAAAAAATGATTAGAATGAAATAGAATAAAATGAAATGATGGAAGTTAAATAGAACTTTTAAAAATTACAAAAAGTAAAAAAATATAGTAGAAAAAAGTTAAAAAATAATATTTTTAATAAAAATTGAAAATAAAAATAATTTTTTTCTTTTTTATTCAAGAAAAAGAAAAGAAACAAAAAAAAATTGAATAGATAGACCAGGGTACAGACCAAAATATGCTTGAAATTATATCGTTTTCCTCTAGAAGTCAAACTCTGAAGCACTTTACAGACCGTAAACTAAGCAGGTGTAGAGACTTGTGTTCCTGAAGAGAGGTTGGCCCAGTTGGGTGGGGCTTAGTGTAACAGCTCCGTTTTCCACTAGATGGCGCTGCTTAGCCCACTGGGTGGATTGTTGTGGCGCTTGTAGTGTGTATGCGCATGCGTGGGAGGGGTGCAACTAGTATTACCCAGCTACTCAGCTTCTACTACCAACTCAGTTCTCCCTGATCAGCAATTGAGCACAGTCCTTTGTCTCCGGCTTCCATCCACTGCCCGCTTTTCCACTGGCCGGGACCAAGCTGTCAGGTTGCCAGGCAGCACCTCCCTCCTGAGTTTTATCTCAGATTTGACTGTGTTTCCCAACCCCTCACCTCTGAGAGACTGTGACTTTGACCCACTCAGACCTCCTTGGGGAGTGTCTCACCAAGTAATGGAGTAATGGCTGGGTGCTGGCCACACCCAGAAATGTTCGCAGGACCATGCTGCTGCTGATGCCCAGAAACTGCGGCTGGATGCAAGCCTGCCCCAGAAAAAGTTCGTGCGATCCTGTAGCGGCAGCATTTCAGGGATTATGGTAAGTGACAACACACATCTGGCACCAGGCTTCCCCCTTAATGTCCTTGTTCCAGCACCAGAGAATGTGGTTGTTCTCTGGGGTCTGCTGGGACCTTTGATGGGGAGCCCATACTGCCTCTACCGACTGTCCTCCCAGCAGGGGAACCGCCTCTCCCCATGTGGCCCAAAGATCCCTAGACTTCACTCTGCTCTTGGAGATTCGCCCTTCCCACCAGAGCACTGCCAGGTATCGAGCTGTGGAGTTTCAGACTCTGCACTCTCCCTGCTTATAGAGTCTTAATGGAACTTAAACCCTTTCCTTTCTTCCTTGTTTATTCAATCCCTGCGGCTGTTTCCACTTTTCCATTTTCTCTCCAGCTGCTTTCCACTTTCTCTCCAGCTGCTTTTCTCCAGCTCCCTGCATTCTGGGGCTTTTCTCTCCCCCCAGTTCACCTCTCTGTGCTGCATACCTGCTGAGTTCGGTGGTTCAGGTGTGCAGATTGTTGTGATAATCCTCAAATCAGTTTTCTAGGTGTGCAGGATGGTTTAGTGTTGATCTGGCTGTATTTCATGGACATGAGATGCAAAAAAAACTTACGTGCAGTTCCGCCATCTTGGTCCCTCCAACATTTAACATTTCTATTAAGAGACTTAATTTCTTCCAGTTTGTCCAGGACTTTGTTAAAATGTAAAGTTTTTGAATATTCCATTCAATAATTGTTTTAACCAGATTTATCAACCTGTATTATTACTTGAGGATATTTTCATAAATTTCATGATTTATTTTCATAAATTTTCATAATTTCAAATTTTTCATGATGCAATATATAATATACAAATAGTTATAAAAGTCTTAAATATAAGGATAATTTTGAAAAAGAATTTCTCGGCAAATTCCAGGAGATTTAACACAAACATTTCAAATGGTCTGGTTGATAGAATTGAAGCAATTCAAGTTCTTGTTCCACACAACCATTAGGCTTTCAGTGTTTATTTCAACTCTAATGTTTCAGTGTAAGATACATAGTATGACAAGGCCAAAAAATAGAAAATCTACACCACCACCCCCCCAAAAAAAAGGCTCAAGCATTTTTGAAACATTTTGAACTTCCCTTGAGTGTGATAGTTGACTGTATCACTAGGATTTCTTCCAATTAACTTCCTCATTGGATGTAGTTTCTTCAATATATTGTAATAAAATATGCTGAACCTTAAAATGTGAAGCTTAAAGATATTATTGAAATTAATCTGTAATTCAGCAACCATTTAGAGATTATACAGCAAAAGATGGTTTCAATGAGGAATAGTGCATCTCTGATTGTTTAGACTCATGTAAATAATAAAAAGTAAATTGGCAGTTTTATTGTTTTTCAGATGTCGAAAGACTAGTTACCATAGGGCAGCCTATTTCAAATGCATTACTGGATCTTAGTGAATTCATAGTGTGATGGTGTTTGATGTCACTCTAACACTCAAGAAGGAATTTAGAACAATAAGATAAATTAGAATTCAGTGAGAACTTCAAGGAATATAATTCAGGAACCTCAAATATTTTTACCTTTTTTATTAGACACAGTTTTCAAAATTTATAGGAAAGGTTTCAATATATGAAAATAATTGGTGGTATAAAAATCAGTTAAACATAGTGGTACAACTTTTTCTTACCATTTCTTTTCTCAATTTCAAGTTGCTTTAGATGACTAAAGATAAAAATTGAATTCACTTTTGAAATTTGAGTTTACTTTAAATGACTTCAATTTTTTCCCTAATAGACACTATATATCTGTCATTATTTGTCTAAAACTAAGATCCAAGACAACACATGTAGCTGGAATTCCTTGATATAGTGCAATCTGAACATTTTAAACTTGGTTTTGAAAATGTAAGCAATGTGAAACATCTTCTGATTGCAAAGGTTGCTAAATTAATTCCAGATGCTTTCTCTAAATGAGATAGATTAAGGGAACATTGTCCCTGAGAAGCAGCTGATACAGTCTTAGTTTATTTCATTCTGAGTCAGGGAACATGGCCTTTATAAGCACTATTATCAATGAATTTGAAATGACTCCAAAGTTCAAACATCAGTGAAGCATCACATCGTATGTTCAAATCAGATGACCGTTTGGCTAGGCAAATGCCATTTATATTTCAGAATACATCCATGTTATAATCAAAAATGAATTAGCAGACATGGAAACTTCAAGCATCATTTGTCATGTGGAACTCATGTGCATTAATATGCCTCATATCTGTGACTCTGAGAAAAGCTAAGTCAACTCCAAAATTACCATAACATTCAAAACTAAACAGTAATGCATTTTAAAGTGAATGTATTGGAAATTGAATGCCAACTGAAAATAAATGATGATACCATTTAAAATTAAATTACAGAAGGCTTTTTCCTTGTCCTTTACCCTATTGTCATCCTCAGTTAGTATAGCTGTCACATTTCCACCATTTATATCCTATAACAAAAATGGTTCAGAATATAAAATGAGAGAGAACACACCTCTAATTCTACTTAAGTGAACATTTGATAAATAAACTTGGTTTCTTAAGAAGAAAAGATTCAGTGTTATTCTGTTAATCAACTTGAATCTTCTACATTCCTTGAATAACGTATCTGGGTTTTATTTTTTATCAGTATTAGTTCCAATGTACAATATTCCCTAAGTATGTTTGCACTTAATAAAAAGAGGCAGAGGAAAACTAGCCATTAATGTGTTAAAATTTTTAATAGACCGAGAGGGAACATATATTTTATGGTAAAAATGAAGTTATGAAGTATTTATTTTTTGTCCATTTTAATAAGCCTTTAAAAATGAGCACATAAAACTGAATTATGTTATAAGCCTAAAAGAAATGCAAATCAAACAAAAGACAGTTTCAATGTTTTGCCAATAGATTACCTTCTCTTTATATACAGATGTGTGTGTATGTACTATTACACGAAAACATTGCCAAAATACATGAATCATTCTAATACTAGGAAGAAAATTGTAATAGCAAAAATATAAAATCCTAACCATCAAATACTATTAACTAAAACTAATTTACAGAATTCCACATTTTTTTATGAGCTAAAGGGATAATACTTAAACTTCCAAAGACAGTAAGTAACCTTTTTCCTATCTCAAAACATTTTATTATTGCACTTTAGTCATGGTGCAGTATTATAGTGATTTTGTATGTATACACATATATTATATATAAATAGAATAATACATATATTTATATGCATTATAATTAACACATTTAATATATTTAATACATAGATAGTTAAGTATGTTATATATATACACATATGTAAATGCTATAATGTAGTTGCATTATGTGTTCCTTGAGGGCAATAGTAGTTTTATTTCCCCTCTAACTGTAAGCATACTTCCTGAAATAGTGCAAATACCCAACATCTGTTTATTGTATTACTCATATTTTCTAAATGAATTAATCCCAGACTATAAGAGATGGCTCTTAAGTCATCATAGATACCATTTAGAGAACACTTTCTCTGTGTCAGGTATTATAGTAGGTATTTGACATACATGATTTTTCATTCTCAACCTGTCATCAGAGTATCATTATGCCTTGTTTATATAACAATATATACAATTATACTTTGAAGATTGTTCAGATTTTATATATCTACTTTAATCCTCATAATGACATTAAACTTACACAATATTATATGTTAATACTTCTCAGTAAAGCTGGAGAAATGTCTTTAAAAATAATTACTAGAGTTTTGATGAGGTATATGCAAGCTTTCCAGAATTTCTATTGATTATTATTAGTGTAGGTAGTTAAAAATATATCATTTGTGAATATAATTGCTCTATAAATTCAGTAAAGAACTAATTTCAAAGATTATATTATGTCAGTAAAAATAAAAATTTAATGAACATGTTTTCATTAAGTTCACATTATCACTTAACAAAAATGTGGCTGATATGTCATATAAGTTATTTTCATTAATTCTAGAAACTTGAACAAAGTTAGTAATTTTTTTTTAATTTTTTTTTTTAACGTTTATTTATTTTTGAGACAGAGAGAGACAGAGCATGAACAGGGGAGGGTCAGAGAGAGGGAGACACAGAATCCGAAACAGGCTCCAGGCTCTGAGCTGTCAGCACAGAGCCCGACGCGGGGCTCGAACTCACGGACCGTGAGATCATGACCCGAGCCGAAGTCGGCCGCTTAACCGACTGAGCCACCCAGGTGCCCCCAAAGTTAGTAATTTTTAAACGTTTGTATCTATTGCAAATATTAATCACTCATTCATTGGTTTAGTCAGTATCTATGACTTGCATACTGCAGTATAATTGTATATGTAAACACACAGATAGATAGATAGATGCATGTATAGGTATAGCTACTACAACCATAATGGATATCAAATCTCATAATAACTTATGTTCATATGATACTTGTACAAACTTCAACTAGGTTTTTTAAGATTTTTAACTCAAACATTAAAGCAGACAATTTGATTGTCAGTTACTTTGATCTGTATCTCAGATGACAAAGATGTTTGGAATCTATTACAAGTCCTTAGGTAAAGTAACAGATACTGTCCTAGTATCATGTTTTGTCCTTCCACTTGTATTTTAAAGAGTAAAACTATGTGTTTATGACCATAGCAAAAAAAAAAAAACTTGAGATGAATTCATGTTTTTCAATCAATGATGCCACTTACATATAGCAGCAGTATTTGTTTCAGGTTTTTTTTTTTTTTTACACAATTAGTGACATTATTATTTATGATCAGGCATTTTACACTTCAGAGGGCATGACATGTCTGAGAGCAATAGGGTTCCCACTTTGAGGGGATTCTAATTCATCATCCCTTAATTGCCTGCTTGGAGCAAAGTCAAACCAATTCCCTACTTGCCTGACCAACGTAGCCTTCTTTTTGGCCTGAACACCTGGCTCTCACTTCTCTTTATAACAAAACTCATGTCAGTTTGAAAACACTGACCAAAAGAGATGGTGAGGATATAAAATAGGTTGAAATAATTCTTACTCATGTCATTGTTATTACCACCCCATTTTCAGGGTTGTAAAGCTTAGGAAATAAGACTTCATAGTAGCCTCAGACATCCTGTAAGTCTTGTTTGTATAGAACTCAAATCAGGATTGATTTGGGCCTAGAATCACATTAAGTAATGAAAAGTAGAATGTAGAACTTACAAAAGACAATTTCTCTATAATGAAATTTCACAAGTTCCAATTCGGTCACCATTTTGGGTATTGATTCAGTACCTTTGGTTTTTATGCCTCAGAAGAAGATATAGCTATTTTATTTGTAGTCCAACAAATTGTTTCCATGTCTGTCTTCAGCAAAGTTGATTTTCTTATAATATTTGCCTTCTGTTCGCTGTCTGTTCAGTTTCTTCCTCTTCCTGTGACTACAGCCCTATTGGAAAATGAAGGAATTCCATCAAATCTCTAGGGTTCTTAGAAGCCCCCAAACTTATGTTAGTTAGATCAGCATTTCTCAGGTTAGAAAGACATCTTCCCTCAGTGCTCCAAATATGTTTTGGGAAAATGTCTCCATTTTTTAAATTCAGTTTCGTAGGACTCTTTTCTCCACTTTTTGCCTCATTGGAAGGCATTTGTTAAGCTTATTCGGGTTACACTATTTTGAATTTCACATTTGGATTATTATATTGCATAAGGAATAAGCCATGCATAAAAGTAATTCATTTGTTAATGATTGATAAACTATTATATATTTCTAATGTTATTTTATACAGGATGTCCACCTGATGTCCCTCAAATCACATGACATAATCACTTGACATATCGGTATATACCCGGTTACTTATTTTGAGGCTCAGTTCACAAGATTTGGTATATTGTTGCTCTGATATTACATGGCAATATAACAACCAATGCAGAAAAGTGAGCATTCAAAGAGCCAGGGAGTCTGTACCAAAACACTAGATTGACTGCTCATGTGATCTTGCTGCATTTACTGACCCTCTTCACTAGAACAAGGATGGATCATTAAAGCAAGAGGTCAGCAAACCAAATGGTAGCCTTTGGGCCTTTTTTATATAGCCCCTGAGATAAGAATAATTTCTGTACTTGCAAAGGGGAGTAAAAAAGAAATATATATATATATATATAAATATATATATATATATATATATATATTTATATATATATAATGTTGGTAGACAACATGGAAAGGCTAAATACTAAAATATTTACTTTCTGCCCATCTTTTACAGAAAAAATTTGCCTACATTTGCCTTAAAAAACGTGACAGTTTGCAAAACCAAAGGCAATGGAAAGAAAACAGTCATCATACCAGACCATGTCAGCTCTTTAACTATACAGAAAGCATTTAGTCAGGAAAAGTCTTCCTTTCTAATGTTACAGAAACCAACAAGAACTAATCTAATATTATAAACAAGAAAACAAACATGCACAAACGCATTGACAGAAGCATATTATCTCTTGATAATTGATTATAAAATACCTTGATAAGAATGTTTTCCTGATACTCAATGATTCAAAAGATCACTTGGTCTGAACATTCTTTATGTTTGTCAGGGCTTACCTCATGCCACATAGGTACAGATGAATCACATGTTTATTACCCTTAAATAAATTAATGCATGTTTTAAATATGCTTGAAAAGTTTGCCTGATGATAAGTCTCTTGCTAATTGGAATAATTTTATTGATACATCTTTCAAGTTTGTATTTTAATATACAGGTAGGTTATCCTTAGTAACAGAATGT
Source organism: Lynx canadensis (assembly GCF_007474595.2). Classification (NCBI taxonomy): domain Eukaryota; kingdom Metazoa; phylum Chordata; class Mammalia; order Carnivora; family Felidae; genus Lynx; species Lynx canadensis. Next base: position 102,518,530 of record NC_044304.2, read on the forward strand.
CAGGATAATTTTGGTGCAAAATTGCAGATATCACTAAATCAGTGAGATTGACAGAGTAACGCTTAAATAAAATACAAATCAAAGATTAATTAGAACACCACATGGATACAGTAGCCCAGTAGTTCCCAACTATTAGAAAAATGTTATCCATTTAAATATAAAATAATATTTCTAGCTCATGACTAATAGAGCATATATCATGTTGTTATTTTGAGTAGTTTATGATCCACCCACTCTTGGAAGGGTGATGTAAGAGATTCAGCTAGAACAGATGGTGAGGGTTATGGGTCCTCAAACAAGACCCAAGATCATTGGGTCTCATTGCTTGGGACTTTTTAGCAGAATCCTCTGTCACATGCCTTTTGATATCAACCTTACTAATAATTGAGTGCCAATGGTGTTCCAGGAAAGCACTCATTTCTTCACATACCTTTCTACATAGCAATATTAGTTCATCATCAGAACAACTCTGTAATGTAAGTATTCTTGAAAGAGATTATGTAGATTATGGGTCAACATAACATTTCTTTTTTCTTTTTTTTTAGCATTCTTTTACATTTTATTTATTTATTTTTATTAGTTAAATTCAAGTTACTTAACATACAGTATTGTCATGGCTTCAGGAGTAGAACCCAGTGATTTATCTCTTACATATGATACCCAGAGCTCATCCCCCAAAGTGCCCTCTTTAATGTCCTTCACCCATTTAACCCACCCTCCCCACCCCGCTCCCCTCCAGCAAACCTCAGTTTATTCTGTATATTGAGAGTCTCTTATGGTTGCCTCACTATGTGTTTTTATCTTATTTTTCCTTCCCTTTCCCTTTGTTCATCTATTTCTCAAATCCCACATATGAGTGGAATCATATTTGTCTTTCTCTGACTTATTTCACTTAGATAATATGCTGTAGTGTATGTGTGTGTATGTACGTATATATATGTATATATCTACCACATCTACTTTATCCATTCATCAGTAGATGGACATCTGGCCTCTAAATGGAAGACAGGATACCATTAAAATCCTACAGGAACACACACACACACACACACACACACACACACAAACACAAACACACACACACACACACACAAACACACACACACACATACACACAGCAATCTCTTTGACCTCAGCTGCAGCAACTTCTTACTTGACATGGGGGCAAGGGCAATAAAAGCAAAAATGAACTATTGGGACCTCATCAAGATAAAAACCTTTTGCACAGCAAAGGAAATAATCAACAAAACTAAAAGGGAACTGATGGAATGGGAGAAGATATTTGCCAGTGACATACCAGATAAAGGGTTGGTATCCAAAATCTATAAAGAGCTTATCAAATTCAACACCAAAAAAAACCAAAAATAATAATAGTTCAGTGAAGAAATGGGGAGAAGACATGACTAAACACTTTTCCAAAAAAGACATCTAGATGGCAAACAGACAGATGAAAAGATGCTCAACATCACTCATCATCAGGGAAACACAAATCAAAACCACAATGAGATACCATCTCACACCTGTCAGAATGGCTAAAATTAACAACTCAGGAAAAGCAGATGTTGGCAAAGACATGGAGAAAGGGGAACACTTTTGCACTGCTGGTGGGAATGTAAAGGTGCAGCCACTCTGGAAAACGGTGTGGAAGTTCCTCAAAAAATTAAAAACAGATCTACCCTATGACCCAGCAATTGCACTACTATTTATCCAAAGGATATAGGTGTGCTGATTTGAAGGGGAACATGTACTCCAAAGTTTATACCAGCGCTATCAACAATAGCCAAATTATGGGCATATCTTTTTTTCTATAAAAGTGAGATAGTACATTCTACTTGGTGGGCCATACGACCTCTATCACAACTACTCAGCTTAAGTGTATATACTAATGACTATTGCTGAGTTACAATGAAATTTTATTTACAAAGACAAGCAGCAGGCTGGATTTGGCCACATGCCTGTAATATGCCAAATCCTGATATGGATCATAGAGCTGGGTCTAATTCCAAAGTTTATAACCATAAATACACAGAAACCACTTAACATTAATACTCTATTTTCTTAGTTATCAAATAAAAGTAAATTACTCCCATAAAATCCCCCATATGCACATGTAATTTTTAATTCATGAAATTAAATTCATTCCGTTTTTTGCTCAATTCAGAATGGATTAGTACTATCCATTTGGGAATCTAAGAGAAAAGAAAAGATATAAACATTCTGAGCATCAATTGGAACAAAAGAATGCTGAACTTTTTAAAAATGTATCTTCCTTTATGGGAAAAGATGTAGTGTTACTTTCATTGTTGACAGGGAAACCAAAGATATTTATAGAAATAAAAGATGGCATAACAGCAAGTGCTGTGTGAAAGGAAAGTCAATCCAGTAATACTGTTGACAAAGGTTAACCACAAAAGAAACCTCACATCAGTGTTCAATGTAAGGGCAATTAGAAGGGAAACCACAATACATCTCTTACCCTAAGGATATAATCAGATTTAATTGATGTGCTTTAAATAGGAAAATTCTACTCATAATAACTTCTTTTTTTGTAGTAACATTTCTTATTACATGGACCAATAGTCTCAACAGGCAGCAAGGACCCACATGCAAAACTAAGCCTACACTCTGAAATGAATACTGAATGCTGTGAGTCATATGCTCTGTCTCTCTTGCCTTCCTGACATACAGTATTTCCTAAAGAAAGCAACAATACAGTTAAAGACTTTGTCAGTTTTTTCATCTTTTTTTGAAGGTGAGAAGACATATCTTAAAGACACACTATCATTGGTCAACTTACTTGGCGTTCCTCAGCAGACATTCACAACTCATATTAAAAAATGTATTTGATAATATAAAATCAGATGGTCCCAGTAAATGATCCTATTCTATATTCTAATTCAATTCTTCATTTCATTGTTATTTAGCAATTACCTTCTCTTCAACTACACCCCCCCCCTTATGTTTGTATTGCTTTGTGTGTTTATGGGAAGCATTCTAAAGAAGTGCTTAAAAACTGTTTATATCAAATCTGTAATTTCCTAGTTGTGTGACCTTGAATAAACCATAATTCCTCTTATGAAAAGTGGGAATAACTAGGCTACCTCCTTTAGAGAGAGAATAGTGGTGACTATTGAATTAAATAGATAATTACTAAAGAACTTCATTTTGTGTCCCTTACCTCATGCCTGATGACAGCAATCGTATAACTGATCTTGATGACATTCTTGCTTCTCATTCAGTCTACTCTCTGAGCAGCAAAGAAACTGTTTTGCATGTAGATCATACTATGACATTCCTCTGCTCAACACAAAAGTTGAAATGGCTTGAGATCATAATTAGAATAAAATCCAAGAAATTTTATTCATGACCTCTTTTCCTCTTTTCCAAAATGTTTACCACTGAACCCCTTTCTCACTTTACTAAAGGCATACTGGTTTCTTTGTTTTCTAAAATAAAACAAGCAATAAGTCCACATTATGACTTTTGTTCTTCCCTTGGTCATTTACCTGATCATCTCTACTCCTTCCAGGTCTCTGCTCAAAAGTCACTATTTATTATGGAGGCTACCCTAATATCCTGCCCCAAATGTTGAACTTTTGTTCATGTTTTGGTCCCTGTCTCTTCTTCTCAGTGGCCCCTCAATTATGTTCCCTTGGTCTCCCTTCCTACCCCTTCCAGTCTCAATGACTTTATTTTACTTATCTTTATTTTTTCCAAGTTTATTTTTAATTTTTTTTAACATTTATTCATTTTTGAGAGACAAAGAGAGACAGAGCATGAGTGGGGGAGGAGCAGAGAGAGAGAGGGAGACAGAATCTGAAGCAGGCCCCAGGCTCTGAACTCTCAGCACAGAGCCGGAAGCAAGACTCAAACTCACTGACTGTGAAATCACGACCTGAGCTGAAGTCGGACGCTTAACTGACTGAGCCACCCAGGTGCCCCTTTTTCCAAGTTTTTATTTAAATTCTAGTGAGTTAACATACAGTGAAATATTAGTCTCAGGTGTAGAATTTAGTGATTCATCACTTAACATACAACACTCAGTGCTCATCATAACAAGTGCCCTCCTTAATAGCCATCACTCATTTAGCCCCCCTCCAGTGCTCAGTTTGTTCTCTATAGTTAAGTCTATTTTCTGATTTGCCTCTTTTCAACTGCACCCCATGTTCCTCTTTTTTGTTTCTTAAATTCTATACGTGAGTGAAATCAAATGGTATTTGTCTTTCTCTGACTTAATTAGCTTAGCATAATATTATCCAAGTCCATCCATGCCATTGGAAATGGCAAGATTTCACTCTTTGTATGGCTGAGTAATATCCCATTGTATATATATATATACCACACCTTCTTTATCCATTCATCATTTGATGAACATTTGGACTCTGCATAATTTGGATCCTGTTGATAATGCTATTATAAACATTGAGGTGCATGTATCTCTTTGAATCAGTATTTTTGTTATCTTTTGGGGAAATACCTTGTAGTGCAATTGCTGGATGGTAGGGTAGTTCTATTTTTAGCTTTTTGGTGAATCTTCATACTGTTTTCCAGAGTGGCTGCACCAGTTTGCATTCCCACCAACAGTGTAAAAGTGTTGCCCTTTCTCCACATCCTCACCAACACCTGTTGGTCCCTATGTTGTTAGTTTGGGCCATTTTGACAGGTGTGACATGATATTTCATTGTAGTTTTGATATTTCTGAGGATGAGTGATGTTGAGCATCATTAAGCATCATTTCATGTACCTGTTGGCCATCTGGATGTCTTCCTTGGAAAAATGTCTATTCATGTTGTCTGCCCATTTTTTAACTGAATTACTTGTTTTTTGGGTGCTGAGTTTTATAAATTCTTTATAGATTATAGATACTAACCCTTTATCAGATATGTCATTACAAACACCTTCTCCCATTATACCACTTCCCTTTTAGTTTTGTTGATTGTTTCCTTTCCTCTGTAGAAGCTTTTTATCTTGATGAAGTCCCAGTAGTTTATTTTTGCTCTTGTTCCCCTTGCCTCAAGAGAAACACATAGTAAGAAATTACCACAGCTGATGTCAGTGAGGTTACTGTCCATTTCTCCTGTAGGATTTGGATAGTTTCCTGTCTCACATTTAGGTCTTTTATCCATTTTGAATTTATTTTTATGTGTAATGTAAAAAAAGTATCCAGTTTCATTCTTCTGCATGTTGCTATCCAGTTTTCCCAACACCATTAGTTGAAGAGACTCTTTTCCATTGGACATTTTTCCCTGCTTTATTGAAAATTAGTTCACTATATAGTTCTGGGTCCATTTCTGGGTTTTATATTATGTTCCATTGATCTATGTGTCTGTTTTTGTGCTGGTACCATACTGTATTCATCGCTACAGCTTTGTAATATAACATAACATAATTTAGTATTCGGACTGAGATAATTTGCTCACTTGATAATGCCATAGTCTTGTTTTATATGTGTTTATTTTGTTGGGTTTTTGTGTGTGTGTGTGTGTGGCAATTAATTTATTATTCAATAACACTGTGAGATGAAACTCTGGACTTCTTCCAGTTCTTACTAACAATTAGAAAGTGGCAAAGAGTCTTAGATCATTTTTACCTAGAATTTGGAAGAAAGCATATGTATATACTGTAGTTATGATCCATAGCTTTTCAGACTAAAAACACCAATCTCCTGCAACAACAAATTCAGGAACTTGGTGGCTAATTGTAAACCACAAAAATGACTGGATGACAGCATAGTCAAAAGCTTCATTTTATTTGTCTTAGTGATAAAATATGAATGGTATAAGGTCAATCTGGACACTAAGATTTATATTAGTCACAGAGACCACAGTTTAATTGAGGGGCTCCTGAATGACATGAAGGGCTTGCTTTAAAGAAAAGAAAAAAATCAGTCAAGAGTTTTCCAAGATTCTGTGGCTGACCTTTCTGTAGGTGTCTTGTTATGCTTTCACACTTTGATTTTATACTCCTTACATTCATGTTACCTTGTCTTTTCCCCAAAGTACAAATTTGGGTTAGTTTAGTATAATTCTGAACCATTAAAAAGGAGTACTATAAAATTTTTCCCTCAGTTCATTAGTCTGCATTAAGCTTCCCAGTATTGCATTTGTCATCTATTAGCCTTATTATTGACCACATTGTTCCTAATTATTTACTGATCCTCTTAATTTAGAATCACAAAGAGTCATAGTATCGAGAACATTTTCTTATTCAGTTATTGCAAAGATTTGAGAAAAACACAGTAGCTAATTGGAAGTTCTCTTCCACTTGATGCCAAACCTCTCTTCTATATTTTTATTTTTATCCTTTTTTTATCCTTTAAAAATATGTAACAATTTTTATCCCTTAAAATATATAATAATTATTTTTTTTAGTTTTAAGATAGCTATTACAAAGCCATCCATGACTTCAATTAGATTCTAAGCTTAATTCAATTATTAAAGGAGAAGGAAAGCCTCCCATTTCTACTTTAATAGAATCTTGGCTGAAAAGGAGCTCAAGTATCAGATACAGAATATGATTTGTGCACTAAATTTCTTCAGTAAGTTTTGAAAAGTAATTTGGTTAGCTACCACAATGGGATAGATTGTATCAGATAATGAGACACATATGGTGATCACATTAGTTGCTTGTAATCAAAGATGGTATTGGGAAGTTATTCACAGGCCGGAAGAGTACAATATTGGATGTAACACTTGCTCTTAGTAGACTCTTAGGAGATTTTCTAGCATTTTGAATGCTACTTAGCTTTGTATCCTGCAGATATATGCCTAAGTGTATATATGTATATAAGGCTTTCGTTTGCAGCTAACTCCCTTTAATGGTTTCAGCAATTGTTTTGCAGTATGCCCTTGTATACCATCATCCAATTTTTCATCCATGAGTAATTTCTACAGTAATGTTTCCTATCACCTGTGACTACTATTAAGAATTTTTTTTCTTCTCCAAATGTTCATTTTCCTATCAAATTATCTATCTTATATTGTAGCCAATTATATTTCAATCTCATTCTTGAAGTTTGAGTTAAAAAATTCTGATTTACAATTTAATGTGATTTTGGAAACACTGATCCAGAGGTCCTTTGTATACTCTATTTTCATTTGGTGCTTCATTTTAGGGTAAAAAAAAATTATGACCTTTTATTTCTAAAGAATGGTTTCTACTTGACATTACCATAGGAAAGAAACTATGTATTTTGTGGTATAGCTTGTTAACTATTTGTGGTTGTTGGCTGTTAACTGCTCTGTAGATCACTGAATGACATATTGTTAAACTGAATGACTCCTTTTAAACAACAAAAATTCAACTGAGTAAATTTAGAGATCAAATTGGCTTTATTCAGTGATTCATGAATCAGGCAGCACCCCAACTAGCAAAAAGAAAGGACCTCCACTGATCTGTGTAAAATGAATAGTCTGTAAAGAGGAAGGGCAAAAATTAAATTTATTATCAAACAATTCCTTGTTTCAGTGAAAGTCACCTTTCTAAGGGAAACATGAGGGCTCTATCAGGCAGATTACCAGATTACCTCACTAGTACTAGCCAAGTAACTCCAGGTTGAGTAGCTGAAGGTCATATTCTTGAGAGAGGTTGAAATTGCAATTAGGTTAGGCAGTAAGTCTTGGTTTACTGATCTGGGGTTTAGCAAAAGTGAGTTCATTTTATACCTATTGTCTCTAACACTCCTTAAGAATCAATGTATCTTATCATTTCATAGGTGAAAGCGTTGAGTTCAAAGATGTGAAGTGTGCATTAATTGTCTCCATATATTTGACTAGAGTTCAATTTTCTAACCTGAAAGCAAGTTTGGTTGATAGTATTTTTTCTTACCTTAAGTGAGTCTCTTCTGTAAAATATTCACATATCTTAATTAAGGTTAACCTTATATTTATCATCCATTCTGGGACTAAAATGAGAGTGAGAGATGGTGATACAAATTTAAGAATATTAATACAATTTTAAAATACTTAGTGACCTAAATGTTGGTTTTGTCATAATTGTGTTAACATAAACATGTCTATTCATTTTTAAAAACTAAAATCAATTTCTTTAAGATACCATATACCTGTGTAAATTAAAACAATGTTCAAAAATGTTATGTTGAATATCTGAGCATTTAAAAGAGCTTATACAAAAATACATATTTATGCCTTTCTATCAATTCCCTATAATTGCATATTTTCCAATATAATATATATTTTTTTCCATATAGAATTTTTAGGGAATTGCCTACATATCTTCCTTAAGGTTGTACTTTCGTTTAATACATTTAAAAACATTTACTCTTTCAACTGTCTTTTCTGTATATCATAATAGCTTTAATTGAGAAAGAAATCACTCTACAAGTGATAAGGAATATGGCAAACTCAACAAATCCATTAAATGGATAAAATTCACAGTGGTATTTTTTACAATATTGAAATATGTAAATATCTACCACAAATATTCTATTTTTTTTTTCAACGTTTATTTATTTTTGGAACAGAGAGAGACAGAGCATGAATGGGGGAGGGGTAGAGAGAGAGGGAGACACAGAATCGGAAACAGGCTCCAGGCTCTGAGCCATCAGCCCAGAGCCTGACGCGGGGCTCGAACTCCCGGACCGCGAGATCGTGACCTGGCTGAAGTCGGACGCTTAACCGACTGCGCCACCCAGGCGCCCCCAAATATTCTATATTTTATTTTAAGTATTGTTTTATAAGAAAAAACTAATCACATAAATTATCTCTATAATAATTATTTTGAATCCTTAACAAATATATGTATACAAAATCACAGGCCTTATTTTATTCAAATATGTATCAGAACACAACTTTGCCCAATTAAAAATTAAAGCTTCATTGAAACAGTCTTCCCATTAATTACAATATTATGAAGTACAATTAAAGAATTCAAAAGAGGGGTGCCTGGGTGGCTCAGTTGGTTAAGCATCCGACTTCGACTCATGTCATGATCTTGGGGTCCATGAGTTTCAGCCCCGCGTCAGGCTCTGTGCCGACAGCTCAGAGCCTGGAGCCTGTTTCAGATTCTGTGTCTCCCTCTCTCTCTGACCCTCCCCTGTTCATGCTCTGTCTCTCTCTGTCTCAAAAATAAATAAACGTTAAAAATAATTTAAAAAAAAAAGAATTCAAAAGAAAATCTTTGATTCTTTCATACCAATTACTTTTTCATCATGTAGTTTCTTCTGTTCTCCTTGCTTACATTAAAGATACATTTTAATATCTTCCTGTTTTTATATTAAATAAATACTACTCACTAAATGCTGTTTTGTAGCACTTCATTGATTAAATATTTTAATAAATATTTCAAACATATTTTGAATTAAGAGACACCAAAATTTAGATATTTCACTTACAAAAAAGTTTAATATCATTGTAAGATACTTTTTTATCTAAGCAACAGTAAAGTTCCAAAATTTCTAAAGTACTATAATCAGCAAATAAACTGTATTAAAAGGCTAATGTTAGTCAATATTATCTAGATTACAAATTTCGTAGTTTGGTTACTTTAAATATACATTAAAAATATTATAAATGCTGCCAAATAAAGCTGCTGTTTCAATAGGTACATCAGTGCAGCTTATTCAGTCATAAAAATGAATGGTACCTGGGCCACAAGCAATTCCCAGTTTATTCCTCCTCCGTAGGTTCTTAATTTGGTTAGAACATTGTTTTGCCAAGTTTCTGTGCCCCGACAATGTTTGAATTCATATTGTCACCACAAAATCAAATAATTTTATCATATATTTGAATATTTTAACTGAATTTGCAATAGCATTTATAACAAATTGGATATTTATCCTTTGATACAGTGAACTTTTAGCAACTTTAATTCCATAATGAAGTGGTATACACTTTTCTATTGGTCCTCTCTCGTTTCTTCTGGTTTTTGTTATTGTCCTCCTCCTTTCCAACCCTCTTATTCCATTTTATCTACTCCAGTGGATTTTTTGCTAAATCCCTCGATGTTATTTACCATTTAGGAGATTATTTATTTACCACATATATCTGGTATTATTTTTTAACGTTAACAGAGTTTTTAATGTTTACAACTTGGGAATTACGGAAGAAAATTGTATTATTCACTTTACCCCTCATTTACATCTGTGATATTTTGCTGTTATAGTTCATATATTTTATTTCTGTATAATATAGGTAGTTATTTTAGATTATATGTGTAAATATAGAACATATATAAAACATCAATCTATATAGGATCTAGATATATACATTCATATTTTTTCTAACAGAGATTTCTAAATATATATATATATACACACACATACTTTATACATTATTTTTAACATCATTATTAGTCTTTGAAATACTTTTGGTTAAAAAATTGTCTTTTGTATTTATTCATATATTTACCCTTACTTGACCTCTTCGTTTATTTCTATATTTATGGTCTTTTATCTAGGATCTTTTTTTGTCATTCTGGGTGTTTTTAAGAGTTTTCTTTTTAGCTCTTATTTTCAGCCACTAGTCTGTCATATTTCTGGTTGTTGTGTCTTTCTTGGGGTTTTCTGAGATTCCTAAATGTGTATGTTGGTGCATTTTAACAATTTTATAAAATTATTTACAATTATACATCTTCATTTCATTGCTGGACTTCCAATACATGTACATTAGACCATTTGATATTTTCCCATAGGTCTTCAGTATTTTATCTACTTTTATTCTAACTTTTTTTTTCCTCTGTGTTCAGACTGGATACATTTCATTATCTATCTTAAGTTTTTCTTTTTTCTGCTGTGTCCAGTCTGCTATAATATCCATCCAATTCATTCTTTATTTCAGATATTGCATTATTCAGTACTAGAATTTCCATTTGTGGGGTGCTTGGCTGACTCAGTCACTAGAGCATGTGACTCTTGATATTGGGGTTGTGAGCTTGAGCCCCACATTGGGTGTAGGGATTACTTCAAATTAAAACATCTGGGGACACCTGAGTGATTCAGTTGGTGAAGTGTCCGACTCTTGGTTTCAGCTGAGATCATGATCTCTAGTTCGTGGGTTTGAACCCCACCTTGGGCTCTGCACTGACACTGTGAAACCTGCTTGGGATTCTTTCTCTCTCCTTCTCTCTCTCTGCACCTCCCCTGCTCATTCACTCTCTCTCTCAAAATAAATAAACATTTATGGGGTATCTGGGTGGCTCAGTCAGTTAAGTGTCTGACTTTTGCTCAGGTTATGGTCTCACAGTTTGTGTGGGACTCTGTGCTGAGAGTTCAGAGCCTGGAGCCTGGTTCCAATTCTGTGTCTCACTTCCTCTGCCCTTCTTCCGTTTACTCTCAACTCTGTCTCTCTCTCAAAAATGAATAAGCATTAAAAAAATTTTTAATAAAAATTAAAAAAAAAAAAGAAAAATAACAAGTTTTGAAAAACCAAAAAAATAAAAGTAAAAACAAAAAAATAAAATTTCCTTTTGTTTCTTTTATTAGGATTTTAATTTCTCTGCTGAAATTATTTGTCCTTTCCACTTTAAGTTCAACTTTTCCTCTTATATATATAAACTAATCACAAAAGTTATTTTAAAGGTTTATTGCTCAGTATTTTTCTTTGTTATTGATGCTATTTCTTTGTTTCTTTGGATATCTCAAAATTTGTTATTCTATCCTGGAAATAATGGAAGAGACTGTGGTGGATAACATTTATTCTCATAAAAGAACTTCTGTAAGGCCTCCTGTATGATCTTATTTTTACAACTTAATCCAGAATTGAACTTCATGTCTGTTAGGTCATACCTTTACTTAATGTCAGCTTGCCACTGGCTTCAAATAATTTAAAGATAATATCAGTTACTTCCCTTCTAAAGGATTTGAAACATAATCACCACCAGATTCCAGAGAGATTTGGAATCTGCTTTACATCCCTGCCCTGTGTACCATTACATCTCCATGAAAAAACAAAAAACAAAAAACAAAAAACAGCAGTGGAGAACAAAAGTGGGAAGGGATAACTTTGGTCTCTGCCTCTGGACTCTTCCAGGATTCAGTCTGTCATTTTGGTCTACAGCTTCTGAAGTTTGGTGGGTAACTAATGAATAATACCAACATCACCAATATTGGGTCAAAGTGACATCATGTGCCTTCTGATATGATGTATTCTGAAGAATTATTTAACCTGATCCTAATCATGAAGAAATTATCAGACAATACCAAATAGACATTATGCAAAACAAACAAAAACCTGGTCTGTACTCTTAACAACATATCAAGCTAAGAAACACAAAGAGAGGCAGAGAAATTATTCTGGATTGAAGAGGAATACAGGAACATGACAACTAAAGGCAATGCATATCATGGACGAGGGATGAAAAAAGCTGTAAGGGACATTAGTGGGATAATTTGACAAAATTAGAATATGTATTATGGATTAGGTAATAAAATTTTATCAATGTTAATATTTCAAAATTTTTTATTAAGACAGTGTTCATATTATTCACAAATACACACTAAAACCTGTAAGACAAATGGCTACAACTTGTGCTGATATAGCTCCGTAAAGTATATGCGTTGATAGACCAATAGATCGATATATAGAAAGCAGATGATGAAGCAAATGGGGCAAAATATAAACAGAAAATCAATCTGAGAAAGGAGGATATAGAATCTCTTTGTACTATTCTTGTGATGTTTCTATGAATTTGAAAACATATCAAAATAAAGAAGTTACAAAAAATAAATGTTTGTTTGTTGGTTTTCCTCACTCCTGTCATATCTCCTGCCAGGGTTACTTCTGTTTCCACCATGCCTCCCCAGGGAAAAAAGAGATCACTGGTCTTGTCTCTCTTTAGGTTTGTGCTTCTTTGAAGTTTAGTTCATTTAGACTGTTTTGAACTGTAGCTCTGAATGGTTTAGAAATATTTACTGGTTATTTTCTCCTGTTTGAGAAGTGATGATCTTTTGCAAACTCTTTTGTCCTAATCTGAAATGGTTACATTTCTACACACAGTCTTCTTTTTAATAACTATTAACTATTAACAGAGGTGCTAATGTTTTTCCAACAGATTTATGTCTTTGGGACTTTAAGAAATTCAGGCATATGGCCACTCCAATTATAAATAATAATTTTCTCTATGGCTGGCTTTAAACATGTGTTCTTCTTTATCATTAGGAATATTTTTAATACTGCTTCAAAATGACTTTGATATGCATGGCCGAGCATCTTATTACTTCTATAGTTAAATGATACTATTCTATAATTCCTAAAATCTAAGAAAATATTTATAATAATTTTTATCCAAGAGTATGGTTGTAATCAAATTATAAGTTCTAGATTTCTTTTATAAAAACTACTCCAATCACTCTGAAGCTATTCTGTGATATGATTATGATCTTTGGTTTTATTTGCTATTATCTTAGCTTCCTAGTTAACCAAGTTTCTTCACACTTACCAAGTGTGAATTCCTATGAATTCCAAAGGTATTTTTTTCCTTTGTCTTAATGTTTATATATTTATTTACTTTTTAACTAATTTATTTCATTTTTTTTTAAATTTACATCCAAGTTAGTTAGCATATAGTGCAACAATGATTTCAGGAGTAGATTCCTTAATGCCCCTTACCCATTTAGCCCATCCCGCCTCCCACAACCCGTCACGTAACCCTCAGTTTGTTCTCCATATTTATGAGTCTCTTCTGTTTTGTCCCCCTCCCTGTTTCTATATTATTTTTGCTTCCCTTGGCTTATGTTCATCTGTTTTGTACCTTAAAGCCCTCATATGAGTGAAGTCATATCATAGTTCTCTTTCTCTGACTAGTTTTGCTTAGCATAATACCCTCTAGTTCCATCTACATAGTTGCAAATGGCAAGATTTTATTATTTTTGATTGCTGAGTGATACTCCATTGTATATATATGCCACATCTTCTTTACCCATTCATCCATTGACGGACATTTAGCCTCTTTCCATACTTTGGCTATTGTTGATAGTGTTGCTATAAACATGGGGATGCGTGTGCCTCTTCGAAACAGCATACCTATATCCCTTGGCTAAGTACCTAGGAGTACAATTGCTGGGTCATAGGATAGTTCTATTTTTAATTTTTTGAGGAACTTCCATACTGTTTTCCAGAGTAGCTGCACCAGTTTCCATGCCAACCAGCAGTGCAAAAGAGATCCTCTTTCTCCACATCCTTGCCAACAGCTTTTGTTACCTGAGTTGTTAATGTTAGCTGTTCTGACAGGTGTAAGGTGGTTTCTCAAGGTGGTTTTGATTTGTATTTCCCTGATGATGAGTGATGTTGAGCATTTTTTCATGAGTCAGTTGGCTATCTGGGTGTCTTCTTTGGAGAAGTGTCTATTCATGTCTTTTGCCCATTTCTTCACTGGATTATTTGTTTTACAGGTGCTGAGTTTGATATGTTCTTTACAGATTTTGGATACTAACCCTTTATGAGGTATGTCATTTACAAATATTTTCTCCCATTCCATCGGCTGACTTTTAGTTTTGATTACTGTTTCCTTTGCTGTGCAGAAGCAATTTATTTTTATGTACTCTCAATACTTCATTTTTGCTTTTGTTTCCCTTGCTTATGGAGATGTGTTGAGTAAGAAGTTGCTGCGACCAAGGTCAAAGAGGTTTTTGCCTGCTTTCTCCTCGAGGATTTTGATGGCTTCCTGTCTTACATTTAGGTCTTTCATCCATTTTGAGTTTGGTTTAGTATATGGTGTAAAAACTGGCCCACATTGATTTTCCGCATGTTGCTGTCCAGTTATCCCAATACCACTTGCTGAAGAGACTGTCTTTATTCCATTGGATATTCTTTCCTGCTTTGTCAGGGATTAGTTGGCCATACATTTGTGGATCCATTTCTGGGTTTTCTATTCTGTTTCATTGATCTGAGTGTCTATTTTTGTGCCAGCACCATACTGTCTTGATGATTACAACTTTGTAATACAGCTTGAAATCTGGCATTGTGATGGCTCCTGCTTTGGGTTTTTTTTTAAGGATTGCTTTGGCTATTCAGGGTCTTTTCTTGTTCCAAACAAATTTTAGGATTGTTTGTCCTAACTCTGTGAAGAATGCTAGTGTTATTTTTATAGGCATTGCATTGAATATGTAGATTGCTTTGGGTAGTATTGACATTTTGGCAATATTTGTTCTTCCTATCCAGGAGCATGGAATATTTTTCCATTTGTGTGTGTGTGTCTTCTTCAATTTTTTTCATAAGCTTTCTATACTTTTCAGTGTATAGAATTTTCACATTGTGGTTAGATTTATTCTTAGGTATTTTATGATTTTTTGTGCAACTGTAAATGGGATTGACTCCTTGATTTCTCTTTCTGTCACTTCATTGTTGGTATATAGGAATGCAGCCAATTTCTGTGCAATGTTTTTGTATCGTGCAACTTTGCTGAATTCATGGACCAGTTCTAGCAGTTTTTAGTGAAATCTTTTGGGTTTTCCATATAGAGTATCATGCCATTTGCAAAGAGTAAACGTCCGAACTCCTCTTGGCCGATTTGGATGCCTATTATTTCTTTGTGTTGTCTGATTGCTGAGGCTAAGACTTCCAAATCTAGTTGAATAACAGTTGTGAGAGTGTATATCCCTTTCTTGTTCCTGACCTTAAGGGGAAAGCTCTCAGTTTTTCCCCATTGAGGATGATACTAGTGTTGGGTCATTCATATATGGCTTTTATGATCTCGAGGTATCCTCCTTATATCCATACTTTCTTAAGGGTGTTTATCAAGAAAGGATGCTGTATTTTGTCAAATACTCTCTCTGCATCTATTGAGAGGATCATGTGGTTCTTGTCCTTTCTTTTATTGATGAGATGTGTCACAATGATTATTTTGCAGATATTGAACCAGCCCTGCATCACAGATATAAATCCCACTTGGTCGTGGTGAATAATTTTTTTAATATATTGTTGGATCTGGTTGGCTAACATCTGGTTGAGGATTTTTACATCCATGTTCATCAGGGAAATTGGTCTATAGTTCTCCTTTTTCGTGGGGTCTCTGTCTGGTTTTGGAATCAAGGTAATGCTGGCTTCATAGAAAGAATTTGGAAGTTTTCCTTCCATTTCTATTTTTTGGAACAGCTTCAAGAGAATAGGTGTTAACTCTTCTTTAAATGTCTGGTAGAATTCCCCTGGAAAGCCATTTGACCCTGGACTATTGTTTTGGGGGAGGTTTTTGATTACTAATTCAATTTCTTCCCTGGTTCTGGGTCTGTTCAAATTTTTTATTTCTTCCTGTTTCAGTTTTGGTAGTTTATATGTTTCTAGTAATTTGTCCATTTCTTCCAGGTTGCCCATTTTATTGGTGTATCAGTGATAATTATATTGTCCTATTGTTTGTATTTCTGCCATGTTGGTTGTGGTCTCTCCTCTTTCATTCTTGATTTTATTTATTTGGGTCCTTTCCTTTTTTCTTTTTTATCAAACTGGCTCATGGTTTCTCAATTGTGTTAATTCTTTCAAAGAACCAGCTTCTAGTTTCATTGATCTGTTCTACTGTTCTTTTGGTTTCGATAGCATTCATTTCTGCTCTAATCTTTATTATTTCCTGACTTCTGCTGGTGTTGGGTTTTATTTACTGTTCTTTTTCCAGCTATATATGGTGTAAGGTTAGGTTGTATATCTGAGACCTTTCTTTCTTCTTTAGGAAGGCCTGTATGCTACATACTTTCCTCTTATGACCACCTTGCTGCATCCCAGAGGTTTTGGACTATCACATTATCATTTTCATTGGCTTCCAAGTACTTTTTTATTCCCTCTTTAACTTCTTGGTTAGCCCATTCATTCTTTAGTAGAACGTTCCTTAGTCTCTAAGTATTTGGTATCTCTCCACATCTTTTTCTTGTGGTTGATTTTGAGTTTCATAACGTTGTGGTCTGAAAATATGCATGGTATGATCTCGATCTTTTTGTACTTGTTGAGGGCTGATTTGTGTCCCAGTATGTGATCTATTCTGGAGAATGTTCGATGTGCACTGGAGAAGGATGTATATTCTGCTGCTTTAGCATGAAATGTTCTGAATATATCTGTTAAGTCCATCTGGTGTAGTGTGTCATTCAAAACCATTGTTTCCCTATTGATTTTCTGTTTAGATGATCTGCCCATGGCTGTAAGTGGGGTGTTGAAGTCCCCTACTATTATGATATTATTATCAATAAGTTTCTTTATGTTTGTGTTTAATTGATTTATATGTTTGGGTGCTATCACAGCTGGAGCTTAAATGCTTACAATTGTTAAGTCTTCTTGGTGGATAGATCCCTTGATTATGATATAATGCCCTTCTTTATTTCTTGTTATAGTCTTTATTTTAAAGTCTAGATTGTCTGATGTAAGTATGGCTACTCTGGCTTTTATTGGCAGACCATTAGCATGACAGATGGTTCTCCATCAGTTTACCTTCAATCTGAAGGTGTCTTTAAGTCTAAAGTGGGTCTCTTGTAAACAGCATTCAGATGGATTTTGTTTTCTCATTCATTCTGTTACCCTGTGTCTTTTGATTGGAGCATTTAGTCCATTGACATTTAGATGAGTACTGAAAGATATGAATTTATTGCTATTATGTTGTTTGTAGAGTTGGAATTTCTCTGGTGGTGTTCTCTGGTCCTTTCTAGTCCTCGTTGCTTTTGGTTCTTTTTTTTCCCACCTTTTCTCCCCTCTGAGAGTCCCTCTTAAAATTTCTAACAGGGCTAGTTTAGTGGTCACAAACTCCTTTAATTTTTGTTTGGGAAACGTTTTATTTCTCCTTCTATTTTGAATGACATACTTGCTAGATAAATAATTCTTGGCTGCATATTTCTCCAATTCAGCACATTGACTATATCTTGCCATTTCCTTCTGGCCTGCCAAGTTTCTGTGGATAGGTCTGCTGCAAACCTGATCCATCTTCCCTTGTAGGTTAAGGAATTTTTATCCCTTGCTGCTTTCATGATTCTTTCCCTGCCTGAGTATTTTGTGAATTTGACTATGATATGCCTTGTGGATGGTCAGTTTTTGTTGAATCCAATGGGAGTCCTCTGTGCTTCCTGGATTTTGATGTCTGTGTCCCTCCCCAGGTTAGGAAATTTTTCTACTATGATTTGCTCACATGACCCTTTTACCCCTTTTTCTCTCTCTTCATCTTATGGGACCCCTATCAGTCTAATGATTCTTTTTTATGAGTCACTGATATCTCTACTTCTTAATTCATGCTCTTTTGCCTTAGTCTTTCTTTTTTTTTCTGCTTCATATTCTCCATAAGTTTGTCCTCAGTATAGCTGATTTGCTGGTCTGCCTCATCCATCCTTGCCACTGTGGCAACCATACAAGATTACAGCTCAGTTACAGTATTTTTTATTTCATCCTGACTAGCTTTTATTTCTTTCATTTCCTTGGAAAGGGATTCTAATCTATTTTTAATGCCAGCTAGTATTCTTAGAGTGATTCTAAATTCTTGTTCAGACATTTTGTTTGTATCTATGTTGATTAAGTCCCTGGCTGTTTCTTCCTGCTCTTTCTTTTGGGATAAATTCCTTCTTTTCATCAATTTGAAGGAAGAAAAGGAATTACTAAGGCAAAAAAATTAATTAAAAAGTTAAAAACCACACACACACACACACACACACACGAATAAAATAAATGATGCTAGATGCTAGGTGTGTTTTGGTCTGGGTGTTGAAAAGAGCTTGACAGGTTAGAGAAAAAAAGTGGGAAAAAACAAAAAGAAAAAAGGAGGAAAAAAGAAAACGTTTGAAAATTTGAAAAGATGAATACAATGAAATATAATAAAATTAAATGATGAAAGTTAAACAGAATTTCAAAACTTTATAAAAATCAAAATTATAGTAGAAGAAAATAAACAATATTTTTAATAAAAATTGAAAATAAAAATAATGTTTTTCTCTTTCTGTATTCAAGAAAAAGATAAGAAATGGAAAAGAAAAAAAATATGAATAGATGGACCAGGGAAGAGACTGAAATGTGATTGAAATTACATCGTTTTCCCCTATAAGTCAAACTCTGAAGTACTTTACAGTCTGTAAACTAGGCAGGTGTAGTGACTCATGGTGTTCCTGAAGAGAGAGGTTGGCTCAGTTGGGTGGGACTTAGTGTAATGGCTCCATTCTCTAGTAGATGGTGCTGTTTAGCTTACTGGGTGGATTGTTGTGGAGTTGGTAGGTGTGTATGCACATCCGTGGGAGGGGTGCAAACGGCATCACTCAGCTACCCAGTCTCTAGTATCGGTACTCTATTATCCCTGATTAGCAGTTGAGCACCGTCCTTTATCACCGGCTTCCATCCCTCCCCACTTTTACACTGTCCATGACCAAGCCATCAGGGTGTCAGGCGGCACCTCCCTCCTGAGTTTTATCTCAGATGCATCTGTGTTTCCGACCCCTCACTTCTGAGGGATTGTGTTTTTGACCTGCTCAGACCTTCTCAGGGAAGGTCTCAGCAAGTAATGGCCAGGTGCTGGCTGCACTCAGGCATGTTTGCAGGACCATGTGGCTGCTGATGCCTAGAGACTGCAGCTCCATGCCATCCCACCCCAGAGAAAATTTACGTGATCATGTAGCAGCAGCGTTTCAGGGATTGTGGAAAGTCACAACACACATCTGGCACCAGGCTTCACCTTTAATGTCCTTGCTCCAACACCAGTGGCTGTGGCCATTGTCCAGGGTCTGCTGGTATCTTTGCTTGTGGGGAGGCCACACTGCTTCTACTGAATGTCCTCCCAGCAGGGGAACCGCCTCTCCCCTTGTGGCTCAAAGACAGCCAGACTTCATTATTCTCCTGGGGATTCCCCCTTCCCACCAGAGCTCTGCCAGGCATCAAGTTGTGGAGTTTCAGACTCTGTGCTCCCTCTGTTTATAGATTCTTAATGGAATTTAAGCTCTCTCCTTTCTCCTTTCTCCTGTTTTTGTTCAGTCCCTGTGGCTGTTGCCACTTTACCACTTTCTCTCCAGCTGCTTTTCTCCAG